>NC_044578.1:29340641-29680016 GCF_901933205.1 Camarhynchus parvulus | reverse complement strand
CCCTCTGCAGGGCGGCCGTGCTGCGGGAGCCGCCCCTCTGCAGCTGGGTCAGTGCTGCGGGAGCCGCCCCTCTGCAGCTGGGTCAGTGCTGCGGGAGCCGCCCCTCTGCAGCGGGGCCCGTGCTGCGGGAGCCGCCCCTCTGCAGCTGGGTCAGTGCTGCGGGAGCCGCCCCTCTGCAGCTGGGTCAGTGCTGCGGGAGCTGCCCCTCTGCAGCGGGGCCCGTGCTGCGGGAGCCGCCCCTCTGCAGCTGGGTCAGTGCTGCGGGAGCCGCCCCTCTGCAGCGGGGCCCGTGCTGCGGGAGCCGCCCCTCTGCAGCGGGGCCCGTGCTGCGGGAGCTGCCCCTTCCTCCCGGAGGGACACCCAGTGACGAGGGCTTGCGTCACGGCCGGGCCCGAGGGCTGGGCATCCTCCCCGCTATCTGATGGCACCGCCAGCCCCCGGCTGCAGGCTGTTCCCACATCCCGGCGTCCCGTCCTGCTCGCAAACATCCCCCGGCAGTTCAAACAAGGGCGGTGTGCGGGTGACGCATGGCACGGCCGGGCAGGGTGCGGGGCCCGGCTGGGTGCCCTCCCTTGGTTGGGGACAGGGGCAGTGCCAGGGGGTCGGACCCGCGGCAGGTCCCGCTGGTGTCAGGGATGCCCTGGCCGGGATCGGGGATCACGCCCGGGGCTCAGCCCCGCCAGCCCTCGGGCGATGCAGGGCTGGCCCAGCGGGCATCCCTGCCAGGTGCCAGGCTGCTCGGGGCTGGAAGATTGTATCTGTATCGCGGGAGCAATTAATGATGATTGCAGGGGATTTATTGACCAACTAGGACAGGTTCTTCCTGTCTGTTTCCGGAGATATGTTAAATGCAAACAGATTGGAGGTCTGGGCAATTTTCCAGCAAAGTGGGGAGGATGGAGGGGGGTCAGCAGTAACATTTTTATAGTGAGAATCACCTGAGTAGGGCAAACAGATGCTGATGAGCAGCAGGCTATAAAGGGCAGCTCCTCTCCTCTCCCGTCCCGGTGACTCGCCACAAGCCGCTATTCCTCGCCATCTCCGGACAACAGGTGAGGAAGAGGAGCCTCGCAAGGCAGCTGGGGCCTCGGGATGCTCAGAGCTGGCTCACGGGCAGACAGGAGCTGGTGCCTCTCCCTCTGCCCTCGCTGCATGGGGCAGGCTGTGATGCTGCATTTTTCAGCCCTGCGTTGACTTTTGTCGCTGCTTCTTTGAGGGGAAGACGAGCTGAATCTGCAAATCGGCCCCGCTGCCCGGGGATTAGCCCAGATAAAGGGGAACTGCGCTGATGGGGCCGATTTGCCTCCCCGGCCTGGGCAGCGCTACGAGCTCAGGGCGTGCAAACGCCGCCGTGCACGCAGTGCCTGCAGCCCCACCCGTGCCACTGCCTGGTTGGGGTCCCGTGTCCGCTACAGGGCCCTCCCCTTGTCCCCACAGAGCAGTTTGGCTCTCCCGGTTGTCTCCTGCCGAGTCTGGGGCTGCTGGGGCCAGGACAATCCGCTGCCAGTGTGGGCTGGGGACTCCAAGCCATGCCTGGGGCACGGGCTGCAGAACTGGGGCAGTGCCCTGTGCCGGGGGGCAGACAGGCAGCCACAGCCTGTCATCTCCTCCGGGCGGCTCAAAGGGGCCAGGTGGGCGGGTTTGCACTCTCTGAGCACAGAGAGCATCCTCTGTCCCCAGGGGACCCTGTGTGAGCCTCCCGAGCCTTTACAGGGAGCAAGGAGGATGGCGGCTGCGGCCAGACTCGCCCTCCTGCTGCTGGGCTGCGTGGGGCTCCTGCGGCCGCTCGGTGAGTGCCAGGGCTCGGGGGGCAGCGGGGAGCCCCGCTCCTCGCCAGGCAGGGATGCCGGCTGTGCTCATCCCTGCCCGCCGCTCTCCCCAAACAGAAGGCAGGTACATCGGCTACTGCCCCGCCGGCTGGTCCTACTACAAGCTCAGCTGCTTCAAATACTTCTCCGAGCCCCGGAGCTGGGACGAGGCTGAGGTAAGCGCAGCGGGGTACACAGAGGAACAGGGATCCCCCGTCTCCGCGGGGCGCCCTGGCGCTGACACCTCTCCCTGCAGAGTCGGTGCCAGGACGTCAAGAAAGGCGCCCACCTGGCCTGGGTGGAGGACGACCTCGAGGCAGCCACCCTGCGCAGAACCATCTTCTACTACCAGCATGTGCAGCCCGTCTGGATTGGACTGCAAAAGAGCAAAGAGGTGAGGTGTGCGCGGCAGGGCTGATGGGGGCTGGGAGACAGCAGGGCCGTGCCTCTGAACCCCCCTCGCCCTGCACAGAGCCAGGCGTGGCAGTGGACGAGTGGGAAGGACTACAGCGGCACCAGTGAGGTGCCTGGGAGCGGTGCCCGCGGGGCGAGCTGCGCCGCGCTGACCCATGACAGCAGTGAGTGCCCGCTCCCGCAGCCACCGCAGCGCCCGGGCTGGCGGCACTGCCCCGTGCTCCTGCCGGGCCAGCCCCGCCGGGGCTGCGGTGGGCACGGCTGGTGCCCGTCCTCGCCGTGGCCCCGCCATTCCCCTGCCTGTCTCTCCCGCAGACTTCTCCGTGTGGTCCAGCGCCGACTGCTCCCGGCAGCATCCCTACATCTGCAAGTTCTACCCCTTGCACTGAGCGCAGCCCCGGCCCGCGGCGGACCCCGCGCCGGCGGCGTTCCTCCCGTGCCACCTCCGTGTCTCTCCCCGCAACTCCTATAAATACATCTTATAAAAAAAGAAGCATGCAAGTGCTGTGTGAGCCTGGTGCTGGTGCAAAGCCCTGGGCTGCCCCGTGAGAGGGAGAGAGACGGGCTCTGACCCGGCTCCCCGAGCTTCCCGGCTTCCAGAGGCTTCTGCGCTGCCGGTGCGGGCAGAGCTGTTCGGGGATGTGTCCCCAGGAGCTGCGGGGACCGTCGCTCTCCTGGCTGAGCACTCGGGTTTGCTCGTACCAGCCCTCGGGTGCCAAACACCACGGGCGTCCCTGAGGAGCAGGTGCGGGGACAGGAGTGTCCCCAGAGCGCAGACACGGAGACTGGGACACAGACGTGGGTGGGGACGGGAGCTGTGGTGGGTGTGCAGGCATGGGGACAGGTGATCCCCCAGGTGCAGACAGCTCCACAGGGCTCCGGGGCCTGCAACACGGCCCCATGGCCATGTTGACAGCAGCACTGGGACCAAAGGTCCCTTTTGTGCCACTGTTATCTTGCCACGGGCATCACGTGGCTGTTTGCTCTGCTGTTTTGAGATGGCTCTGCCCCCACCCAGCTCACGAGTTTTTGCCCCCCAGAGCTGCGGCACGTGTGAGGCTCGGACGGTGCCGGCCCCCGAGCCCGGCCGCCCTCTGCTCCCTGCCCAGGCCCCGGGGGCGGCGGGGAGGCCGCGCAGTGACCGCAGCGAGCTCGGCACAGCCCGTGCCGCTGCTCGGCCCCGGCTCCGGCTCCGCGTCCCCGGGTTTTGGGGCACACGAGACGGAGACACCTGGCAGGCTCCCCCCTCCGAGGCTGCGCTGCCCCTGCTGCGTTGGCTGGCGCTCGGTGACCTTTGAGCGCCAGGGTCCGGCAGGCTGATAAAGGCCGGGAGGGCTGTGCCGAGCTGCCCACGCAGTTTATAAAAGCACTACGCGAGGCCCATCCCGCTGTCCGCCTGTCCGGCCGGCCGTCCCTCCGTCCACAGCGCGGTCGGGGCGAAGATGCTGCGCTTGGTCGGGCACGCCGCACGCTGCTGGGGGGCGAGGTGGGCACCGCCCGCGCCGGAGCGGGCACCCCGGGGCACCCAGCACCCCGCGGCCTGGCAGAGGGCATGGTGAGCACCCACGTGGATCGGGGGGGCTGGAGACACAACCAGGGTAGGGCTGGGGAGCTGGCTGAGCTCTTAAACCTTGCTGGGGAAGGGGAGCCTCTCCCTCCTCCCTGCAGCACTGCCAGGCACAAGGAGCTACCAGGGATCTGGGGTGCTCCCAGCGTGGGCTGCTCGCTGGTGGCATCTCTGCAGGGCCACCCTCTGTGCCCAAGACTGCCACGGGATTGTTGCCACTCGCTCTGTCCCACAGCCTCTCCAGTGCTGCCAGGACCGGTGCCTGGCCCAAGGACGTGGGCATCCTGGCCCTGGAGGTGTACTTCCCTGCCCAGTACGTGGATCAGGAGGAGCTGGAGCGGTTTGATGGCGTGGAGGCCGGCAAGTACACGCGGGGCCTGGGCCAGAAGCAGATGGGCTTCTGTGCTGCCCATGAGGACATCAACTCCCTGTGCCTGACCGTGGTGCAGCGGCTGGTGGAGCGCGGGCGCCTCTCCTGGGACGCCATCGGCCGCCTGGAGGTGGGCACCGAGACCGTCATCGACAAATCCAAGGCCGTCAAGACCGTCCTCATGCAACTTTTCCATGACTCTGGCAACACCGATGTGGAGGGCATCGACACCACCAACGCCTGCTACGGGGGCACAGCCTCGCTCTTCAACGCAGCCGCCTGGGTGGAGTCCAGTGCCTGGGATGGTGAGTACAGGCAGGGACCCTGCCGTGGGACAGGGGAAGGAGGCAGGAGGTGGCCTGAAACCCAAAGATTCTCCAACTGCAAAGGGCGCCACTGCACCTCCAGGCTCTCCGTCACCCCTGTTTCTTGCCCATCTTGGTGTGACACACAAGATGGGAACACACAAGGGCCACGGGATGGAGGCTTCCACCCGCTGGTGGCCCTGCCAGTCCCTCTGTCCTCCCCCAGGTCGCTATGCCGTGGTGGTGTGTGGGGACATCGCTGTCTACGCCACGGGGAACGCGCGGCCCACGGGAGGTGCCGGTGCCATCGCCATGCTGGTGGGACCCAACGCCCCGCTGGTGCTGGAGAGAGGTCGGTGCCATGAGGCCCTGGGGGTGGCGAGCTGATGGGTGCTGTCCCTGGGGGCCATGCATCCATGTCCCAGCCCTGGGCAGAGCTGCTCAGCCAGACTCTGCTGGCTACTCGGATGCTGGCTAGCCCCATCCCTGTGGGCACCATGGAGCGACTCAGGGAGGCTGCTGGATTCCAGGGCTGCAGTGGCAGGCAGCACCCCGGGTGTTTGCCACCGGGCTGGGACCTCCCGATGCTCTCTGACAGCTGGCTCTCCCCGTGCCCCTAGGCCTGCGTGGAACCCACATGGAGCATGCCTACGACTTCTACAAGCCCAATCTGTCCTCTGAGTACCCGGTGGTGGACGGGCAGCTCTCCATCCAGTGCTACCTGCGGGCGCTGGACCGCTGCTACGCCGTGTACCGGCGGAAGGCGCAGAGCCAGTGGCAGCAGGGTGAGTGGCAGCGCCCCTGAGGTGCCCAGCACAGCCCCCTGCATACTGATGGCCCCGTGTTGCCTCCCAGCTGGCATCCAGAGGCCCTTCACCCTCGATGACTTCAAGTACATCATCTTCCACTCGCCCTTCTGCAAGCTGGTGCAGAAGTCGGTGGGGCGGCTGCTGCTGAACGACTTCTTGGCCTGCCCCAACCCCGACACAGCCTCCGGCCTCTACAAGGGGCTGCAATCCTTCCGGTGGGTCCCTGGGCTGTGTCCCCATCCCTCAGCCCAGACAGGCACGTGCTGCTCTGGGGTTCCAGCTGGTCTCTCTCTGGGCAGTGGTGTGAAGCTGGAGGACACCTACACCAGCAAGGAGGTGGAGAAGGCATTCCAGGCTGCCAGCCAGGACATCTTCAACCAGAAGACCAAGCCCTCCCTGCTCCTCTCCTCCCGCAATGGCAACATGTACACACCATCCATGTATGGCTGCCTGGCCTCCCTCCTGTCCCAGTGAGTCCCCCAAAACGCTGGCTTGGGGAGAGGGAGGAGGTCATTTTGGGGAGGGCACTCTCTGTCTGGATGGAGGGGCAGAACTCATCTCCTAGCCCTCATCTCCCCCTGCCTCAACAGGACCCGATCCTTTCATTGCTCACAACCCCCAGTGCGGATGCATCCTGGTCCAGGCCATCTCCCTGCCAGACTTTTCATCCCAGCTTGTTGGAGCTGAGCCAGTGCCTAAAGCCCCTCTGTCATCAATGGGAGGATGAAAACCCTTGTTGTCATGCCCAGTAGAATGAGTGACCCCATGGGAAAGGAGTCATGGGAACAGACAGGCTCTGAGGGGAACAAAAGCCTTGTCCTGGGCCTCCCTGGCACCACCGCACTGCCTCGGGGCTACACTCCTTCAGAAATGTGGCCCCAAGGATCTGCCTGCCTACCAAGCAGGCAGCCCCCTACGCTGCCCCCACAGCCCTGTATCTCCCTCTCAGCCCAAATGTCCTGTAACCCCCTCACCCCTCGCTTCAGGCGCTCAGCACGGGACCTGGCCGGCTCCCGGATCGGTGCCTTCTCCTACGGCTCGGGACTGGCGGCCAGCATGTTCTCCTTCCGCGTCTCGCAGGATGCAGCCCCAGGTGGGCCCCAGGGGAGAGAGGGGCTGGGAAGGGAGGGCAGCGTGGGGCTGTCAGCGCTGCCATCTCACACACGGGGTGCCCCTTGCCAGGCTCCCCCCTGGACAAGCTGGTCTCCAGCCTGGCTGACCTGCCCGCCCGCCTGGACGCCCGCAAGCGCGTGGCCCCGCAGGACTTCGCCGAGATCATGAAGCGGCGGGAGGAAACCCATCACTTGGGTGAGTGGGGCTGGGGGGATGTGAGCCTGCCCTGCTGGGACCCCACAGCACCCCTGAGCATCACTGCCCTCTCCCTGCAGCCGACCACGCTCCCCACGGCTCCCAGGCGGATCTGTTCCCCGGAACCTGGTACCTGACCCGGGTGGATTCCAAGTACCGCCGCGAATATGCCAGGAAGCCCATCTAGAGTGGGATCACCAGAGTGGTGAGCCCTGGAGAGGGGGATGCTCTCTTTCCCCCATTCATTCCCCACATCTGGGGCTGGTCTGTGTGGGAAAGTTCCCTTTGCATGGGTGGGGAATGGCCAGCAGTGGCTCGGGCCCCAGAGCTGCTGGAGATGGCAGTGGCTTCTGCAAACACCTGGACAGTGTGGGGGAATAAAGGTGTGGATGGGAGGGGGCAGCAGCCCAGCTCTGGCTCCTGGTCTTGAATGGTCTCCTCCCACCCCCGGTCCCTCCCAAATAACAACCACCAGTCTGGATCACAGCTGCTTAAGGGATTTATTCCATGGCCAGCTGCCCTGTTAGACATGGGAGTTTGCCCTGAGTCTGGGGGACTCAAGGAAGCCTCAGCCTCCCAGTTGCCAGTTTATGGGGGCAAGATGGCATTTTCCCCACGATGTCATTAAACTGAAACCTCCTCATGGTAAAACCCGTGGGCAGGAGGGCACAGGTGACACAGTAGCTCACAGGGAGGTTCGTGCCCCTTGCAGTGCTGCTCTCTGAGCCATGGCCCATCACGGGATTGTGGCCACAGGAACCTTTGCACCCTTCAGCAAACAGCAACAAGGCCAGGGAGCAGCAGGGGCAGGAGGGAGGGGGTTTGGGGTTGAGGACAAAGGACCACACAAGGCACAACATGCTCTCTCCTTCTAGACCCTTTATTGAACATGGGGCCACCCCAAACCCAGTGTGGGGCTCAGGGATGGCCATGTGCAATGCTTCCCCAGCTGGGGAGGGCCCAGCTGCTGTGGCTGTGGGGAGAGTCCCTGTCAGCAGTCGGGTTCTATGGCAGGTGGAGCTGGAAGATTTCTGTGACACGTGGCTTTAGCTCGCCGAGGCTGGGCAGGGGGGCTGAGAGCCCCACGATGCTCCACTGCTCCCCTGCCACCGTGCTGGAGCTGTGGTAGGACAGGAGCTGGGCCCCTGCCTTGCTCAGCAGCCCTGGAGGGGAGCACAGGAATTAGGGACCACAGGCTGCCCCCACTGCCCCAGCAGGGAGCTGAGCCTCTCTGCTCGCCCCAACTCCCTGCTCAGAGGCCCATGACACCATTTCTTCCTCCAGCCCAAGTCCTTTGCTCAACATCACACAACCCCCGGCCCAAACCCCCCATCCCATCCATCCATCCATCCAGGCACCATCTGCTGCAGCAGGGGCTCAGCTCTAGGTCGGGTGTGGGGGTTCCCCAGGCTGTCCCTGCAGCTCAGGGCTGGCACAGGCACTCACCGGTCAGCGTGGCCAGAGCACTGGTGTCTGAGGCTTTGGCTCTGTAGATGAGGAGGGGGCCGGACAGTGGGGCTGGCAGCTTGAAGGCAGCCCCATTGATCTGCCGCAGGACCGGGGTGCTGCCCTGCACTGTCCCTGTCACCTGGTGTGGGGTGCCCTGCAGGGACACCTGCACCAGACCCGTGCTGCTGTCGGGCTCAGGGGCCACATCGCTGTGGGTGGCTGTGACCTGCCAGGGAGACACGGCCACTCAGTGCCCAGGTCCTGTGTGTGTCTGGGGCAGGGAAGGGATGTCCTTGGGAGCACCCAGGGAACAGCCAGCCTCAATGCTGCATTAGCAGCACGGTGGGGTGTCCCCAGGCTCATGCTGCTTGCTGGGGAAGGCACACCAGGCTGGGGTGCAGAGCCTGGGTGTCCACGCACCTTCAGCCCAGCCTCCTGGGCCAGCAGCGTGGCATTCACCAGGGTCACCTCCTTCTGTGTCCCTCCAGCCAGCATGCCTGCAGCCACAGCAGGTGTCAGGTAACTCCCAGCCTCCTTCAGGGGTGTTCCTGGGGTGCAGGGAGGAGGTGTGCATGAGCCAGCAGCAGAGAGGTCAGGCCCACAGTGGAGTGGCCTGCCTGGGGCTGGTCCTTCCACCCACCCAATCCATCCACCCATCCATCCCTGCACACTCTAGGGCTCCAATCTCACTGTTAACCACCTTCCTGTCTATCTGTTCTCCTGCCTGCCCATTGGAGCCCCCACACCCAGGCTCACCTAGGGTGCAGACCTGCATGCTGCCCTGCATTTGCTTGCCCACCGTGCACAGCACCGTGCCCAGGGCCCTGGCCAGGGCGATCCAGGGCTTGGTCTGGGGTGAAAAAGCCTTGCTGAGAGCCTGCCCATTAACCTGCAGGAGAGAGTGAGCGGTGAGAGCCTGCTGGGGATCCCCCATGGAGCACTGCTCCCAATGCCCCCATGGGTTACAGCTGGGGTAGCTGAGGCACAGAGCTCAGGTGCTGCAGGGCACTCACGACGCCGGTCAGCCCCTTCCCCGTGGCCATGTCCACGATCTGCATGGCGATTTCCTTGCCGCAGCGGCTCTGTGCCTCCCGCGTGCTGGCACCGAGGTGTGGGCAGGAGATGACGTTGGGGTGGTTCACCAGGTCACGGTCCTTTGGGGGCTCCTGCAGACACAGTTCCATCCTGCCATCAGCTCCCAGCACCCAGCTGGGAGCTCGGAGCAGGGGGCATTTACCCCGCCTCCTTTGCAAGGAGAGAAGCTGAGGGTGGCTCCTGGTCCCAGCCCCACAGGGTTTGCTAGGCTGCTTTGGGCAAAATTGAGGTGGTGCTGAGAGAGAGCCAAGCTCAGGAGGTCCCCACAGCCCCACTCACCTGTGTGAAGACATCGAGGGCGGCCCCGCCACACTGCCCCGACTGCAGCGCCCGCAGCAGCGCGCCCTCGTCCACGATGCCACCGCGGGCACAGTTCACCACCTGCACGCCGCGGCGGCACTTGGCAAAGGTGCTGTCGTTCAGGAGCCCTGCAGAAGGAGGGCTGTGAGCAGAAGGGGGCTGCCCCAGCTCTCCCCAAACCTCCCTGTGACCGTGCCCGCTCCATACCCGTGGTGGAGGGCAGCAGCGGCGTGTGCACCGTGATGAAGTCGCAGCGGGGCCAGATCTGCTCCAGCGGCAGCTGCTCCACACCAAAGGTGGCTGAGACATCGGGGGTGATGATGGGGTCGTAGCCAATGGTCTGAGGCAGAGCAGGCACTCACTCTTACAGCCTGGCACGGTGGCTCTGGCCAGGTCAGGAAGGTTGATGCTTCCCATCGTTCCTCCCTGCCCCATCTCCTCACCTTCATGCCAAAAGCCTGCATGCGAGTGGCCACCTCCCTGCCGATGCGTCCCAGCCCCAGCACGGCCAGCGTCTTCCCGTTCAGCTCCATGCCCATGTACTGGGGAGTACAGGGAGAGTGAGCGAGCACACCCCACACGGACACCCCCCCAGAGGCGCTTCACTGCCTCCTACCTTCTTACGGTCCCACTTGCCCTCCTTCATGGAGGCAGCTGCCTGTGGGATCTGCCTAAAAAGGAGGCGGTGGTCAGTGCGGGGTAGGGGGCTGTAGGGCACACCTGTCTGCATCCTGCCTTGTGCTCACCTGGCCAGGCACAGGATCATCCCACAGGTGAGCTCGGCGGCGCTGAGGCTGTTCCCAGTAGGAGTGCTGGGGATGGAGAGGGGTGTCAGTGGTGTGAGTCCCCTGGGCTGACAGGGATCTGTGCCCCGTGAGGATGGAGGCACACAGGGGGTGCCAGGGCTGCCATGGGTGGGGAGGGCACCCTACTGAAGTCTCCCCGACCACCCCAGGTTCACGGGTACGGATGTCCCCACACTCCTGCTCTTACTTCATGACCAGGACGCCCTTCCTGGTGGCTGCCTCCACGTCCACATTGTCCACACCGGTGCCAGCTCGGCCCACCACCTTCAGCCTCTCTGCTGCCTCCAGCACCTCGGCCGTGACTTTGGTGGCCGAGCGGACGATGAGCCCATCGCAGTCCTAAGGGGTGACAGACACGGCGAATGGGACCAGGATCTGGGGCCATGGCCCCGGGTGGGTGACGGGACGGGGGCTGCCGCCGCCGGGTCCGGGACCTGCCGTGCGAAACCGGCCGGGCTCTTGCATCAGACGGGAGGCGGGGACCGGTCGAAGGGGTCCGCTGGCACCCGGGACCGCCGGCCTGAGCTGTGCCCACCCATGCACCCAGCCAGCCAGCCAGCCAGCCACGCGTGGGCGCAGCCCTGCCTCACCCGAATCTCCCGCAGCAGCTCCTCCTTGCTCAGCCCGGGCTTCTCCTGCACCCGGAGCCCGCCGGCCTGCAGGATCTCCCGGCAGCAGGGGTCCAGGCTCTCGCTGATCAGCACTTTCTGCAGCTTGCCCAGGGCCATGGCGGGAGCGGGGCGGCGGCACGGGGAGGGACGGGACGGGGGCGCCGGCTCTCTCCGCACGCCGCCGAGAGGCTGCTGCTGCCCCTCCGCCGCGCTAAAAGGGCTGCGAGCGGTCACGTTTTTCGGGCTCATTGGGTCCCGTCTCCATAATCCCACCTCCTTCCCTTCCCCTCCCCGCCCCAGCCCGCCCGGTTCCCCCCTCATCCCCCCCGCCCCCGGGGGGGAGGAGCCTGCGGGGCCAGGTTTGGGCCGGGCCCCCCAGCAGCCGCAGAGAAAAGGAAGGAGGGGCCCTGCCAGGACCCCGTGGGTCGGGGAGCCACGAAAACCGGGGCCAGCCTGTCCCGACCCTGCCTCAGTTTCTCCGTCCCGCCTATGACAGCTCAGTAAGGCAGGAGGGGGACGGCAGTGGCAGGCACGATGGCGTGGGTGGTTCCCCACAAAGCTGGGGGTGCCGCTGGCAGGGGCAGCCCAGCCCATGGCGAACCCAGACATACCCTCCCCAGCTCGCCCAGGAATGGGGGTTCCCCAGACCCCACAGCTCAGAGGTGAGGCAGTGCCGCGGCCCCGGCCCACCCCCGACTTGGTGCCTGCTGTTGAGCAATGCCCCTGATAAGGGACCGGGGGCGCGGGGCCAGCCCTGGCCCCTGGCTCCCAATGCCGTGGGGTGCACGGGAGCCACCCAGCAAACGCCCTCCATGCGACAAGAGCCAGGTGGCCGCGTCCAGTGACCTCACAGGGGGAAGTGCTGGCCCTGGTGGGGAGGGGGCCGGGAGCCCGGGCGTGTGGATGGCAAAGGATGCGGCCAGACCCTGACCGGGCACCGGGACCCGACACACCCCAGATCCCGCCCGTGGGGAGCAGGGGCTGGCCCTGCCTTCCAGCACTTTCTACGGATGGGGGGTGGGCAGAACCCACCCAGCGCTGCCAAGCCAGGTCCTAATGGGAGTGGGCCCGTCCCCAGGCTCTGCGGGACCAAAGTGCCCTGTGTGAGACCTGGGGGGCCCCGGAGGCTGTCAAACCAAGCGGAGCCCAAGTGACGGAGCTGTCCCAGCAGACTGGAGGTGGCCGGAGTAGGATGAGTGTCCTCGCCGCAGGCAGCGCCGCCTGGGTGGGAGAGCCCAGCGCTTTGTACAGCCTGGCACCACCCGGGGCCGGTGCCGCCCTGCAGCCACGGCCGGGGACATCCGTGACGCCAGAGCGGGGAAAGTCCAGGGCGGCCGGCGCGGGGTGAGAGATGCGGTCAAGGGCAGCGGCTGGTGAAATCTGCAGCGATCCCGGAACGGCCCCTCGGCCCCTCGGCAGGGAACTGTGACCCGGGCACCGCCACAGGGCAGCCTCGCCACGGCCTCCCGGGTGGCGTGGGCTGGGGACACCCTCCCTGCGGGACCTGCTGCGGCTGGGACACGGCCCCGCACGCAGCCCTTGGCACAGCCGGGCGCCGGTCTCTGTTTTAGCCATTAGGACCTTGCTCCAGGTGCCCGGAGGACACACCAGGACCTGCCATCCCGGCGCCCCGCTCCCCGGCCGGCACCGCCGGTGGCTCCTCTCCCGCGCCTGTGGCCCGTTGGTGCGGAGGACACGCGTGGCCGAGCCGTGGCTGCCGGCGCCAGCGCGTTTGCGGCTTTTCCCGGCCGGCTGGTGCCCTCTCCTGGGCATCGCGGCCAGAGGCACAGCCCCACGGCACCCGCGCCTCGCCGCGGGCCTGCGGGGACACCGGCAGTGCTGACGGCGTGCCTGTGCCAGCAGGCATGTACCCACACCCCTGGCCACCAACAGAGCCGCCTGGAGGGGACCCAAAGGCTGGAGGGGACCCAAAGGTGGCAGGGCCAGCGGGATGGGTGCCGGGGGATGGGGGCTGTGGTGGCTGATGAGCCACAACGGGGATAAAGTGAGTGGGGTAGCGGGCCACAGCACCCCCCCTGCTGACCCTATTTGTACCAGGTGTTGCGTTTAGAGTAAGAAATTTGGCAGAAAATAAACACGCCTGTGTTCCAGCTGCTCCTCACAGGTCAGAGGGCTGGGGACAGCTGAGCTGAATTTCTGCGTATAAACAATTTGGCACTATAGGTTGTGTTCAGTAGGAAAATCCATGAGTGCAGCTTCACAAGTAGTGCAGCTTATTAATTCAACACCATAGGTTTGGGCACATTCCATAAAAACCTTCCTAATCACGCATTCATGAATAGTGCAGCATGTGGAAGCAGTAGAAATACAGATACAGAATTGCTGGTGATAAATACACCAGCTGCAATAGAGTTTTAACAGTGACAATAATGTTGTGTGGTGATAATAACAATTGTATGCAGAAACTTACCACGAAGGTGTCCCCACTAGGGGGGAGGGAGAGGAGAGTAGCCCATTCTGTCTCCCAGGTTTTTTTGGGTCTTCCTCCTAATCAGATAAGATTCCTACCCTCCTTATATCCAGCCCAAACTTCTCCCCCTACTCCTACGTTATGCAGAGCACAACCAAAGTGGAGAGTATGGAGCTATAGATGTGGTACCATGTCTTAAGCTTATTAGCATATGCAGGACATGTGTGTTAATATTTAAATGGCCCTTAATCAGACAAAAGTTACTTTTTTTGGCCACCGTGTCCTCCAAATTTCTGGTCATATGACTTTGATCCATTTGTCAGAGCAAAAGCAGAATCCCCCCATCACCACAGGACCTCCTCCTTCTTTCTTGCCACCAGCTCAGTGGTTCTCCATCCACACAGGTAACACCGAGGGTATGGAGAGGAACCCTGAGCCCTCGCCTGGCTCCTTGGTCATCATTCCACGCAAGGACAGACTCTGCTTGGTGGCAGGTGGGTGGCCATGGGGACAGCTGGTTGAAGGGCTGTGGCAGTGCAGGACAGGGGAGAATGGGGCCAAGCAGCGGGGAATTAGGGGGAGGGTCCCTGCAGAGAGAATGGGGCTGGGGGAGCAGTCAGGGGCAGCGCTGCTATTGGGGTGTCAGAACCCAGGACGTTCCTCTGGCTGCCCTGGATGGCTCAGGACCCTGGCAGGGGCTCAGAGACCTTGGCATGGAGTCACAGACACCTGTGCCTTTGATTTTAACCCATGGAAACAATTACCAACGTTGTGTGAAGGTTTACAAGCCACAAGAGTTTGAGCAGAATGATGGTTAATTTGTCACAGGGTGAAAAAGTAGAATTTTGGGGATTTAGAATGGGGGTTCAAGAGGCAAAATGGAGGAATCTGGGCGTGTCCTGTTCTTCTTCTCCTTCTTGGCCTCCATCTTCTGCTGTGATGGTGACACTGTTGGATTGGTTTAGAGTACAGACAGACTGTCTAACATAGGTGATAGGTATTGGAAAATTATTGTAAATAAAGTACACGTAGTTCTCAGTATAAAAAGCCAACACCACCCCAAGGGCAGGGACTGTGCCACAACCCAACCTGCTGGACAGATCTCAGCAGGGCAGAGAAAGAATGGAACAGATCAGAGAAAATAAACAACCTTGAGAACCAGAGCCGAGGAATCTCAACTTCTTCTTCGGTCACGGGGCTGGGAAAAAAAAACTCTTTAACACCTTGGGAGCCATTTCAACCGCAGAAAACCCGAGACTGGGGTGTCCAGCAGGTAAAGGAGTTGTGGGTGTCAAAGGGACTGGGGTTATTGGAGCTGGGAAGGGGAGTGGCAAAGAAGAGGAAAGGGGTGGGGGAGTTTGGGGGTGTTTGGCTGGGATGGTGGGTGTTCAAGGGGATCTATGGGGATCAAGAGGTGTAGGAATGTTCCCAGCAGAGGACTGGGAAGTCATGGACAATTAGAATGAAAGTGAGGGTATTGAGGAACTGGAACAGTACCTGGGGACTCATGGGGTTCTGGGGTGACAAAGGGAATTGAGGATGTCACATTGGGATGGACATTACTGGGCAGGTAATTAGGGTGTCAGGATTGATGTTTGAGGGTGCCATGGGGGATCCTGGCTAACTGGGGAGACTGTGAAGTTGGAAGAAGGATTGAGAGGGGTGAGGAAGGGATCATGGATTGTTTCCAGGGGAATGAAGGGTGAGGAAGGGTTGAGGCTCAGTCCAGAGGGACTGGATGGAGAGGGGAATAGGGCTGGGGAGGTGGATGTGTCAGCCGGGACAGGATGGTGCCTGGGTGGGGGCGGCTGGAGAGATTAAGGATGGATGGACAGATGGATCAGGGAGAGGGCAGAGGGAGGGAGGGAGAGGGGAAGGAAAGATGCGGGGTCAGAGGGAGTGATGGAGGGAGGGAAGGAAGGATGCGGGGTCAGAAGGAGGGAGGGAGGGAAGGATGCTGGGAGGCAGGGAAAGATGAAGGATGGAGGCAGGGAAGAGGAGGAGGGGAAGCAGAAGCGGGCGGAGCCGGCCGGTGCCGCAGAGCCGCCTCCCCGGCGCACGCTGGGCCGGCTCGGCAGCGCCTGCGGGGGACCCGGCGGCCCGGCCCGGTGCCCGCGGTGGCCGGCCCGGGGCTGGCCGGCCCGGTGTGCCCGGTGACCGGCCCGGTGCCGGCCGGCCCGGTGCGGCGCAGCCCGGCGGGGCAGGATGCGAGCCCCGAGGCGGAGGTGAGGAGCGTGTCCGTGCCGCGGGTGACAGCCGCGGGTGTGCGTGCCCGGGGGGATGCGGCCGGGATGTCCCGGGCACGCGGGGGCTGCGTGTGCCCACGCCGGGCTGTGGCGGTGCCGCGGCAGGTGGAGGCCCAGGAACCCGCGGCACCGGGATGCGGGCAGCATCAGTGTGCGCTCCCTCGGGCTGTGCAGGGCCGGACAACCGCGGTCCCAAGCCCCATTCCTTTGGGCTGTGGGTGTCCCCTCCTGCTGCTGGGGTCCCGCGGGTTGGGGCTGGTGGCGGGGCTTTGGGACCGCGGGCTGGCGGCTCTCTGGGCCCTGCACCAGGCAAGCCCAAGAGAACTCGGGAGCCGCTGGTGTGCACGAAAGGGACCAGGAGCCCCTTGTCCAGTGCCGGGGACACGCTGGTGTTCGCTGCCCTGTGCCATGGGGCCCTGTGAGTGTCAGGGCAAGGTGTGTGTGCCAGATGAGAGGGCAGGAGCTGTAGGGTGCTGTAGGATCCTGGGCTGGTGCCTGCACCATCACTAAGCTCTCATCGGTGCGTTGGGCTTGTGAGGTTTGCTGGAGGTGCTGGGCCAAGCACAGCCCTGGAGGAAGGGGCTCAGGGTGCTGGTGTTGGTGCGGGGATCTTGGCTTGCCCCGTTTTCATCGCCCCTGCTCCTCCCCGGTTGTGCCCATCCCCGATTCCGCTCCGAGCCGCTGGCCTGGCCGTGTGCGCCGCTGGGCCCCGGGAGCTGCGCCTCTGCCCCGCCTGCGGGGCCGCGCCCGGAGCCGCCCAGCCCGGAGCGGGGCAGCGCCAGCCCGGAGCGGGGCAGCGCCAGCCCAGCTGCCCGGCCGGCCGTGCTCAATGAGGACCTTGTTGCCGTGCCCATGTGCAGGTCCGCGCCTGGCCGTGCCGTGCCGTGCCGTGCCGTGCGCTCCGTGCCGTGCTCGCACACTCAGGCAGCCACCGGCTTTGGGGACGGCTGTCCCCGCTCCTCCTCCTCCGTGGTGGCACTCCGCCCCTGCTGAGACATTTGTGCCAACGAGTCAGCGGGGAGCTGGATGTGCCACGCTCGGCATCTGAGCTGCCACACTCTGCCTGGCCTTTCCTGGCCCTTGCCACAGCCCCTCTGCCAGCCCGGAGCCGCTGGCACACAGTGGCTGCTGCTGAGCACGGGGCTGGGGCCTGCTGTCCGTCCCTCCATCCATCCCTCTGTCCATCTGTCCCCCCCCGCAGAAGGTGATCCAGCAGCAGAAAGAGGTGAGTTGCTGTTGCTGGGTTCTACTGCCCGGTGTTTGGGGGTGCTTTGCCCCAGGGGCAGCAGCCACTCTCACACAGCCCAGGTGCCCTGGCCCTGGCTGCCAGCCCCTCATTGTCCCCTCTCCCGATGGCACCCCGGGGTGCAGTGCTGAGGAGAGGCTGCAGTGGCCCTGGTGTTGTGCCCCGGAGATGCTGTGAGTCAGTCAGGGCTCAGTGCTCTGAGTCAGGGCCATGTGGTGCCCCTCATGCCAGGGCTTGGGGGTGCATGGGGGTGGGTGGGCAGTGCTGCCCGGCGAGTGGGGGCCCCCAGGGCTGAGCCCCCCTCGTTCTGTGCTGTGCTGGCAGCTCTGCTCCGTGCTCCAGGCTGCCATGAAAGGGCTCTTGTCCTCCTGCAGCCCCGGCAGCCCTGCAGCGGCCGCCCCTTCACAGCAAACAAATTCCCAGTGTTGGGGCAGAGAGGGGGGAGCCCCCACTCAGCCCAACCTGCCACGGCTGTGGCAGAGCCCTGGGCTCCTGCTGGGCCAGCATTGCTGTGGCCAGACAGGGGGCTGCCACTCTGGCTGTGTGGGGGTGCTGGCTGGGCACTGCCCTGGGATAGCCCCACCTCAGGGTGGCCCTGGGCAGTAACATTTTGTTTCCCAGGCGTAAGGTTATTTTGGGGTTGTTAAGAGCACTGCCAGGGTCCCAGTCTGAAGCATTGTAACCAGCACAGGATGGCCTGCTATCAGTCGGTTGGGTATTCCCCCAGATATTCTCACTCTGTCCTTCCCTTTGTTCTTTCCTTATCTGCTCTGCTTGTGTCACTGCCCCACCAGGGACAGCAAGCCCTTCTCTAGATAGGAATATCTTGTTCCAGTGTCATTGAAAGAGTGGCAGCTAATGTCTAGTGCTCTCTCTGCCTCTTCCAGCCCCTTTTGACACAGATTAAAAAGGGAACTGTGTACACTGAACCCGCATTCCCCATAAATATATATGCTATATGTTTATGGTATATGGGACCAGAGATATACGGGATTAACCTGATGGGACAACCTCAGTTCTCTTAATAATAATTCTAAAGTTCCTAGAACTTGCTGGCAGCCCTTTATGTTAGGTAGATTCTGTCCATGTTCTGTTTTTTCTGGGGTTTGCAGGAGTACAGAAGCGGCTTCTTTAATCCAATAGACTCACAGGAACCTAACCTCCTGCTTGGGCCCCTGATGCTGGGATGTAGGGCTGCTCAAGGCTCACATTTTTCCTGGTGGGCAACACCACCAAAGGGTATTCTCCAACCAAATTGGTTAGAGGATGGAGCACCTCTGTGAGGCAATTTGAGAGAATTCTCTCTATGAGACAATTAGGCTTCTTCAGCCTGGAAGAGAGAAGGCTTCAGGGCCACCTAATTGTGGCCTTCCTGAAGGGAGCCCACAAGAAAGACAGAGGGAGACTTTTCACAAGAGTATGTAGTGACAGGACAAGGGGAATGGCTTCAAACTGACAGGAGGTAGGTTTGAATTGGATAGTATGGAAAAATTCTTTACTGTGAGGGTGATGAGACCTGGCCCAGGGTGCCCAGAGAAGCTGTGGATGTCCCATTGCCAGAAGTGTTCAAGGTCAGGCTTGATGGGACCCTGAGCAATGTTGGCTGGTGGAAGATGTCCCTGCCCATGGCAGGGGGGTTGAAAGGAGATTATCTTTAAAATTCTGTCCAAACCAGACCATTCTGGGATGATTCAATGATGATGATGATGATATTATTGATCTACTGATATATTGTAATGTTTGGTGGGTCACAGTTGTGGCTAAGACTTTGCCAGGGCTTTATGAGCAATAGTGGGAGAGTGTTTATATCCCTGGAGCAGCCTATTCAAAACATGCTACACTCTCTTCCAGGTGAAGGTGAATGAAGTCTTGTTGTGTTCCTGGAGTGGAATCACAAAAAACCCATATATTTTACATCCAGGGTTGCCTTCCATGAGTGGGGGACTCCCTGAAGCTGAGTTACCAGTTCCTTGACATTTGGCACAGCAGTGCTTAAAGGCTCAGCATTGGCATTGGCATCTCTCTTTTCTCCAGATCTGGTCCCACCCTGTCTATGTGCCAGTAATCAACAAGTAACTGCCGTCTCCATTCCAGTTTTTAGCCAGACTGGTGAATTCCATGGGGTGAAAGTTTGGTGAATTATCAGTCAGTGAATTACATGGGGAGTGGGCTCTGCAGCTGATATATATATACATAAATGTATAATATACACATCAGCAGCTTTTGAATAAGGTACATTAGCAGCTTTTGAATGAGGGTGGCTAAGCACCCTGTGGGGTGAATGTGGATCTGGATTTCTTTTAGGGTCAGGGTTGAACGGAAGGACCAAACGTTGCTCTGCATCAGCTGCCAGGTTTGGCTGCTCAGAACATTGACACTCCAAATGTTTTCATTGTGATCTTTTGCTGCAAAGTGAGGGGGGAACATGTGCTTATTGCCTGGGAGCCATAAATTAACCTTGGTGGTTTGGCACGTAGCACTTGCTCTGTTCACTCCAGTGATTTCAACTCTGTCCGGTTTTTCAGTGTCCTGCCCTGTTAATACTGGAATTTGTGTTCCCTTATCTGTTAGAAATGTCATTAATAGTTGAGGAGGCCCACCTGGAATCAGAATGTGTGGGCTGTTATTATGTGTGCACTGATAGGATTCCTCCTGCCTGAATTTCAGTCCAGCCTGGCTTGTGGCCACAGCACTTTTCGAAGTGAATCAGATTGAATGGGATTGATTTACAGCTATGATTCCCCACGATTCACCAAGGCTCAGTTGTCGCTTCTGTTTCTATAATGCATCTGCCTTCATCCTCAGGGGGATTTGAAGGAGACAAAGAACCATCTTCCCCCAGTTTTCTGTCATTTGGGTCATCCCATATGTCTCCATCCTGTTCCTCAGGGAATATGATTAGTTTTCTAATCTGTATGATGTCAGGGGGAGCAGGAGCTCACACAAGCATCATCTCTACCTTTTCTTCCATTTTTTTTTTCCCTTCTCTTCCTCTAAATGTTTCTGCATTTGCTTTTCCTTATTTTCAGCTGTGGCCAAGCACATTTTAAGTTGCTCCTTTTCTAATTTCAAAGCAGTATATTCTACATCTGCCGTTTTTTAGGGGAGAGGGTGCTCTGATTTCCTTTGCACACAAGATCAGCAAGCCCAATTACTTTATTGTTGTTTTTCCAACATTTTTGGGCCCATTCTATTCCCTCTCAGGATGGTGCACACTTGTGTTAAGTCAAGTAATAACAACAATAATATGCAGAAACTTAGCAAGGTGTCCCTGGCTTGGGACAAGGGAGAGAGGAGTAGCCCATTGACTGTCCCCAAGGAATACCCTAACCCTGGTTAGGGTATTCCTCCTAACCAGGTGAAATTCTTCTCCTCTTTATGTATAGCCCAATCCTATCCCCCTCCTCCTATGTTACATGTGGCATAATCTAGATGGAGAGTTGAGTAACAGAGTAATTTATGTGGCAGCATGTATTTCATTAGACTTATTTGCCCGTGCAGTGTTGTGTGTTTCATTATTTAAATAATCCTTAATCAGGAAAAAGTTACTTTTTTGGCCATGGTGTCCTTCAAAGTTCCAGTCACAGGGCTTTGTTCCGCTCTGTGCAGTTTTTCAGAGCCAGGGCAGGACAATCCTATCTCACAGGACCTCCTCCTTTGCCCAGCTCATCCTTTCTCTCTGTCAACTGTGCACATCTCCCTGTGCATAGTTAACAGTGTAGGCTGGTGAGCCTTAGCCCTTGCCTGGCTCCTTGGTCATCACCCCACAGCACCCCCAGGATTTGGGGTGTGTTGTACTGCCTGATGGGTATTCTGCCTCTGGGCATTGTGTCTCCTTGTGCATCCTCTGGGCATTGTGTCTCCCTGTGCATCAGGTACTTGGCTGTGATCCCTCCTTGCTTGTTGTGCCTCTGGGTATTGCCCTTCTGGGTGTCAAGCCTTGCATGTTATGGTTAATGTGCCTTTTTGGGTATTTTGCCTGCAGGGATGTCTTGCCTTGGGATATCATGCCCCTGAGCACCATGCTTCCCTAAGTGTTGTGCATCCTTGTGCATCCTGAGTGTTGGATGCTTTGCCTCTGGGTGTCACACCTGGGGCACTGCTCCTGCTGGGGTGTAGTGCCTCCAGAGGTCACACCTCCCTGGATGTTGTGCCTCTTGATCTCCTCAGGAGTCACACTTCTGGTTATTGAAATTTGGGTGCCTCTGGGTTCCACACTTCTGGGTAAGATGCCCCTGGGCACTGCACCTCTGCGTGCTGTGCCTGCAGGTACAACACCTCTGGGTGCTTTGGGTATCACACTGTGGTGTCTGGCAGGGCACACAGCCATGCCTGACCAGTGCTGCTGTGTTTAAAGTCATTGTGCCTCAGTTTCCCTCCATGACGGGTTGTTGCCGCAGGGTCTATGGTACCCTGTGTCTGTCTCTCCTGCTCCCTGCCAGGCTGGCAGTGCTGTCCCTTGCTGCAAGGTGCTGGTGTGGTGTGCAAGGCTCTGGGGACATGGTCCCAGGGTCCCTACCATGGCTTGTGCCACAGGAACATGCTGGCCCTTCTTGGCTCTTGGGGCTCAGCCTTGTGCATGTGGGCAGGGCACTGTGCCCACACTGATGCTGGGACACGTGCCCACCTCCCTGGGACCCCCCAAAAAGCTGTCAGGCTGAGATTAGAAAATAAACATTCTGATTTCTTTAAAAGGATGAAAACCCTCAACAATCCAGTTGTTTTTTTTTTTTTTTTATTTGTCGGGTTTGTCTTTCTTTCTCTTAAATCATGAAATGACTCACACGTCTGAGCTGAAAATAAACCCAATTACGAGCTGGCGAGCCATGGCAGCCCGGAGGCACAGGGTCCCTCCGAGAGCAGCCAGGGCCAGCCGTGCCTCGTGCCCCAGCTCCCCCCTGGGGGCTGTGGGGTCTGCTCTGGGCCTCAGGTGGCCCTGACAGGGCTGCTAATGGAGCTAAAGTGCTGCTGAGGGGACACACCATCTGCACAGCCCCCCAGGGCCTCGTGGCTTTGCACTCAGAGCCTCTGCCCGGCGGCTGTGGGGACACACACGTGTGTCCCCACGTGTGCGCAGACACCAGTGGCACCCTGTCACCCTCTCTGTCACCCTCCCCGGTGACAGCGGCACAGCGCGGGGTGGCACAGGGGGGCCTGCTGTGCGTGACAGGCTGTGTGTGCTGCTCTCTGCAGGGACCCCTGCAGCAGTGACACTGTGCCAGCCGTGGGGCCCGGAGCCAGAGGCATGGCAGGTGAGGCACCCCAAGAGCCCCGGTACTCTGCACGCCCCGCACCGCCCGGGCATGGCCGGGGGCTTTCTGGGCCCCGGGGCGTCCCCCTTGTCTCTCCTCTCCTCGGGGGCACGCGAGGCGTGGAGCAGCCGCTTTGCTGGTCTGACTGCTGCTCGCCCTTGCTCCCTGCCAGCTTCCCAAGAAGGGCTGTGGGGTGAAGGTGATGAGGAGCCTGTGCCAGCCGAGCCGAGGGGTTGCAGCGGCCCCGCGGGTGCCCAGCCCCAGCCTGACCCCTTGGCGCAGACGTGTCTCCTCCGGGACCTGGAGATGGGGCCCCTCGCCCACACACAAACCCTGCGGGACTTTGAGCAGGTGAGACCGCGGGGCGCTGGGACCCCGCATGGCACCGCCGGGGCCCTCCCAGCACTGCCGGGCGCTCGCAGGATTCGTGCCGGGTCCCCCGGTGACAGCGGCGGGGTGTGGAGCGCAGGAGGGGCGGCGGGGCAGGTGGCGGCGGCACAGGGGGCCGGGCCCGGCCGGGCGCCACGCTCCCCTCACCGCCCTCACGGCTACGGCGCGTGGGGGCCTCCGGGGCTCGGGTTTCACCAACCCGCTGTCCCCGCTCCAGCGATTCCTCAAATAGCTCTGGGAGGCGGAAAAAAAAAAGAGGAAAGGGAGAGCAGCGGGGCCAGCGACGGGAGCTGCGGGCGGGCAGGGAGCCTAGGCTGTGTCCCGGCGGCGCCATGTGAGGGGTGCCGGGATGCCCGCCTCATGGAGCGCCGGCCATGGCTAACGGGTACCGCACGCTGTCGCAGCACCTCAATGACCTCAAAAAGGAGAATTTCAGCCTCAAGCTCCGCATCTACTTTCTGGAGGAGCGCGTCCAGCAGAAGGGCGAGGACAGCCGGGACGATGTCTACCGGCGGGTGAGTGCCTGTAGGGGACGGGGTGAGCGGGTTTTCTCCCTTTTCTGTGAGGGAATGGGGTGGGGAGAGTGTAGTCGGGGGGATGCCAGGGAGGGCTTCGGGCACTGGGGCTGGGGGAGCTGCTGTTGGGAGTTTGCTCTTCGTTTCCTTTGACAGGAGCGGGGAGAGGGCTGGGGAGGGCGTCCCAAGCCCGGGGTGGGTGACAGTGCAAGTTTGGGGGCACACAGATGGAGTGGGTACACCCCGTCCCGGAGCCGACAGGCTAAAATGCCACCTGTGCCACTCAGTGACAGGAGCACCCAAAGCCCTGCCATGGCAGGGGGGTCCCCCATGCCACTTCTTCATTCCCGTGGGCAGTGGGGCTGGGCTGTCCAGGCAAATGTGAGGGCATCCTACCCACCTCCTTCCTGCTCCATAGAACATTGAGCTGAAGGTGGAGGTGGAGAGCCTGAAGCGGGAGCTGCAGGAGAAGCAACAAGCCCTGGATAACACATGGTGAGTGTGCTGGCCAAGCCCCTCACCCCGGAGCAGACGTGGTGCCCATGCCCTGGCTGTGGTGGCTTTGTGGGCATAGGCACGGGGGATGTCTGCCTGCACCCTGCCCGTAGCAGGCAGTAGAGGGACCTGCAGTGGGGCTGGGCACCCACAGGGCTCCTCTTACAGCCCTGGCGCCAGCCAAAAATAAAGGACAGCACCTGTTTGTGGGGGGAGGGCAGCGCCGTGTCCAGGGGCCATGGCATGGGTGTCTCACCATGGGGCACCGATGGCAGGGGGGCCAGTGGCACAGCAGCTGGTGAGGCCCAGGTTTTGGGAGTGTGTGCTGGGTCAGAACCTAAACATGGCTTAGTGCTGCCAGAGGAGCGGTGTCCCCAGGGCAGGACATGGGGGGAGCCAGGCTTGAGGGCACCTGGAGTGGTACAGATCACCCAGCCCAGCTGGTTTGGGGTGGAGCCTGTCACAAAGGGTGTGCTATGCCATGCTGTGCCATGCTGCGCACTGCCAAGCCACACTGTGCTGTGCCAGGCCATGCCATGGGAGATGCCATGCCATAGCAGGCTGTGGCACACCGTGCTGTGCCAGGACATGCCATAGCAGGCTGTGGCACACTGTGCTGTGCCAGGCCATGCCATAGCAGCCTGTGGCACACAGTGCTGTGCCGGGAGGTGCCATGGGAGATGCCATGCTGTAGCAGGCTCTGGCACACTGTGCTGTGCCAGGAGATGCCATAGCAGCCTGTGGCACATCGTGCTGTGCCAGGCCATGCCGTAGCAGCCTGTGGCACACTGTGCTGTGCCATGCCATGCCATAGCAGGTTGTGGCACACTGTGCTGTGCCAGGAGGTGCCATAGCAGCCTGTGGCACACCGTGCTGTGCCATGCCATGCCATGCCATAGCAGCCTGTGGCACACTGTGCTGTGCAATGCCATGCCATAGCAGCCTGTGGCACACCGTGCTATGCCAGGAGATGCCGTAGCAGCCTGTGGCACACCGTGCTGTGCCATGCCATGCCATAGCAGGCTGTGGCACACTGTGCTGTGCCAGGAGGTGCCGTAGCAGGCTGTGGCACACCGTGCTGTGCCAGGAGATGCCGTAGCAGCCTGTGACACATTGTGCTGTGCCATGCCAGGCCATAGCAGGCTGTGGCACACTGTGCTGTGCCAGGAGATGCCATGGCAGGCTGTGGCACACCGTGCTGTGCCAGGACATGCCACAGCAGGCTGTGGCACACTGAGCTGTGCCAGGAGATGCCATGGCAGGCTGTGGCACACCGTGCTGTGCCAGGACATGCCATAGCAGCCTGTGGCACACTGTGCTGTGCCAGGCCATGCCGTAGCAGCCTGTGGCACACCGTGCTGTGCCCGGCAGGGTGGCTGCAGAGAGCCAGACGAGCCGCAGCCAGGCCGCGCTCCGGCAGCAGTACGAGGAGCGGCAGCGGGAGTCGGAGCACGTCTACGAGCTCCTGGAGAACAAGATCCAGCTCCTGCAGGAGGTGAGTCTCGAGGGATGGTGGGGGCCAGGCAGGAGCCAGGGTCTGCTGCCTGGGGGCTCACCCTGCTGCCATGCAGGAGGCCAGGCTGGCACGGAGTGAGGCCGAGCAGGCCACGGCGCTGGCCAGAGCTGAGGCGGAGAGATGCCGGGAGCTGACAGGGAAGCTGAAGGAAGCGGCGAGGACAAAGCAGGAGGACAGGAGCGACAATGGCTGTGGCTCCATGGCCCAGAGGTAGGTGTCTCAGACATGTCTCCTCTATGCTGCCAGCCTGTGTGCTGTGCCAGTTCTTGGGGACTACTGAGGGGCTCGTGGTGTGTGTGACTGAGGGGCTGTGCATACCTGGTGGGATGCAGAGGTCCCCTGATCGGGGAGAACTGGTCTGTGGGAAGGGGGGAGCAGTCCCGAGGCTGCTCTGCTTTGCCCCAGAGACTGACCTTTGTCAGCTGTCCCCAGTGTCATTCCATGGCCATCGCAGTCCCTGAGCATCGCATGCCCTTTTGTCGCTTTCAGGAGGATCGAAGAGCTGACCCAAGAGCTGGCTGCCAGCAACCAGCTCGTGGAAATGCTGTCAGCAGAGAAGCGTGACCTGCAGCAGTGCCTGGAGGGGTCTCCGGTCATGGAGGGGCAAGTAAGTGGGCAAGGGTGGGGAGGAGCTCGTCCGTCCCGGGCTTGGCTGGTTGTTGTCATCCCTGTCCCCTTCTGGGGCTGTGGCCAGGGCTGTGCCGTGTTCAGCGTGGCAGGGCTGATTGCCAGGAGCTGGGAGGAGCAGGGGGGCTCGGAGGACACAGTGTGAGCTGTCAGGGGACAGGCCACCAGCCTGTGCAGTCCTTCTGAGGCTGTTGGTGCTGCTTGCTCCTGTCTGCCATTTAAATCCCAAGTCTTAAAATACCCCTGGCAGCCTGGCGTGGTGCCAGGCAGGATTTCGGGGCTGTGAGAGATCAGAGCGGCATGTTCCTGGCAGCTGCACAGCTCTGGCCACGCTGGGTGTTGGTGGCACGGCGCTGTCCCCAGCAGCCGCGGGCTGTCAGTGCGAGAGCTCCTGCAGGGACCCTGCTGTTTGCCCGCCAGGTGGCACGGGCTGCTGTGCAGGTGCTGGTGGCATTGTGCTGCGGGGACGTGCCCACCCACACTGCCTGCTGCGGCTGGGCACTGGGGCACAGCACTGCGGGGGCTCCTAGCGCTGGGACGGGCACTGGGACAAAGATCTGGCACTGGGACAGGTGCTGGCATTGGGATGGGGACGTGGCACAGGCACTGGGGTGGGGACCTGGCACTGGGACAGGCACTTGCATTGGAGCCAAGCGCTAGTCTGTGTGCTTGTGTGTGTGTGTGTGTGTCTCTGGCACTGAGACTGGGTCCCTGCGCTGTCGCGTCCCCATCGATCACCGTCGCCTCTGTCGCGACCCCCGGCACTGCCCGTGTGCCCGGGCGTGGCGCAAGCCGTCACTGCGCATGCGTGAGCGGGCGTGGCAACTACATATCCCGGCCGGCGTTGCGGGCCGTGCGCATGCGTGGGAGGCTGGGCTTGGCCGCCATCTTGAAATCTGAGCCAGAAGCCGGGCGCCGCCGTGGCAGGAGCATCCTCGGCTTGGCTCGGCTCAGCTCGGCTTGGCTCGGCTCGGGGCGGTGGGGCCGGGGCGGGACGGGAGGGGCAGCCCGCGGTGAGGGGCAGCCCCGGGGACGGGGGCCGTGAGGAGAGAGGGGGCAGCATCGGGGGCTTGAGCTGTGAAGAGAGGGAGCAGCATCGGAGGGGCGGGGGGGCCAGCCCAGGTGTGGCTGTGACGATGTGAAGAAGGTGGTGTAGGGTGGGATGTTTCTATTGAATCAAGAGTCCCGGCGTGTGACCTCCCTAAAAAGAGGGGATTGGTGCGGTGAGACGTGCCGGCGGGCTCAGGGATCGAGGGAGATGTGCTGACCTCGGGAAGGTCTCCTGAGAGCCCGCAGGAGTGGGTTTGTGTGCCGGGAGGGGGCGAGGATGAAGGAAAACTGCCGGATCTGCGGCCGGGAGCTGTGCGGCAACCAGCGGCGATGGATCTTCCACACGGCGGCCAAGCTGAACCTCCAGGTGCTGCTCTCCCACGTCCTGGGCAGGGAGCTGTGCCGGGACGGCAGGTCCGAGTTCGCCTGCAGCAAGTGTGCCTTCATGCTGGACCGCATCTACAGGTTCGACACCGTCATCGCCCGCATCGAGGCCCTCTCCATCGAGCGCCTGCAGAAGCTGCTGCTGGAGAAGGACCGTCTCAAGTTCTGCATCGCAAGCATGTACCGCCGGAACAACGACGACTCCAGCACAGAGGACAGGGCTGGGGAGGGGACCATGGACCTTTCCAACCTGCCTGATGCACGGTACGCTGCCCTCCTCCAGGAGGACTTCACTTACTCGGGGTTTGAGTACTGGATGGATCAGGAGGAGCATGGCCTGGAGCCGCACAGCTGCCACGGCTCCGAGGGGCCGGGGAGCCGCCCGCGGCGCTGCCGGGGCTGTGCTGCCCTGCGCGTGGCCGACGCCGACTATGAAGCCATCTGCAAAGTGCCCCGAAAAGTGGCCAGGAGCATCTCCTGCGGGCTGTCCAGCCGCTGGTCGGCCAGCATGGGCAACGAGGAGTCGTCTGTGTGTGATGTGGCCGAGTCCACCAGCTCCAGGGTGGCTGTGGATGGGGACAGCATGGAGGAAGGCACACCTGCGTCCTCTCTTGAGTCTCTGGACACCACCGTGGAGGCCAGCCCTCCGCAGCAGAAGGATGAAGATGCAGATAAGGGGCTGAAAGGGAATGGGAAATGTGACGATTTCTCGGATGATCGCATGACCCCCAGCTCTTCACTGAGTGGGAACAGGCTGGAGCTGGCCCTCAATTTGATCAAGACTTTGGACTACAAACCCCTTCAGAGCCCCCGAGGCAGCCGACTGCCTATTCCTGTGAAGTCCAGCTTGCCCCCTCCCAAGCTCAGCCATGACTTGGCAGATGGCAATGCTTCTACTGGCTTAGCATGTGCTAGTTCTGCCTTCCTGAACACCGACAGAAAATCGTTTTCCAGAGCTCCTTTGGGCCTTCCCCTGGAAATTTCAGAGCTGCAGGAGCTGTGGGATGACCTCTATGAGGATTATATGCCGCTGCGGGTACAGGTAGAGGTCACGGTGCCGCCCTTCCATTGAGCATTGTCCTCGTGGTCCAGTGCTGAGCCCACTGGGGATTCTTCTGTGCTGAGATAATGCAGACAGCCACGTGTGGCTGATCAGGGGCTAAGAATAGGCAACTCGGTCCTTTTTAGGTGTGCTGCCTCTCTCCTCAGTCATTCTCTTGTCTCCTGTTTCCTCCCGGAGTTCTGGGAAATGAACCTTCCCCCCCTCCATCAGTCCTCCCTGACAATGCAGCCTGCTGGGTGGGTCTAAGCTCTTTGTCATTTTCCTGCTGAGAAAACACCACTTTCACTTCATCTTTAAGCTTAAAGTCGGCGTGGCTTTTATCCACAACTAAAGGGAGTATTTTAAGCTTCTGGGCATGTGTTTTCCAGCAGGTGCGTTTTCTTTGTGCCTGAGTAATGGTTGGAGCGTGGGGAACGCCTGCCTCCAGCCCTGCCTCTGCAGGTCAGGCCTTCACCTGCCCAACGTGCAGAGCCACCCAGGCATCTGTGGCGTGTGCCCTGAGGAAAAGGTGTTTTCCTCGCAGGTGGATTTGTGCCAGAGGATGACTTTAGGGTTGGTATTCAAGATAATTGGTTTATTTTCTGATCCTTTGAAAAGATCTACCAATTAGTGGCAGGTGTTGCTGAGAGGGGATGAAAGCTCCTGCTTTTGGGATGCTGTTATCTCTTGATAGCAGTCCTAGCTCCAGGTTGCCTCTGTTTAGCTGCCTTTAATGAAATGTCCTTTAGTATGCAGTCAAAAAGCCGAACTCACTTCTTTACCACGTCCAGTAATGAATAGAAGGCCTCAGTCAGGTTCAATTCTGGAATATCCGTGTCAGCCTAATTGCATTCCCATTAGCAGCCTTAGTGCTGCCTAATGCTGTAGGTAGCCTCGGGGATTAGGAAAATGCTCATTTATTTCTATGGCAACTGTGGCAGTGCTGAATTGCTCTTGCTCTTTAGCCGGCTTGCTGTCCCATCTGCTCGGGCGTTTCCCGGAGCTGTGTGCTTTTTTCCATAAAAGCCTGCTCTAGGGAGGAACGTAGGAGAACTAGTTTTCATCTGGAGCACAAAGGCATCGCGCTGGCAGCCGAGGATGTGAGCCAGGGCATTGGGGCTCATTTGCTGATGGTTCTCACTGCTTGGGGTGTGTTTGCAGGATAAAAATGGGCTTTCTTGAGCACCGTGGAGTGTTGCAGGTTGGCTTTGTGTCACACATGGCTGTTCTCTTCTAGGAGCTGTGTTTTGAGGAGTTTCTCCAGCCTCTGCCATCCGACTGGCCCTGCCAGGATTTTATCCTGTGGGATTTTTTACTTGGTTCCTTGGTGTGACAGCAGCAGCTCTTCAGCGCAGGGTCTGGCTGAAGGGGGAAGGGCTTAATCCTTCAGATGGCTTTAAGAGCAAAACTGGGAAGGCAGATGCAGCTAGTAGGCTGAATAGTTCTTGCACAAATGATTTTTCTTTCGGTTTGTAAAAGCAACACCCTTCCTATAAGTCAGGTGCTGCTGCTGTCCAGCAATTCCTGTGCATAAATGTGAAAGGAATATCTAGAATATATAGGACCACAGTTCTCTTACTGCCTTTGCAGTTCTTTAAATTTGTGGAGCATTCTGGTGTCAGGGCATGTGACCTTGTAGGTACCGTCTTCCCGGGCATTTTCTTGAAGCAACAATTCCTCCCCTTCCCCAGCACTGCCCCAGGGCGCTGGCACCAGAGGGGGCTTTGTGAGACACTCCCGCAGCTGCCTGCGGTGCCGTCCTGACAGCCAGGCTCTTCCCCACTGTGCTGGGCCCTCTGAGCTCGGCAGGCTCAGAGAGTGCCGTGATTATCATTTTCAAAGAAGTGTTCTGTGGGGTCAGTGTGTGCTGGGGCTGCTGCGGCTGTGCTGAGGAGAGATTGGCAGTAAAGTGCTGATGTTGGAGAGGTCGACATGGCTGCAGGGAGGCACAAGGGAGGCAGCTTGGGCTTTGGAACTTTGGACTCTGGAGCTGGCTCTGCATTTGCCCTCCCTGCTCTTAGCTCTTTCCGAGTTTTCAGCTCTTTTTCTAATGTGAAAATTGAGGAAATGTGTTTTCCTTTTTCCCTCTCTCGGTTTTAATCAACCTTGTTTCAAAATAAGCTGCTGTGACAGATTCCAGCAGCTCTCCCTGCCTCATCCAAAGCCTTCTGGCAGAGAAAATTTGTAATCACCACGACTGTAAGCGTTCACTGAAATCCTAACAAAACATCAGGGTAAAGGGAGGTGTTACTTCTGTCTGTGAGAGGCAGTGCACAGATCTGAGGGAGCTCCCCTGTGCTGATGGCTTCCCCACAGACAGCGTTTCTGTGGCCACTGAGGATGGGGATTCAGCCTGACAGTGCAAATTGGAACTGACTGCTCTGGCCGTGCTGCACTGCCTGGAGCTGGTGCTCCTGTGTGTGCTCCAAAAAGCCCTGCCACATTCCCACAGCCTCTGTGCTGCATCCAGCAGCCCTTCCAGGGCTCCCACCTCTAGCAGGCAGCAGTGCAGTCAGTCTTGTGTTGCTGATAATATTCAGGAATGCTGAAGGAGCCCTGTGAGGGCTGCAGAGGGTGGCTGGGATGGAGTGCTGCCCTAAGGAGTTAACTCACTGGGCGGGGGACAGCAAAATTGTAAGGAGGGATGACAAGGGATTAGTGTTGTGCTCAGCCAGCCGGCTCTGGCAGGCCACGTGGCACAAAGTAGGCTGTTTACATTCCCAATAAATGGGTATGTGTCATGAAAAAAAAAATCTCAGCTGTGGCACTGAATTCGCTTCTGTTTGAGGAGCTGCAAGGAATTGTACATGAAATGGGTGCTGGAGCACGGGAAGTGGTGAAGGAGAGCCCAGAAAATCACAAATGGAGGGGTTCAGAGCAGGGAGTGACTGCTAGGTCATGGCAGGAGGGGAGCTGGTGGGAAGGATTGAAGGTTGTAGCCTTGATAAAGACGCAGAAGCTCAGCAGAGCATGGGAACCATTTCAGTGCAGATTTTGAAGCTTTTATAAAATGCCAGCAGGGCACATGGGAAGGAGAGCAGGTTTCAGGGATATGGCTTGGGTGTGGGGAGAAGATCCATCATTAGCCCACAGACAGTGGTTAGAGCTAAACAAGCTGCTGGGCTCGTGGTGCAGCAGTGAGGGGAGACAGGGAGCCCAGTCAGAGCCATGGGACCCCGGGGCACTTGTGGCAGCTGAGGCAGAGAGCTGCCAGGTGCCAGCCTGCCACCCCGGGGCAGGGACACGCGAGCAGAGCGATGTCTCAGAGCCAGTTAGGAAAGCACATGGGGCGTGTTTAAACCCCTGCTGCAGGGTCTGTGACGGCTGACAGCTGAAGAGAAGAAGCCAGTGCAGGAGTTGGGCCGTTCTCTCGTTTTTCACTGTGTTTCTCCTTGCAGAATTTGCAGGATGAAGGGCAGCAGGCCGCTCCAGGCAGCGCTGCGGCAGGGGAGCACGTGGCCGATGTGCGTGCAGCAGAGCTGCAGGGCAAACTCCAGCACTCTGAAGCTGCCAACAAGGTATTTCTTCATGGAGAGCACATCCAGTGCTATCAGTCTGATGTGGTTAGTGTCAGAGGGTGCCTCCTGGCCTGGCTGGAGGCAGGTACCTGCACCTCTCTCCCAGCAAGGGTGTGTGATTCTCAGTGCTATTGTCTCTCAGATTCAATTAAAAGTATTTGCTTTTTTTTCTGCAGCTGGGTTGTGTAAATTTTCCGTATTTAATTTTGCAAATCATTATTTTGACGGAACTTTCCACTTGCCTGGTGAGCCTGCCAGGAGCTGGTGAAGGAGATGCACAGGGCTGTTTCCTGTCTCTTGGATTTGCATGGGCTGAGCCTGGTCTAGGAGAGAGGGAGTCCTGTTTTCATTTCTGTTTAAATACTTGGGAAAGAAACAGATATCTGAGTTCTCTTGAGGCAGATCAATAGTAACACATGTTGAGAAGGGTATATGTTCTTAATTATTATGCTCTTGAACTCTAAGGTAAATTATATCCTCTGGAAAAATCCTCAGGTTAAATGTGGGGAAAAAAAATTGGGATGGAATATTTATTTAAATAATCTGGGGATGGCCATAAGGTGCTGCATCTGCCTGGACTGCAAAGCTTGACAGAAATGGAGACCCAGGGCCCAGTTAGAAGTGTTTAAACAGGTTAGGGGGAGTGTCTCAGGTCAGAGATAACAGGACAGGTGTGTCAACAGATGAACAACAGGAGGAAATTATGTGGCAGCACCAGCTCCAACTCTAGAAGTTGAGTCCTGAGTAAGCTCACAGGAAGGGGTGTATCATCCAATTTCGAGAATGCAATAGGCAACGTTTAAAAATGCTAATAAGCACTTGTTTAACTGCACAACACGTCCTGTGTCATGAGCTTTATGGTGAAAGCAGCAAACTCTCCTGAAACTGAGTGGTAGTGTTCTCTTCAGGGTGAGTGTCAAAGGCAAAGGTTTCTCAGGTTGTAAACCAGCCATGGAGACTGCTGAGAGGTTCCTGGCAGTGGCCAGGGTCTTTTGTGCTGAAGCCAGAACTTAATGCTAAATAAGCCACTGATTTGATCAGTGAATGTGTAGCTTCTTCATGCTGGTATTTTTCTTTCAGATTTTTGGGAGGATTTTGGGCTGAAGCAGCCCCTTTCCTTTTGAGTAAAGAGAAACAAATGATAGAAACTGGGAGGGAGGGCTGTGGGGCAGCCTGAGTGAGGCTCTCCTGGGGTATGTGGGAGGCAGTGTGGTCTGTGAACCAAGCCTGGAACCTCTGCCCTGCACCTGAGGGAGCAGAAGCACTGCAGTAAGTCCTGTGAAGGGCCTTTGTGTTTACTCACTGGTCTCCACCCAGCTCCAACGGTGTTTACAGACTCTAGAGGGAGCCACGTTGATCTCGATGTGGTCAACACCAGGGCTGTATGGAGTAAGGAGTGGAGGGAGTCTTAAGGGTGTTTACATAGAGCATTAAGCAGGATTAAATAAACCCAACCTATTTCTGTCTTCAGTTGTTACAGGAAAAGCTGAATGAATTGAATTTTGAATTAAAATCTGTTCAAGAAACATCACAAAGGCAAGATCGTACGATCCAGAGTCTGAACGAGGCCCTGAAGAGCAAAGAGAGTAAGGTAATAGTTCAGGGTGGGCAGGCTGGTGCTCACAAAAACAGCGAACTGTGCTCCAGCCCTGTGGGCAGTGCCTGAGAAGGAATGCTTGAGCCACTGCCTGGCATCCTGCACCTCACTAAATTATTTCTTGCAAAACCTCTTTCATGTGGTGCTGAGGTGTCATAATCCAGGCTGGAGGCTTGGGATGGGAGAGTTTGTGCTTGGTTTGCCACTGACTGGGTTTCCTGTGCTTGGGCCCAGACAGAGGAGCTGTACCACATCATCGAAGGGCAGAATGAGACCATGGCCAAGCTGCGGGACATGTTACACAGAAACCATCTGGGACAGCAGCAGGTATGTCCTGGGAAGCCTCAGGTACATCAGGTTTCATTCTGCAAGGATCCTGGTTTTTAATCCCTTACATGAAGAGAATCTCTTGAGTTTCTGTGAACCCTGCTTTTTGGTTTTTGCTAGGTGTCGGAGAGCCCACTGTCACCCCAGGAGCAGCAAATGTCACCGCTCGATCTTCAGAACGCCCTTTTCTGCGCCAAGCTGGAGGTGCAGAAACTGAAGAGAGCTCAGCGCCAGAAGGAGCATCAGCTGGCTGAAGCCAAGAGAGCAGCCCACCTCCTGGAGACCACAGTCCACGAGGAGGAGCAGCAGAAAGAGGCAACCTGGCAACACAACCAGGTATGACAGACACTTAGCCTGGAAGTTTCTGGGTTTGCACGACTAAGGAGCACTGAGGTGGTCAATACTCTTCTCTCCTTCATAATTTCTGCTGACAGCAGACTGGGCACACTTGCCTAACCCCTCGTCACATGTGGCAGGGAAAATTCTCCAGCCTCCTCAGTGTCATAGCTGAGGATTAAGAATCAGCAACGACCCTTGATAGTGGGTGTGTTGTCACTTGTACATCACTGGCTGGTGCAAATGTCCCATCTCTTTTTGTGATGCTCATGTCCCCTGCTGCACAGCTTAGGTGTGGCTGACTAAAGCTCTGCCTGTGGCCAGAGCAAGGGGTTTAGATGGATGGATACCCTGGGCAATGAAATAAATTCAAACACCATGGCAGTGTGTTTTGAGATGTGAAAGTTGTAGCATTGCAGATAGCTATTCTCAGACTGGCCTACTGTGTATGGTTGTGTTGAGGACTGAATTCCAAGATATTTGCCTTTTCCTTGCAGGAGCTGCGTGCTGTGGTACAACAGCTGCAGGCAGAGCTGCAGGACAAGGTTCAGCAGCTCCAGACTTTGGAGTGGGAGAAAAGCCGTGAGCTGCAGGCCCAGGAGCAGAGGGTTCAGCGTTTGACTCAGCAGCTGGCTCACAAGGAGCAGCTTCTGCAGGTGAGATCAGCAGAAAGATCTGACTTGAGCATAATTAAATGGAGTCCCTGATCCTGCTTTGGTGTTTGGCCATGCAAAAGTCTGTCTGTAGCTTTCATGCATGTCCTTTGAGGAAAGAAGGGAAGGAAGGAGAGGGCTTTGGGCCCCCAGGGTGAGGAATAAGACACAGATATCCATGTACCTCAGCCCCAGCAATGCCTGGTGAGCCCTGGCAGAGTTAGTCAGCCAGCCCCCGGTGCTGGGACTACCACCCTTTTATGTGGAGGCTAGAGCAAGCATTGGGTGGAGGAAGTTATCCCTGTGTGCTGCTCTTGGGATGGGGGAGGTTTCTGTACTGTAAGTTGTACTAGGGGGTGTGTGTCTGATCTCTAGGAGTCCAGGGAGCTTCTGCAATGCCAGCAAAGCTTGGAGAAGAGCCCTGCAGCCATGAATGCCATGTTGGAGAAACTGCAGCAGCGTGTCAGCGACAGGGATGCTGCTCTGGAGGTGAGCACATGTTGTAGGCAGTGTTCCAGCTGTCCCTGAGGCTCAGCCTTTGGGTTACCATCAGCCCAGGCTGACCCCAGGGGTGACCATATCTTCTGAATGTTCTTCATGGCTCATCCTTTGAGAGGAGTTCCTCTGGCAGGGGGAGCTGAAGTCCAACGTACAGTGGGTGTTGGCTGCAGAGCCCCATGCCCCCATTGTGAATGATGCCCTCTGTCATGCAGAGAGCAGTAGATGAGAAGTTCTGTGCCCTGGAGAAGAAGGAGCAGGAGCTGCAGCAGCTGCGCGTGTCCATGCGGGAGCGCGGCAGCGACCTGGAGAGGCTGCGCAGTGTCCTCTGCAGCAACGAGGCCACCATCCACGTGAGTGCTGGGCCTGCACAGCCCAGCAGGGCTCTGGGGACGTGCTGTCAGACACACCTTCCTGTCAGTGCTCTGGGGACAGTGTCTGCAGGTGTTTGGCTTCCTCTGGCCTTGTGGTGGGATAGGTTCCTGGGGCACTCGTGTTTGGGCTGGGCATAGAGGCTACCTGGAGCAGGTGGGTGAACCTGTGTGACTCTGTTAGCAGTAGAGAGAGTTTCCAGTTTTGCTTAATTCGGGATTAAGTTTGTGTCCCTGCTTGAGCTGCTTCTGTTGTGGTACTCAGAGCCTGGAGAGCCTCCTGAAGGCCAAAACCCTGGAACTGGAGCAGGTCTCAGCAACCTGCCAAAACCTCCGCTGGCTCAAGGAGGAGATTGAGGCCAAATCTGGCAGCAGGCAGAAGGAGCAGGAGGGGATCATCCAACAGCTGCAGACCTGCCTGCATGACAGGAACAAGGAAGTGGAGGTAAGCCTTAGCTTGGCTTCCTGAGCCTTCAGCCAGTTTGTCCATAGAAGGAGTGGTGCCAAAGCAGAGGCTGCTGCCTGCCTCACCTGAAGCTGTGCTCAGCGTTTGGAGGCTGGCTGCTTCTGGCACTTGAACATACCTGTACCTGCTGACAGTGCTCCCTCAGCTACACCCAGGCTGGAGAGTCCTTGAACAACTCCCAGTCTCATTCCTTTCCTCCCCCTTGCTCAGGAGCTTACAGCAACTCTGCTGTGCAAGCTGGGCCCCGGGCAGAGTGAGGTAGCAGAGGAGCTGTGCCTGCGCCTCCAGCACAAGGAGAAGATGCTGCAGGATCTCCTCAGTGACCGGAACCGTCAAACCATGGAGCACGATGCTGAAATTCGGGAGCTGCTGCAGGCTCTGAGCACCAAGGAGCAGCAGAGCAGAGTGAGTTTTGTGCAGTGCCACAGTGGGAGGCTGAGGTGGGTGGCACTGCCTTTTGTTAAGCAAAGAGAAGCCTTGCAGTGGACTGAGAGAAACAGAGGAGTTGGTTCCTCTGTATGTGAGAGGCTGCTGAGCAGAGATGGGAGGGTTCCACTGGAGTGTGGGGGGCCAGGAGCTGGTTTTCAGAGCACTTGGAGTCTCCAGTGTCAGATGAATATTGAGGTGATTTCCCTTAGTCTCCGAGGAAGAAGAGGGACTAGGACCCTAACCCTGGTCATGGCCCTGTCCCTATTTTCCCCCTCAATCAGGTGGCTGCAGAGAAGATGGCACAGGCTTTGGCTGAAAGGAGCAGTGAGCTACAGCTGCTGCGCCAGCACATGGTGGGGAAGGACCCTGTTGGGACCCAGTCAGCTGGTGCCAGGCCATTGAAGCAGGACAAACAACCCATACAAGTAAGAATCATGCACTGTGTTTCTCTGCCTGTGGCCTTGGGGCTTCAGAAAGAGCTGATTGCCACCGAAGTAAATAGGAGAGAGAAGAGCACCGCAGAGAATGATAGAAATGAAAGTGGGATTACCAAAAAGTCTTCCTATAGGAGAAGGAGAAACTGAGCAGCAGGAATGCTGCCTGAGTGTTCTGATCTTGATTTCACCAGCCTTTGTCACTCAGTGTCTCTTTTTGTTTTGATGGAGCAGTAATTGAATCCCCGGGGCACATGAGAGTATGAAAGACATCCACCCTTTGACCTTGTAGCATTGACCCACTCCTTCCTTGGGCTGGGCTGCCTTGCTGTATTGTAATCCCCTCCCTGACATTGTCACATTCTGGAGGGGACAAGAGAGCTAAATTTAGGTCTCACTAATTCTTGGCAGAGCCTGCTGGCTGTTTGCTGTCTCTTCCACAATTGGAGTTGGTATTTTTAAAGCAGCTTTGCTAAAACCCCCTTTGAGGCTGAACACAGCTCCAAGGCTGCATATGCCATGGCTCCTACTTGAGCAGCTGTTAATGGTTTGCTGATGAGCTGACTTGTTGAATGTTTTTAAGCAGCTGTAAACAGGTTTCTATTCCCAGCTCTAGAGACTTCCAGGGATGTGTTTTCCTTCTTGCATGGTCTCTTTGGGCCACATCTGAGATAAAGCTGAGTCTCAGTTGAAAGGTGTCTTGCTGCAATTGATGAAACCTGTTTAGTCTTTACTGTGAAGACACTTGCTGCCAGCAGCTTCCCAGTGCCAAATAAAACAAGGCCAGTGCCCTCTTCCCCACAAGTACAACTTCTGAGTGCAATTCACTTGTTCCTGCTCCCAGGCTACATCCCCTTCATTGTTTTTTCACATTTTAGAGGTGTCAACAGAGCAGCCAGCAGCTTTGCTGCAGTCCTGGAGTTCTGGGGAAGCTGTGTGTTCCCCATGAAAATGCAAACCTGCAGACTTCTATGTTTTCAGGACATACTGCAAAGAGCTTATGGAGCTACAGTCATTGCTGGATCCCCACAGGAAGACAGCAGCTGCAGGACAGAGGGAGGTGAGTGTGGGACAGCATCTTTTGAGGTCCCCAAGTATGACTGGGGCTTTCTGCTGTGGGGAAATATGATTACATGAAACTGTGGAAGAGTAGGGAACTTTGAACGAGAGAATTTTGAAATAAAGCTCTGCTTCTCTTCTGGGTGATGTCTGAGGATGGGAGTAAGGGAAGGAGAAAGGCTGCTCTTGGGTTTGAGGTGAAGTGTTTGTGCTCAAGATCTGATGCTGTCCACTGGAGAGTTTTTGACTTTGTTTCAGGCTGAGCTGAGACAAGTGTGTATCTGTTTTGGGCTTTGCCTTGGCACCAGGACACATGAACTTTGCCAGGGGTAGGACAGCAGGCCTGTGACATTGCGATGGCTTTCAGCTGCTGTTGAAAGGCCAAGCAAGGAAGAAAAGCATTTACTGAGAAACGGTGTGATAGGGAGCACAAGCACCAGGGCCCTGTCTTGCCAGAGGGGGATTGTTTGTGATCCTGGGGTCTGAACTGGCACACGGTGTTCCTGCAGTAACCAAGCTGTCTTTGCAGTTACAATGTCAGCAGCAGAGCTGGAGAAGGATCTTGTCAATGCCAAAGAGGAGCTGGAGCTAATGGCAAAGAAGGAAAGGGAAAGCAGGGTGAGCTTGTGATGGAGCCTGTGCTGATCTCCTTTGCTTTTGGGAGACCTTAGGGCTGCCCCTCACTGGAGGTTTTGGACCCTGCTCTTGTGAGGGTACCCCAGTGAGAAATGGGGGGCAGCATCCTGCAGGGGGGTGTTGGCTTTCAGAAGTCTCTGAGGGGCTTCTCTTCCCTCTGCAGCGGGAGCTCACTGCTCTCCAGACTGTCGTGGCCACACAGGAGGAGGAGCTGCAGGTGCAGGCCTCAGATATTGAGTCCTTGACCAGAACCATCCAGATGAAAGAGGACCTCATCAAGGTGAGATGCTGTGCTAGGCTGGGGGAGTTCCACCTGGGAATGCTGCAGAGAAGTCTCTTTGTTCCCCACATCCTCAGAGCAGTGTGGCTGGCTATACCAGATGCTATTGCTGCTGGTTTGCCTACAGCTCTCTGGGTTCCTTTGGCCAGAAGGCAAAGGCCCCAAACCCCCAGATTGTTCTTATTTGGTGTTTCGCTCTTTCTGTACTAAGCACCCTCCTTCAAGTCCTTTAATCAGAATGCACCCTTCTTGTGTCCCCTCTTGGTTCTTACTGAACACTCTGGTCTGTGCCTAATCCACTCTCAGTGCTTTGGCATTTTTTCCTTAGAAGACCTGGATCTTTCCAAACACTGGAAACTTCTGGCAGTTGCATTCCAGGGAGGTTTGCAAAGGTCCAGCTGTCTTTGTTACTGATCCCTTCCTCATTGAGCTCTCCTGCTGTTTGTTGGGTTTCAGGATCTGCAGATGCAGCTGGTGGATCCTGAAGAAATTCCAGCCATGGAAAGGCTGACACAAGAAGTGCTGGTGCTTCGGGAGAAAGTGGCCGTAGCAGAGTCCCAAGGACAGGAGGCTACTGGAAACAGAAGGCAACAGGTAGTGTGCCAGTGGGACAGGCTTGGATGTGTTTGTGCTCCTGCTGGCACTCAGGTATGAGGCTTTGTTTTCAGCCTTTAGATAGGCCAGGATGTGCTTGTTCTTGGAAGCTGGCTGTGTGTGATTGTGGGAGTACAGAGGAGAAGATCAGCTTTCTTTAGCACTTGTCCAAAGAGCAGAGGCTTTTGGGAGTCCAGGGATGACATGGACACAAGCAAGGAATGGGAACCCCCAGGTTGTCAGGGACAGCTAGATAACCTCCTTTGGTTTCTGTCTCTGTTTAAGAGCTGCACCTTGTCTCTTCTCTCCAAGCAGTTGTTACTGATGCTGGAAGGGCTGGTGGCTGAGAGGAATCGGTTAAATGAGGCTCTCCAGGCAGAGAGGCAGCTCTATGGCAGCCTGGTGAAGTTTCACACACACCCAGACAGGTAAGTGAGGCTGCCTTGGCTCTGTGCTGCCCTGCTCTGCCAGGGCAGGTGTGGCTGGTCATTCTGCAAGTCTGAGAGTTTACAGTGGGGGCAGAGGGAGAGTAGTCAAAGGATCAGCCAAATGCCTCTTTGAGAATCCAAGTTTTAGGCTGCCTTTTTCCCTTGAAGGGGCTGCAGTGGGCAGCTTTAATGGCTCCCTAAACTCCCCCCATTGCCATGAGATTTCCATCTCTGTTCCTTGGCTTATCTTTTCTCAGCTCAGTTTCCCACCCACACTTGGCCACCTTTCAGAGACTGCTGTCAAATTCTCAGCCAACTGTTGGGTTGATAAGGATCCCTCTAGGTGCTTATCCAGGCAGTGGCCTGTCCCCTGATTTACTCCCCTGCCCTTCACAGGGCTGCAGCCTCTGGGATATTTGAGCTACCTGATAGCCAGGGAGCACATAAGTGGAGTGCTTGGGAAAGTACTGGAGAACAGCTGCGACTGCGAGGCCCCTACCACGGGCTGGGGCCCTTTTTGGGGGTGGCTGTGCTCTGGGGAGGTTGGAGGTGAGGCAGGAGGTGGCCGAGCCTGGCTCGGTGTCCGAGGGCGGGGCCGGTCTAACCCTCTTCCCTCCTGTGCCGCGCTCCGCTCAGCGCTGCGAGAGACCACGCCCTGCAGGTGGAGCTGGAAGGGGTCCACGAGCTGCGGGGACAGCTGGAAGAAGCTCTTGGAAGAAGCTTGGAGTGTTTGAGCAGGCTGGAGACGCAGGGCGCCATAGGAGGTGGGGAACAGGAGCGTGTGAGAGTCCTACCCCAGCATGCCTTCTGAGCACTGGCGCTGGCCTGCTGCCACGGAAACGGTTCACTAACCTGTCTCACTGACTGAGCTTGGGTACTTGCTGTGGTACGATAGAACTGGTGCAGGGCTTCTTTTTTGTTTTATTTTTGAGCTGCTTTGGAAACGGCGATCAGTGCAATCCACCTGTGTCTCGTGTACGTTCCTGTCTGACCCACCCTGGTGGCCCCTGATGTATTTGCACATTCAAATCATTCCATTTTAGTTATTCCCCTCTATCTCCCTTGTTTTCCAACCACCGTGGGCCAAATAAAGATTCCCTATCTCTGAAGGAAACACCAGATGTTTTCTATCATCTCCCAAGTGCATGAGTGTGAGTTTTTGTATTCCCTCACCGTTTTTCTTACTCAGTGACACCCACCCCTTGGGTTGATGGTGGCTGGCCCCAAGGGAGACAGTGTATATGGAAAAGTGTGTTCCAGAGATGGAGAATTCAAGACCTGGGGACACTTGCCTGGGCCTTTTACACAAGACTTGAGTGTAGAACCAGAAGTTCAGTTTATGCTTAGACCAAATCCTACTCCAGTGTTAATGATTTTACTGACTGGCCTTTTTTCCTGATTGTAAGTTGTTTCAACCTAACTTGTGAATGCCTTTGTGGGAGAGTTTCCTCCTCTTTTAGACAGATGGTTTGGGGGGGACTGAGACCTGTCCCTGCTCCCAGGGTCTGGGCTGGGTCTGCTCCCTTACTCATACATGTACATATCCCTGACATGCTCCATGTGCCCCTTGGGCCATGGGCAGGACCCTCTTTCTGAGGTGTCTGTCCCCCTTGGCACCACTGCATACCTTTTCCAGGCCCTCTTCCACCTTCTTTGGGAATGTGGGAGCTGGTGTGAAAGCTGAAAAACAGTAGCAACAACTCTCCAATGACCAGGGCTTCCTGTGCACAGTGGGCTGTGGATCTGCTGTCTTGTACTCACTTCTCAAAATGGCAGGAGCAAATTTTGCAGCTCTGAGCATCTGTTTGTGCTTGCTGGGGAGGCTGAGCTAGGGGCAGGCGGAGCAGAAGAGCTCTGTGGTGCTGGGCTGCACACCTGGACTGAGCCTGCTCTGCTGCGTGGCTCCCTGCAGCTGCTTCAGCTGGCACCACCTGTGCCTTGTGCTGCCCTGGGGGGTTCTCCTCCCTGTGCCCCCGGGGCTGGGAGGCAGCAGAGCTCCCCTTGGCACCCAGCAGGGCAGCTCTGCCCCTCTGGGTCAGCACTCAGCTGCACTGTGACTGCAGCAGTTCCCCTGTGGCTTGAAGGGACACAGCTGGGAGCTGCTGGGCAGCTCTGGACTTTGTTAGATTTTCCTTTCTTTGTTTCATCTCATTCCCTTCTTTTCACTTCTCTGTGTAGCACCATCTTCTCTTCATCCTTTTGCTTCTCACTTTGTAGAAGCCTTTGTGTCCCTGTTCTTACCCTTTCCATTTTCCCCCTGCCATCCTGGCACTGATGCCCAGCTGGCCCCCTGGTCCCTTGGGTGCCATGGAGCCCAGGATCCAGCCCAGACTCATTGGCATGGCTGAGAGGAGTCTTGGCATGTCTGGAGCTCAGGCATCTCCCTTCTCCACCTGTGTCTGTTTTGCTGTAGGTCTGTCCCTCCCTGATCAGTGCCCCTTAGGGGCAGTGTTATCCTAGGCTCACATCCCCCAGCTTTTCCGGCCTCTTCTTTAAGGCCTCCTCTTATCTCTGATAGTCCTGGCTGAGCATTCCCTGCCTGAGCTCCCCCTCTGTCAAACTGTGCAGTGCTTTGTGCTGTCTCGTAGCTCTTTGTGACAGGCATTCCTTCCTCTCTGAACCTCCCTGAGGACCTTGCTTCCAGTCCCTTGTTCCCAGCAGTGTGAAGGCTCCTGTGCAGCCCTGTACCCGAGTGTCCCGTGCTCGTGGGCCGTGTACAATCTGCAAGCATGTAACTAATTCTGTGTGCCTTCGGGCTGGGCTGAAAGCCTGAGGAGTGTGTGGGAAAGCAGAGCTGTGGCTGCATCTCTTGGCTCCTGCGCTGGTGGCGCTCACAGAGCTGAGCAGCCTGCTGTGCTCCTGCTGTGACGGGGGCTCAAGCACGTGGTGAGCACCAGCCAGGGTCCAGCAGCCCTGCGTGCACACATCTCTGCTCCTCAGCCGCTCCCTGCTCTGCCCCTTGGTTTTAGTTGGGTTTGGGGTCCTTTTTCCTTTTACTCAGCCCCGGAGCACTGGGAGCCGTGCGGAGCTGTGGGCAGTGGTGAGAAGTGGGATGCTGTGCCCTGGCACAAGGGCTCGTTCTCCCATGTTCCCAGAGCAACTGTGTGTCACTCTGCCACGGTGACCACCTCGAGAGCCTTGTGGCCCCTCAGCCCCCAGCAGAGTCTGCGGCCGACGGTCTGATCCCCTCACCGTTCGGGCCCCCCGGCACTGCTGCGGCCCCGGCTGCTTCAGCCGCCGGCAGGTTCTGGTTCTGTCCCTGGGGCTCCGGGGCTGAGCTCTGGCTGTGCCGAGTGCCGCCTACAGGAGCTGCTGCTTCCCTGCGCTGCTGCTGCCGCTCAGCCATTCGCTCCCAGAACCGCATTTCCCCTTGTGTGACAGCGATGGCTCTCTGTGCTCCCCGGGAGCGGGCAGTGATAGCTGTCCTTGCTCCCCGGGACAGCGATGGCTCTCTGTGCTCCCCGGGGCAGTGATAGCTGTCCTTGCTCCCCGGGACAGCGATGGCTCTCTGTGCTCCCCGGGGCAGTGATGGCTCTCTGTGCCCCCTGGGACCCGTCTGCTTCCATGGACAGGCTCCACCGTGCAGGGTGGTGTCTGGCCAGGTTCAGCAGTGAGGTTCCCCACGTTTTTGCAGCCTCATGGCACACGTGGGTCTCCTTAGTGTGTCCCCAGCTATGAGCACAGTACAAACGCCTGCCCTGCTGCAAGGCACCTTCCTGGCTGCTCCTTGGCTATTCCTCCTGAGAGCCAGATGCATCCCTGTTGGCTTCCCCTTCAGCAGTGATGCTTGGCATCTCTCTGTGTTCCCCTGCTCTGTGTTCTGCCTTGCCTGGCAGCTCCAGAGTTGATGGATTTGGCCACAGACAAAGCAGTTACCTCTCCTTTGGTGCACGGGCAGCTGTGGAACCTGGCCTTTCACAGCTCTAGGGGACAGTCTTGAGCTCTGTCTAAGCATCTCTCCCCCTGGGGAGGGGAGGATTTGTGACCGTGTTCAAAGGGGTCTTAGGATGAGGTAGGCGACGAGGATCTGACTCCATGTTTCAGAAGGCTTGATTTATTATTTTATTATATATATTATATTAAAACTATACTAAAATTATACTAAAAGAATAGAAGAAAGGATTTCATCAGAAGGCTAGCTAAGAATAGAAAAAGAAAGAATGATAACAAAGGCTTGTGGCTCGGACTCTCTGTCCGAGCTAACTCACTGTGAATTGGCTGTTAATTAGAAACAACCACATGAGACCAATCACAGATGCCCCTGTTGCATTCCACAGCAGCAGATAACCATTGTTTACATTTTGTTCCTGAGGCCTCTCAGCTTCTCAGGAGGAAAAATCCTAAGGAAAGGATTTTTCATAAAAGATGTCTGTGCCTGGGATTGTGGACACAGCCATGTCCCAGCTGCCCAAACAAGGGGCTCGAGTCCTCACCCAGGGTTTGGCACCAAGGGGGCAGGAGCAGAGCTGTGTGCAAGCAGAAGGGCATGACCCCAGCTCTGCCCAAGCTCTCCATGCACGAGTGTCCCTTTAGCTCTGCAGAGCCAGCACAGGGCTGCAGGGAGCTCCGGCCATGCCTGACAGCGCAGCTCGGGCACTGAGGGTAGCGGGGCTGCTCCCGAGCTGCCCCTGCCTGGGCAGGGCATGTGGGGTGTGCGCCCCAATCCTCCCCCCGGGCTGGGGCAGTCCAGCGGGGCTCCCTGCCCAAGCCTGTGCTGCTGCTGCTGCTGCTGGCTGTGGCGTGTGGAGCGGCTGCAGGGTGGGTGGTGTGTCTGTCTGTCTGTCTGTCTGTCAGGGCAGCAAGCACAAGGCGCGGATGGGGCAGGAGCCATTGCCGGGCTCCCATCCCCGGGGCTGTCCCGTCCCTCAGAGATGGGCCAGCGCAGGGTGCAGTGTGCAGGGCGGGGGTGGCAGCACGCAGGGACGGCAGGGGAAGCTCGGCGCAGCCGGGAGTGTCCCAGCACCGGGTGTGTGTGAGAGCAGACACCGGCCTGGGGCTGCCCGCAGTGACCAGCAGGAGGAGGGGACAGAGGCAGCGCTGCCAGTGCCGCTGCTCTGAGCGCCCCGTGTGCTGTGCTGTCCCCTAGGTCAGGCCGCAGGTTCACACACCGATGGCAGCACCAACTTCACGGACAGCATGAAGGAGGAGGCAGCCCGTGGCTTAGCACCCCAGCAGGTCAGTCGGGGCAGCGCCACGCTGGGAGGAGCGGGGGTGGCGGAGCTGGGCATTGCGCCCCCTCCAAACCGCGTCCCAGCCCTTGGGAAACGTCCCTGTCACCCTCTGTGCCTCTAGAGCAACCCCCGGGCCCGCAAGGAGAATGGGAGCACCGAAAGGAGCGCAGCGCCCACCGCGCCCGAGCGGGAGCTGCGGGCTGAGCAGGAGCTGCGGGAGCTGAAGGCGCAGCTGGAGGAAGCCGGCTTCTCCTCTGTCTCCCACATCAGGCAAGAGCTCTGGGGCTCTGCAGCCGGGGCTGCCAGTGGCCGGAGGGGACACCCTACATCATCCCTGTGACACAATCCCTGCCGGCCTCTGCCCGTCCTTTACCGTGCCTTGTGCCCCCAGGAAGGCGATGCTGAGCCTGTGCCTGGAAAACGCGGAGCTGAAGGAGCGGATGGGTGAAGCCACGTCGCTGCTGGAGAGCGGGGAGCAGGAGGAGCCGGGGCTGGGCAGCCCTGTGGCCACTGAGCCCCGGCGGCTGCCGCGGAAGAGCCGCGGGTCCCTCGGAGGCAGCGGGGATGGCCCAGGGCTCCCGGCAGAGAGGGGAGCGGTGCCCACCAAGCGCCCGGCGCTGGAGACCCGAGCCCAGGGTGACATGGCCAAGAGACCGTGCCCTGGCAGCCCCGGTGGAGGGGACGGGAGCCATGTAAATGCGCAGGGAACCGGGATGGAGATGAGAATAGAGCTGGGGATGAGGGTGGAAATGCAGAGCTGACAGTCCATCTCCCCTCCCGCAGGTGGAGGGCTCGGTTCCCGGCGGGGGCTGGCCCGGGCTGGGCGCAGAGCTGCGCTCCCAGGTGGCACAGGGCCAAAGGCAGTGCCAGGAGCTGCAGGACAAGCTCGCTGCCTCGGAGGCCACGGTGCGGGCACAAGCTGAGCAGCTGGAGAAATACCACGTCCTGCTCCGTGAGTGAAAGCCAGGGTGGGGTGGGGGCGTGTTCTGAGCCCTGTGCATGGGGCAGGGGTGATGAATCCTGCCCGGGGGGCTCTGAGCTGATGGCGCTGCCCAGCAGGTGAACCTCAGACACAGCAGCTCAGCAAGCAGGTGCAGGTGGACTTCCAGGACCTGGGCTATGAGACCTGTGGGCGCAGTGAGACCGAGGCAGACCGTGACGAGAGCACCAGCCCTGGTAAGGAGAGCCAGGGCTCCAGGGATCCCTGTGCTCTGCCCCCTGGCACAGAGGAGTGACCTGCTGTGCTCCCTGCAGAGTGCGAGGAGCCAGATGTGTTCAGTGAGACCAGCCTGGGTGAGGAGCTGGGGTCTCCCTGCCAGCCAGGGATGTCCAGAGCGGGCAAAACTGCCCGGAAAACCATGGCCCTGGAGGATGTGGAGGCCCTGCACCAGCACATCCAGGACCTCAAGGCCCAGCTGCTCAATGCCAACAAGGTGATCCAGAGCCTGCAGCGCCGTGCCCGCTCCATCTCTGTCACCAGCGGCTACACCTCGGGCGCTGAGCGGCCCCTGCCGGCTCCCAAGGCCTTGGCGTCCCCAGCGCACAGCCTGACGGACGAGGACGAGGGCTGGCAGTCGGACGGGCACGGCGCGCTGTGCCCACCCGCCCTGCGGGCACACCGCGACCTGCAGAGCCTGGTGCACCGCGTCACCCTGCTCGAGGCACAGCTGCCCGCGGCCAAGCACGGAGCCACCTTGCCCAAGGAGCTGCACTCTGCCACTTGGCCCGGGTATGGCCCTGGGGCTGGGAGCAGATGGGGAGATACAGTGATTTCCAGGAGCTGCCCGAGGCTGGTGGCTCCTTGTTGCTTGGTTTCCCTGCAGGAAGGTTCCTGGGGTGTTTGTGTGCTGGGGCAGAGTCCCAGCAGTGGATGATGCACAGACTCCCTCCACGGTGTAGGAGTCTGAATTGTTGCTAGCATAGTCCAGAGTAAGGAAGCAAAAAGGACCTTTGCATAATATCCACAGATGTTTTATTCAGTGAGGTGTTCAGGTCCCAGCACCCACACCCAGAGCTTCTAGCTTTTTCTCTACGGGGGCCTGGGGGCAGTACAAAGGTGAGGGCCAATCAGGGAGTAGGGAAGGAGTGGCTCAGGAACATAGGAACAGACATAGGAACAGGGGAAGGAGCCAATGGGGTCTAACAGCTTTCTGAGGGAAACTTCTTGTGTCTCCCTAGACCAGGGAATGCTCCCCAGGGTCCCTACACCATGGCACTTCATCCCTGCTGTGTTCCCAGCGGGTCTGGCTGCCCTGTGAACACCCTGCTCGCCCATCTCTCCTAGGAAATACAACTCTCTGATCCAGGCCCAGGCTCGGGAGCTCTCCCACCTGCGGCAGGTGCTGCGGGAGGGCCGTGGGCTGAGCCGCAGCCTGGCCCAGCACCTGCGGGACGCCCTGCGCTCCTTCGAGGACCTCCTCAGGGGCACTGACATCGACTACTACCTGGGCCAGGGCTTCAGGGAGCAGCTGGCCCAGGGCAGGCACCTGGCTGAGAGGCTCAGCGACAAGCTGGGCATCAGTAAGCACCTCTAGGGGGGCAGTGGGGCTGGGTGTCATGGGCGTGGGATGGGTCAGGAAGGGATGCTTTGATGGGTGAAGAGCAGGAGCACTCTCACATCATGTGCTGTGTGGGATACCTGCTTTGCTTTGGGCTGTCCTGCCCTGCTATGGCTCTGTGCGGGACCAGGCATCCTGGGGCATGGAGACACTGACTGGCTCTTCTCTGGCCTTGCTTTCTCAGGAGATCGACAAGACGGGGAGGATAAAACCAGTCACGAACTCCTGGCACAGAGGTACCTGTTCCCAAGGAAGGCTTTGTGGGATGTGTTGGCATGGGCACCCTGAGGTTATCACTGCTCTTAGGTGAGGGCCCAGGGTGCCCTCGGGGTCTCTGCCCCAGGTGGATGTCCTGGGGCTGCTCTGCTCTGCTCTGGGGATGGCAAGCCCCGTGGGCACTCTGTATCTCTGAGCAGCCCTGCATCACTAGTGGGACACAGCATGTGGCGGATCATGTGGGAAAGGGCTGTGGGATGGAGCTCAGACCTGGTGATGGGCCATCTGCACAGGCTCAGCCGGGAGCTCCAGGAGAAGGAGAAGGTGATTGAGAGCCTGGAGGTGAAGCTGCAGGAGCGCTCCGAGTCCCCAGGTAGCAGCTGCCCGCCCTCGGAGTCATCCCACTCTGCCAGCAGCTCATCCTTCACCTCCGAGGGGCTGGAGCCCTGCTCTGATGGGGATGCAGCCAGCGAGTACAGCCAGTGCCACGAGGAGCCTGCCCAACACACAGGTACCACCAGGGGCCACAACTGCAGTGCCCCTGGGCACAGGGACTTGGCTTCAGGAGGAGGGCTCTCTGCCAGGCTGAGCCAGAGCCACTGTGACACCTCACTCTCTCCATCTCTCTCCTGTCTCTAGGCCTTCACTTTGACTCCTTGTCCCAACCCGTCAGTGCCCCCCTGCCTGCCCTGGCCCCCGGGCTGTCCCCCTTCCTCCCTGCCGGGCCCCCTCCTCCTGCGGCCCCGCCACTCCTGGGCTGCTGTGGGAATTCTCTCTGCTCCCTGGCTGAGGCACAGCAGGAACTGCAGGTGCTCCGGAGGCAACTGGGAGAAAGTGAGCACCCTGCCTCTTGGCCTGGGTTTGGTCCTGCCTGCCCTGCATGCTGTGCTGTGACACATCATCTCCACTCTCTCTGACCTGCATGTCCTGCCCTTGATCTTCTCCTTCCTCTCTGGGCTATGGCTTTGAGGTTGGGTCCCACTGCTCTGGCTGGGGGACAGTGGGAACATGTGGCTTTCAAGTAGAGAGGACCTGGTGGGTTGGAGGGACCCATCCCAAGACAGTATTAGCCCCTAGGTGTAGACACTGGCATATCCCAGGTCTTCTAGGAAAGGCTGATTTGGTAAGGTGTTGTGTAGGAGTGGGGCTGAGACCCTCCACCTTGTGTCATGTAATCATCAAGGCCTGGGAGAGCCCCGGCTCCTCGGGGGGAATAGGTTTGGTTGGGACAGGAGGTCAGTGATGGGGACACTGGACTGCACTGTTGAGCAGAGCAACAAGGGGGGGAAAAGCAGATGGAGGGAGTTCGTTGCCCCTTTCTTCCTACCGGCTCATTGTCCTTCTCCTCCTCCCCACTGTCCTGCGTGTGCAGGTGTGACACTGCCCATGGCACCAGCAAAGCCCACAGTGCCACTGGGCCCCTTTGGAGAGGGCAGCAAGGCCCCAGCACCGTTCTGCCGCCACGGAGCCCTGCAGGGCCCAGCTGAGCTGCCCAGTGGCCTCTGGGACGTGCCCCCGCCCGGCCAGCTGCTCTATGGGGCCCTGCCCCCGGGGTACCCCTGCGGGCAGAAGCTGACAGGTATGGTCCGTGGTGGAGAGCACTGGGGCATCCCACCTGCCTGTGGGGTGCAGGGAGGAGACCTGGCACCACAACAGCTGCGGGACAGGGCTCTGCTGTGGAGAGGGGCAGGCACAGCCTTTCCTGCCCTGAGCTGTGTCCCTGGCTGTGGCAGGGGCAGACCTGCTGGAGGAGCACCTGGTGGAGATCCGCAACCTGCGCCAGCGCCTGGAGGAGTCCATCTGCACCAACGACCGGCTCCGGGAGCAGCTGGAGCGCCGCCTGGCCTCCAAGGGCAGCGGTACGGGCTGGGGCTGCGGGGCCAGGCCTCTGCACATCCCTCTGCTCACCCCCTGCGCAGCGGGGCGCTGGGACAGAGACTCAGCACTGCTCCCTTCCACAGGACTGCCCAGTGATGTCTATGCCCAGACACCGGAGCTGGGGCTGCAGCTGAGCAGGGAGAACCAGGCTCTGCACGAGGAAAACCGGACCCTGCGGCTCCAACGGGACCACCTCTCCCAAGGTAGGGCCGGGCCAGCATCCTGGGGCTGAGCCCCAGCGGGCACTGGCTGAGTGCAGTGGTGGTGACACCTCCTGCTCTCTGTCCCCAGAGCTGGCACGGGTGCAGGAGACACTGGTGGCTGCCTGCTCCCGGGCACGGGAGGCTGAGGCAGAGCTGGGCCAGAGACGTGGGAAGCAGCGGAGGCTGGCGGAGGAGCTCTCCGAGTGCCAAGAGAGTGTTCGGCAGCTCCGGGACGAACGGCGCTCTCTGCAGGAGGACAACAACAGGTAAGGTTTGGGGCACTGTGGCCCTGGGGCCGCAGGACTGGGAGGGGTGGCTGGCACCGGACCCACGTGTCACCTCTGCAGGCTGCAGCACTCGGTGACGCTCCTGCAGCAGCAGAGTGAGGAGCAGCGCCTGCTCCTGCAGACCCTGCGTGCGGAGCTGCACATCTACAAGAGCCTCCCGGGCCCCTCTGCTGAGACACGAGCAGGTATGGGACCCATGGACAGCATCCCTGCCCAGCCCCGGCCCTTGGGGTGCCTGGCCCCTCTGCAACCCTTGGGTGGTCCCAGACACTTCTCCTGGGGCAGCAGGTTGCACACAGTGGCCCTGCTGGCAGGCAGAGAGGGAGGGCAGCCCAGCAGCCTCAGGCACGGAGCCACATCTACCTACAGGGGCTCAGATGTTTCTTGTTCCAGGCTGCTTCCCATCTCCTCCAGTGCGTGATGTTGGCACTGACTCAGCAGCTCCCCTCCTGTCCCCACTGGCCTCCGGCACGTCGGTGCTCCGGCGGATGGACGGTGGGTTCTGCTGAACTCGTGGCAGCACCCTTGCTGAGCAAGCCTGGAGAGCTCAGAGCAGAGTCGAGCGCCCGGGATGGGACAGGGCGGGTCACCAGGGGAGCGGGCAGCGGTCCTCACCTAACCCAGCTTGCTCCACAGAGCCACGTGGGGCAGACGTGCTGCCGAGGAAGAGCGAGGGACTGACGGGGGCTCACATCGTCGGCCGCCTGGACACGTACCGAGCCCTGGAGCAGCACATCGTGGAGGGAAAGGCCTTGGCCCGGGAGCTGATGTGTCTGACACGCCCAGCACTCGGGCTGCCCAGCTGCCCGCTCCCGGCAAAGGAGGTAAAGCGTGGGCAGGACGGGGCAGGCAGCACCTGGGGGCCAGGCCCTCGGTGCTCTGTGCATTACGTGGCTCCCGAGGCCAGAAGCAGCCCCGAGGGCTGCAGGGGCAGCTGGAGGCAGGGAATCTCCAGGCCAGGGAATGCTGCCGGCACCTCCCAGCTGTGCCGGGCTGAGCACGGCCACGCCCCGGCTGCGGCGGGATGGGGGTGCCCCGGCAGCAGCTGCTCCCGCACCCTTCTCCCGCAGGCCCTGGGATGGACGGGCACGGGGCAGGGCCACCTGTGGGGCAGCGCCAGCACCCTGCACGGCATCCTGGAGGAGTGCGTGTCCCTCCTCGCTGCCTTCTGGAGCACCGTGCTGCCCGTGAGCCCGGCCCAGCACCAGGGCAAGGTGAGCAGAGCTGGGGACCGGCGGGGCACCGGGGCCGGGTGCTCAGAGCTCATCCCCCTCCCCTGTCCCAGGAGCAGGTGCTCCAGGGCGAGATCGCGGCGCTGCAGGCCCGGCTCTCCGAGAGGGAGGATGCTCTGCAGAGCACGGCCAGGCGGCTGCGCAGCACAGCCCAGCTCAAGGACAGCATGGAGCAGTTCATCGTCAGCCAGTGTACGTGCTCTGGTGGCACGGCCAAGCCAGCCTGGTGCCCATGTGCCCAATGTGGTTCTGTGGCACAGGGACCTCACTGACCCCATCTCTCTCTCCTGCAGTGACCAGGACCCACAGTGTGCTGCGCAAGGCCAGGACAAACCTGGAGGTCAGTTTGCCCTGATGCCCTGGGGATGGACACAGATGGCACACACCCTGTGGTGGCTGTCCTGGAGTGCTGAGGGCTAGCTGGGTGACTGAGGGGGACACAGGGACACATTCTCCTTGTCTATCCTCAGCTAGCATGTCCATGTCCCCAGGGCACAGTAGTGCTCTTCCTTATTGCCATGTGTCATCTCTTGCCAGGTGAAGGCCCAGCAGGCCCTGCCTGTTGCGTGAGCCCGTGCAGGGCAAGGAGCAATGGCCAGCAGGGAAGAGCCCACTGGCTGCTGAGCCGAGCCGTGCCAGAGGGCTGGAGTGGACCCCATCCCTGCTGCTCTGAGGGCCAGGGTGAAAGGGGTCTGGGGTGTCCAGAGCTACACAGTTAGTGGGTTTGGGCTGCTGTAGTGGTTGCATGCCCTCCACCAGCCTTTGCTTGGCATGGCAGCAGCAGCTGCTGGCTTGGCCTTTGTCTGGCCCATGCTTCAGCACTTGCTCCCTTCCACCCTCAGTGCTCAGAGTGGGGTGACACAGCCCCCCATGCTGAGCACAGCTTGCCCTGGGACCTGGTCCCCTCTGTAACCCCGATGAGTCCCTGTCCCTGCTTGTGGATGTATGTATATGTATATAGACAGAGGTACTGGAAATGTGCTTTGGGGACTCCGCACATGTCGGGGCCCCAGCACAGGAGGAAGATGTAAGAAATGCCATATTCTGTTCAGTGGCTGAAGAGTCCCCAATAAAGGTTTCCTTTGGGTTGTGGTGTTTCTGGCATGCCTGTCTCTGCAGCTGTGCTACCCCTCCCCAAACCACCTGCAGCACAGGGTGCTAAAGGCCCTGGCTGAGTCCCCAGGGGGTGGCTCAGTGCCCTACCCTAACAACCCAAGGGCAGCTCTATGCTGCACTGGGTGCTCCCTTTCCTCCTCCTCTGGACCCCCTCTCCAACACCAGGCAAGCAGCACCGAGAACAATAAATACTGTAATAAATAGAGAACCCCCTGTCCCACGGCACTGCTGCAGCAGCAGGCGGTGCAGCCGGGGTCCTGGAGTGCCTGCCCAGCTCTGCTCTTCCCAGGGCATGTGCCAGTGCCCCTCTGGCTGTGACAAAGTCAGCCCTGTCCCACAGAAGCAGCTGATATTGGGGACAGGGCGTTGCAGTCCTTGATGGTGCTCTCACAGCAGCAGGTAAGAGTGGCTGTGTCCAGCTGTGCTGTCCATCGTGCTGGCTCGACGCTGAACCTCGCAGAGGTTCAAAAAAGCTGAGGGGGGCAGCCCCACAGCCAGGGCTGTGGAACAGGGAGCAGGTGTCAGGCTGGAGTGTCACAGAGCCCCTAGCAGGCAAGGTGGCCTTGGAGATTGAGCACCAGGATAGCAGCACAACCTTCAGAAGAACAGGATATGTTCCTGGAGCCTGGACTGGGTGCAGTGCCAGGACCACCTTGAGGCCCTCACAGGCTGGAGAAGACAGGCAGGGTGAAGCCCTTTTCATGTTGGGCGTGAGGAAGGGCTGTTCTGGTGAGCAGCAAAGTGGTCCCAGAGACTCACAGAAGCCAAGGGAAGCTGCAGGTGGGTGGGAACCAAGGGCTGAACCACGCCGGTAGGATGGGACAGCATCACAGGCCCCAGTGGCCCTGAGCTTGTTGCCAGGGCCCGTGTCCCTGCCAGGCTGGAGGCTGGAGCCAGTGGCCAGGTGTCACACAGTCCCGTGGCCCAGTGTGTGCAGACAAGCGGCGTTTGGTGTCCTGCGTGGGGAGCGTGTGAGGCCCCGGCTCAGATGGGCTTGTACAGCAGCGTGGTGACGTACTTCTTCTTGTAGCGGTGCGTGGCACTGAGCACCATCACGCCATCCTGAGGGAGACAGCGTCAGCATGGGGGGCCAGGGCACCCCTGGGGCTCAGGGAGCTGCCCCGGGCTGTCCCTGCTGTCCCCAGTCCCACAGCCAGTCCAGTGCACAACAGGCAGTGGGGCACAGCAAGGGCAGGGTCTGATACATGCTTAGCTCCCCAACGCTGCAGGGAGGCAGCTGAAGGGAATTGTCAGGAGGTCTCACCCTCTGCCCCCGTGTGTGCCACCCCTCACCACGCAGCCAGCTCCCATCTGCAGCCCCAGCTGAGTAGGTTCTGCTCCCTGCAGGTGCTGCAGGCTCCTGGGAGCCACAGCAGCTCCTCACCTGCAGCATCACAGGACCTGTGCTTACCTTGATGGAGAGCGCGTAGAGGTGATTGAGCATGACGTGGTTGGGCTCAGGCAGCAGGGCTGGGTCACACTAGGAGGAGAGGAGCGTCACAGGGGAACGGCAGAGCCCTGATCCCCCCGCCCCTGCCTGCACAGGGAGCTGCTGCCTCAGGCAGCCTGAGCTGCCACCACCTCTGGCTGTTCTGAACAGGCACAGAGCTCAGCTAAGCACCAGAGGCCAAACCAGTGTGGCAAACGGGAAAAGTGACACTTTTCCTAGGAAATGCCAAGGGCTAGACCCCAGCCAAAGGGGGCCCAGGCTCCCTGCAGACAGGACTCCCTTTCTGACCCCAGTGTGGCTCTGTCAGTGCGCAGTATGCTGGTACACACCGAGATGTTGGTGTCCTTGTTGAGGATGACCTGGAGGAGGTGGGGCGGGAGGATGGGCGGGGATTTGAAGCGCTCCTCGGGCCGGTACACGTACATCTCCTGGCCGTAAGGTCCCGGTGGGGAGCTGGATAAATCTAGAGACAAGACAAAGGCAGAGACATGAAATGACTGAAGCAGGATGGGCGAGCACAAAGCAGCTCCTAAGAAGCTGAGGAGAACTCAGCAAGGTCTTTCAAGCACAAGCATCCTCCACAAGCCACAGGCAGGGATCTATTCTATAGCAACAGGTCAGCCTTTTCACAGCAGAAAAAGCAGCTGGGTGAGCCCATGGCAATCCCAAGCAGGGCTGTAAGCTGGTACATGCACTGACACAACACAGGCACCCCATGTTACCCACCACAAGACCCCTCAAGCACACGGTTCAGCCAGGTCCCTCTCCCTGCAGGAAGCAGCTGGCTTGCTCCAGAGCTGTGCCCTCAGCAGCAGGGGCACAGGGAGCAGGCTGCTCTGGGTACTGCCTGATGGAGGTCCAGGGAAGGCAAACAGGAACTCTACACTGAGCAGCTGTTCCAAACACAAGAGGGACCTCGGGAGCTCGTGGTCACTGAAAGCTGGAATGGCCACATGGGATCTGAACCTTTGGGAACAGCCAGCCCCCAGAAGGGCTCCATCTCCTTGGGCTGCTGCTGCTTGCTGGCTTCTCTCCAGCAGAGAGAAGCTGGGAAAGGACATGGAGCTGGGCTGTACCTGAGATGGGGCTGTAGCAGGGACACACACACGACTGAGCTTCCTGCCAGCATTTCACACAGCCAGCACCACCAGTGCCTGTGTGGTAACCTAACCTGCTGCTGTAACACAAGCAGACAGGGAGGTCTGCAATGTGCTAGCACTGGTACAAATTACCTTGGCATGAAAACTAAGAGTAGCTGCTGAAAATAAACTGGATCCTGCTATCACCTAGCTTGTACCCTGGATCAGATGACTTACAGTTGACCAGACAGAAAGGGCTGATGTTCCTGGCATTTCCCAGTCCGAAATGGCTCTCTCAGCCACGCACTGCAGCAGCTCTGCCCTGGGATGGTGCTAGCACAGAACAAGTTACACCAACACAGCCCCTCCAGAGGGATGAGGCCTCAGCTGTGGGCTGAGGAGGACACGCTGCCCAACACTGCTCACACCCCCAGTGAAGGCCACAGCTCTGCCCAGGGGATCTGTGCACCCAGAGCAGCGAGTCTCAGAGCAGAGGAGGTGGGAAATAGCACATGCAAAGCTCTAATGCCACAAAACTCACCCCGACCTGAGGTTTCTGAGCTTTCCAAGGAATCCACCTTCAACGCATCAAACACCTCAAAGTCAGACTTCTTGACATGGATGAGGTTGTTTATCGTCCCCATCTGGCTGGTAACCACAGGCTGGAAAGAACTGGAGTGAGAATCTTCCTGTGTTCAGCTCCAACTGAGGCACATTCAGTGCTTCCTAGATCCTCCCAGCCCAAGCTGTCTTTGCTGCAACACCACCTCCGAGCACAGGAGGCTGGTGTCCCTCTCTGCCCTACACTTACAGACCTTTGCTGTTTACCCTGGGAGGATTTTCCTTTATCACAGGCTCCTATATCACCTCCTATTTCCATCCTCCATCCTGCTACATGCCCATGGGTAGGTGTGTTGTCCTTCCCATGCTGCTCCCCCATGATTCAGTTTGGAAGAGAACCTGTACGTGAGTGCTGACCTCATGGCCCATCTTCCTATTGCCAATTCTCAGTGGGACTTGAGGGTCTTCTGGCATTTCCCTGCCCTTTCCCAATGCTTCCTCATAAATCATGACTATGTCCAGAGGAACCAGCCTCTGCAATGACTCAGGGGATGGAGGTGTGCCTTTTGTTTCAGGAGACAGTCTCTGCTCTCCCTGTTCCCCCTCTGCTGAACTTACATCTGTCTAGTTCCCTGAAGAAGACGAGATCTGGAGGAATAAAGCTTGGAGCATTACCTCAGATGGATCGTGAACCCACTGGCCATCCACAAAAAATTTGTACTGGTGCTCTCCTTCTGGAAGGTCCAGGATAGCGACAAAGTCATTGTGGCTGTGCAGAGAGAACAGATGTGCAAAGGCATCAGCCTGTTCATGCTCTGAATGCTGCTCTTCCATGGGGCCCCAGGAACCAGCACTGCCCAGCCCCTCTACCTCAACACCTTCATGCAGGGTCAGGCTTGCTCCTCATCAGTGACCCAAGGCATGGCCACAGCAGGCACGAGCACTCCAATGCTCCTTTGAGCATTGCATGGCTCAAACCCCTGGCAGCCCAGCTGCAAGGGGCAGTCCAGCCCTCCGTGCCCCAAGAAAGTGGATGTGACAGACACCCTGTGCAAGACAGGCTAAGAAGAACACGTGGGCAAAGCTCCTGCCCTGTGCTGGCACAGCAGGACAGGAGCAAGTGGGACAGCTCTGTTTATCAAATCTGAAAATGAGATAAACTCATTCCAGATTAACTGCTAGAGTCCTACATCAGCTTCCATGTAAGTCACAGATGTGCTGCAGAACAGTGAGAACATCATTAGGGCAGGGAGATATGTGAGGGACAAACAACTAACACCCACTGGCAGCCATACAACTAGGCATGGGGTAATGCTGCAGCCAAGGGAAGAGCTGACAGCTTCCAGAGGACTGCTGCATACCTGGGCAGGGCTCTGCTGCCAGCATTGGCTGCTGTGGGACATCCAGCTGGGCACGCAAAGTGGCCCATCCTGTCCTGTCCCTGTTTCACAACTTCCCACTGTCCCTGCAGCACCACGCAGGGATGGAGCTGACTGTGTATTTGCCTCAGACCACAGCTTGAGGGAACAGAGCAAAGCCAAGAGAGCAAAGGAAAATGTTCTCTGCTCTGGAGCAGACATGAACATAGAGTAAATGACTTGAGGGACTGGCTACCTCTTGATGAGTGGGATCTTGGTGCTCCAGTTGTTGAAGGATCCGGAGATGAAGACCTCCTTGCCTCCATCAGCCCAGCGTATGACCGTTGGACGAGCCTGTTGGGATGGTTTCACTGACTCCTCCAGATCTGGCTGCCACGACACAAACTCCTTGTCCCCAGGGATCTGGGCAAAGAAAACCAGAGAGAGGTGACTGAATGAACACATTCCCACAGCTGGCCTCTACCAGCCACACACAGGAGCACCACAGAGCTCCTCCAGGCCCCCAGCTCCCCAGAGACGCCTGCATGGCTGGGAACACAGCCCCACACAGGCAGTGTGCCGAGGCTCTGGAGGGCAGGAGGGGAATGGAGCAGCCAGCCCCTACCTTGGAGTCGTGGGAGCTGAAGACGCTGGGGTCGTCGGTGCTGCCCACCATGATCTTGTGCGGGTGCTCCTTGGCGGGGTGGGAGGCACCGGAGCCGTCGGAGCGCTGGGACTTGGAGCCATGGCGCTCCCCTGACACCCGCTCGCTGGTGGTGTTCCCCATGGCCCCTCAGCAGCCCCTGGCAGGGACACACAACAACACTCTGCCTTGGCAGCAAGGAGAGGAGCAAAAGAGCCGTCTCCCAAATGTTCTTTGCCAGTGGAGACAAACAGCAACCCTAAAAAAGGTCCCAAGTTAATTTCCACTACCAAGTTTGGGAGCTGAATGGGAATGCAACAAACAAACAGCTTGACCTAATTATAGCCACATCCTTAAAACCATCACTTTAGTTAAGCTGGTAATTGTTAAGACTCCAAAACCAATACGACTTCACCTGTGTCCCACATCAGCCCCTGGCAGCCAACAGAGTAGAGCTGATGGGAAAAATAAAGCCAACCTTTATTGTCAAATCAACTGCCTGGCGTTAACAGAGCCTCTTTCACAGTCCTGCAGTCAGGCTCTACAGACAACCCAGCAAGAAAACAGCCAGGGAGTGAAAGTAGCAGCTGTTTTACAGTCCCCAACAAGTCCTGGAGAGCTCACAGGCAGAAGAGCAGAGCCTTGTGCCTGCAAAGGCGACGGGGAGCATTTAAAGTGTCCGAATGGAATCGCCCAGGCTGGAGCTTGTCCAAGGAGCAGGGCTAATGCTGTGGTGTCTGCAAAAAGCTCAGCTCTCAGCAGCATTCACTTATGATTCACCAGGCAAGTCACCGTGTCAGCTGCAGCACAGCACAGTGAGCAGAACCATTTGCTGTCACCTGGCCAGCACCTGCCCAGCTCTCTGCAGGGACACGGTGAGGGAAGGGCAGCCCTGGCCACCTCAGCGTCCCTCTGCAGCTGGAGATGGCCCCCATGCCCAATCTCACCCAGCTCAGAGAAAGCAAAACAGAACTGACCAAGCCACGAACAACCACATACCTTTTGGGACAAACAACAAAGCCACTGCAAGCTACACAGGACTCTTCAGGCCTTACCCTCTTTCCAGGAGCTGAGATGGACTGGGGTTTTTGCCACTTCCAGGCTTATTTTGCAGCTTTCAGCTTACTGTGGGATCTGCAGAGCAAGCAAGGGGACAGCCAGCCTTGCTTCATGTGCTCACGTGTGACATTTGGAGGTTTGTTTAAAAGATCAAGTTATATGAAGAGTGCCAAGTGAGGCTGCCAGCCAAAGCCAGGCTTTAGAACATTATGGAGCAATTACTACAGTATTTCTTAAATCTTGAGGGCTAAAAGGTAGCTCAAGTGGGCAGCTAAGCCATACCCTCACCCCTCTCAGCGCAGATCAAGTACACCTGAAGATCCAGGTCAAATGAGCTACACCTCTTCTCTGACATCTTCCCCCTGCTGCTCTGCAGGGGCTCAGACAACTCCAACAAAAACTGCCCCGTACCACCAGACCTGCTGCTGAGGAGTTTCCTCTCCAGCATCTCCACTGAGGCTCCCTTACTTCTCATCTACAGGGAGGAAGGTGGGAAAGGCTCAACTTCCCTTGTAGCAGGACAGACCTGGGAGACGTGCAGGTGTTACCAGATGGGAAGCTTCCCTTTCTCTTCTCTAAAAGGATTCCAGTCCCTCTGTCCCTTACAGGTCACGCTCTCCAAACAATCCCTGAGGTTTATCCCAGGTTCCTGTCTGGCGTGTGCCATCTGCATCCCCTGCATCACACACACAGGCACCTGTCCTGTGCCCGGACAGGTCTTTGTGCACAGCCTGCAATACCTGGCTTTGCTGAATTAACTTTTACAGCTCAAACCCTCCGGCATCCAGGCCAGCCCTTGTAGCATTGGGAGATGGTGTGACACAGGTACACCCAAGTCAAGGGTGGAAATGCTGCCCACACCACAGCCCCAGTAAACCTCCACGGCATCTCTGTACATCCCAGTCTGGCAGCAAGCCCCAGCCAGGCGCAGCCCACGGCAAGGTGCCTGCCTGCCTGCCCCATCACCAGGGCCCTTCGGCTCCAGCCAGCCCCAGCTCCTCATGTGGAAAACGACATGTGAATTACACCCATACCCCTCCCCGGGATGTGCCACGCTTGCTGCCTCTCCCACCCGGCCAGGGACCGCGCTGGGAAGCACTGGCAGGCAGCCCGAAGGGGTTCTGCAGGACGGATGGGATGGAGTCTGTCCGGGAGTATGGCAGGCATTCATTCCCAGGGCTCTGAGGGATGGATGGGGTCTGTCCGGGAGTATGGCAGGCATTCATTCCCGGGGGCTCTGAGGGAGGGATGGGGTCTGTCCGGGAGTATGGCAGGCATTCATTCCCGGGGGCTCTGAGGGAGGGATGGGGTCTGTCCGGGAGTATGGCAGGCATTCATTCCCGGGGCTCTGAGGGAGGCTTCCGGGAGTGGCATTCGGGGTCTGGGGGGGGGGGGGGTCTGTCCGGGAGTATGGCAGGCATTCATTCCCGGGGGCTCTGAGGGAGGGATGGGGTCTGTCCGGGAGTATGGCAGGCATTCATTCCCGGGGGCTCTGAGGGACGGAGCCGGGCTGACACCACCCGGGGAAGCCCGATCCGCCCGGACTCTCTCTCTTTCGGAGACGGGAACCAGAGCTGAGTCCTGAGCTCGCCGTAAGGTTAAGGGGATGAGCTGGGAAAGCGGGGGCGGAAAATCTGCCTCCGAGCAGGCAGGGCTGGGGCTGGGGCTGTGCTCGGCGGGGGCGGTGGCGGGGCTGTCACGGCGGGCTCGGCCCACGGGTACCCGCGGGTCTGCCGAGGCCCGGGGGAGGAGCGGGACACACCGGCAGGGCCGGGCCCTCCCGAGGGGCTGACAGACTGGGTCTGCCCGCTGCAGGGTCCGGGACACCGCTACACCGCGGGGACGCGCAGCCACGCCTCACCCACCGCCTCCCGCAGCGGCCCCGGGGAGCCGCCACCCTCACACCCTCACACCCACCCGTGACACCCGCCCCGCTGTCCCCGGGCCCGGCCCGACCCCACCTGCCGCCGCTGCCGCCGCCGCCCCGCTCTCCGCCTCCGTCCAAGATGGCGCCACCCCCCGCCGGCCGCTGCGGGGCGCTCTGACCCGCCCCCGCCGCGCTCCGCGGCCGCGCCCCGCCCCCGCCCCGCGGCCCCGCCGCCGGGCACCCGCCATGTTTGCTGCGGGCGGCCGGCCCGGCCCGCCGCTGGCCGGGGCGCGCAGGGCGGGGCCGCGCCGCCTCAGCCGCCGGCGGCCATGTCTGCTGCGGGCGGGGCTGACGGCGGCTGCGGGGTGCCGGGGTGCTGCCCCTGGGCCGGCGGGACCCCCAGGACGGAACTCACACTGACGCAGCCAGGCACTGTGCTGTCCGGTCCCCGCGGCACGGCGGCAAGCTTTATTGCCTTTTCCCGAGGCCCCCGCTTGGGCACGTTCCCAGTTTCTCCACCACCTCTGTGACCTAACCCGTAGATAGAGCTCGTGGGGCTGCCGGGCCAGGACTTAGGGAGCTGTTCCAGAGGAGCCCGTGAGCAGGCTCGGTGGTATCACAGCAGGAAAGGGCAACAGACCAGGCTGCACCTTCAAGGAACGGCTCCCTCCGTGCTCCGGCGCAGCTAGCGAGGGAAAGCCCAAAGGAAAAGGAGAAGACTACCAGCAGCAGCCGCTGTCTCCTTCCCTTTAGGCTAAGCAGACAGCGAGACGTAGACGAGGGTGGCCACGATCATGCCGATGCTGAAGAGCGCCGTGAGGACGTGCGGCAGGCCGCTGGGCCGGGCGGGGCGGCGGGCGGCCCGCGGCTGCAGGGCGCTGACCACGCGCTGCCGCTGGCTCAGGATGGCGGCCCGGGCTCCCGCCCACGCGCCCGGGCCCCGCAGCCGGTACTGGTACGGCGTGCACGGACCGAAGGCCACCTCCATGGCTATCTTGGGGTCCGTGAGGAACAGGGAGAGCAGGTTGGGCTTGACCCCCAGCTGGCGGGCGAGGTCGTCCATGTAAGGGATGTAATCCACCTGGATGGTGTGCCGCTGGCTCTTCACGTACCTGCGGGCAGCGAGGGAGGGAGAGCAGGAGGGTTTGGCACGGGCAGCACCCGGGGTAAGGGTGGCAGCGCCGCGCTGTGCCGGGGCCTTACCGCTCAGCCATTCTCCGCTTGGTTTGTGTGATTTCGGCCAGCATGTCGGCGGGGGGCGGCAGGCCCTGCAGCCCTGGGCAAAAGGAGGCTGGAGTTGGAGGGTGGGCTGTGCTCCTGCCATAGTCTGGATGGCTCTGCAGCCCAGCCTGGCTCCTGTTTGCACGTGGGGCTTTTGGGACGTGCCACCACCACCACGTCAGGAGCAAAGTGGAAGACGGGGGCAAAGAAAGTAACAGCAGGAAAGGAAAGGGAGAATGTGGTTGCAGGCAACAGGACCAGTTAGTGACCCCCACAAGAGAAGAACAGTGCAAGAGTCGTGGGAAAATGCAAAGCGGGGTTTTGTCCTCATGAAGAAGCAAAAGGAGCATAAAAAGGTGAGTGTGGAGAGGCAGCATGTGAGGGAATGCCACCAGCAGTAAGTCAGTCTTGGCATGGCTGGGGGAGCCCAGCTGCATCCCCCAAACTGCCCTGACTTACCTTTGAAGACATGAGTTGCCCAGCGACTCTGGAGCTCTGAGATAGGCATGATGGCTCCCCAGGGTTGGATGAGGCCGATGAAAGCCAGCGTCGGCTTCTCCAGCTCAGGGGGGAACATGAATTTGTAGAGGGGAATCTGGTTCTCCACCACCTTCACGCAGCCCTCGAGGAACGGGAAGGAGAAGCTGTATCCTGTGGCAAAAACTATGGCATCGACATCTTCCCTGGTGCCATCCTCAAAGATGGCAGATGTCTCTGTGAACTCCTGGATGTTTGGCTTCACCCGCACCCTGCCCGAAATGATGCGGTTGGGCAGGTCATCGTTGACAGTGGGGTGCGTGTCAAGGATCCTGGAAGGCACAGACAGACCTCTTTCAGGTCCTGGCAGGGGAATGGGCATTGCTGGAGCAGGTACCTGGGGTGCTGCTGGGGCGCTCACCTGTGCTTGGGCTTTAGGCCATAGAGTGTGTGGTCAAAGCGGGCATTCAGCTTCCACTCCATGAAGAAATTCAGGATACTTGTAGGCACCAGGTTCTGGACGAGCTGCAAGAAGCGACTGAGGTAGCTGAAATCAAAGGGGTACCCATTGTCTGCCACCCGGTACAGCACCCAGGACCCACGCCTGGTGCTGAGGAAAACCTGGAAGGAAGGTGAAGAAGAGAGATGGTAGCACGGCAGCATGCTCATACTGGGCTGGGTCCCTGCTGTGCTCCAGGGACAGGGAAGCCAGCACAGCTACTGGGACCACAGGAGCCACCTCCACAGAGAGGGGACAGGGTGCTTGTGCCAGGTGCTGGAGGTTGGGAGCCCACAGGGGACGGTGGGTGATGATCCCCCCGCTCGGGGGTCCCGTCCCTGTGGGCTCTCCCAGCACACCTGCTTGGCTGTGTGACTCAGCTCCACTGCGATATCGATGCCTGAATTCCCAATGCCAACCACGACCACCCGTTTTCCAGAAAAAGGCTGAGGGTTCTTGTAGTCCCGGCTGTGCAGGTAGCAGCCCTCAAACTTCTCCAGCCCTGGAAGAGAGAGGGAAGCCATGCTGGGATGTGGAGCAGGAGGGTGGCTGGCCCCTGTTCAGACTGGTGGTGTGTTTTGGGGACAAGCTAGCACCAGTGTGACCAACCGGAGTTATGCAGCCCTGGGGTAGGGCCCAGAGGTGGTGGCATCACCAGCATGGAAGATAGTTTAGCCCTGAACATCCTGCTCTGGCTTTGGGACTAGCCTGGCTTGGAACAGGGCTTGGACTGGAGAATTCCATGCTTCCATCCCAAAATTCTGCTGCAGATGCTGTCTGGTGCTATCCATTGCCAGTAGAGGAACAACGAGGGTCTGTGCCATCATGCCAGACCCTGGTGACAGTGTGCTCCAGCCTGTTCCCCAGACAAAGAGGGTGTCCACAGCTGAAAGCTCTCCAGGCATTTTCCCCTGGCACCCAGAGGCAAGACCACCACCTGTGCTGAGCCCTCCAGCCTTGGTGAGGAGCTGGAGGGCCCAGCAGGTGCTTGGCCAGCAGCATGGGGAGAGAGCCTGTCTCAGGTGGGAGAAGCACGCTGGCACCGGTGACATCTGCCAGCAGGATGCTTTGGACACTTGTAATCCCGCCTGGTGTGTTAACCTGCAGGGGCATTTAGGGATGCCAGGGAGCGGGCAAGCAGCCCACGGGCAGTACCTGGGAAGGAGCTGAGCGGGAGATGAGCGTTGGTGTGGTGCCCACTGCACACCAGCACGGCGTCGAAGACGGCCGCCTCCTGCTTGCCCTCGCTCTCCGTCACCACCTCCCACTGCCCACTGCTGGCGAAGTCGGGGCGCTTGGACACGCGGCACACGCTGGTCTGGCACAGGGCAGCGGTGTCAGGCACCCTGTGCCCCGCTCCCGCTGCCGCCTCCCCCTCGGGCCCCAGGCCTCACCCTGAAGCGGATGTGGCGGAGCAGGTCGAAGTGCTGGGCGTACATGCGGAAGTACTCCATGATCTTGGAGTTGTGCATGTAGTTGGGGAAGTCCTCAGGGATGGGGAAGTCGCTGAAGCACATCATCTCCTTGGAGGTGTTGATGATGACGGAGCGGTAGATGCTGGCACGGCCGTCCTCGGGGTGCTCCTGTGGGAGGGGGGCTCAGCTCAGCGCTGCCAGGGGAACAAAGGGTCGCCTGGCACCTCCCCCGTGGGTGCAGGATTAAGCCACAGGTGGTTGTAGCACCCATCCCTCCACCCAGCAACTCTCCTGTGGTTGAGACCCTCCCCCGAAAAAACAGTGATGTATCTCTGGACTGGCAGGAGCCAGGCAGTGGTGGCAGTGGGTCATGGTGGCCTTGTGCCTCAGTTTCCCCACTTCCACTCCTCGCCCCTATGAGGCAGTGCATTCCCAAAGCTCCTGTGGTGCCGTTGCCCTGGCTGCCACATCAGGTCTCACCAGTTGTGGAGGCAGCTCCAGGGCTTCCTGCTGAGTGGTTGCTCCTGCTTACCAGGTCTGTGCCTTGACAGCTGGATGCTGCTGCTCTGGTTCTGCTCCACCAACCCTGTCCCTGACCCATCACAGGTAGAACTAGTGGACTGTGACAGATCCACCCCAGACCCCACTCTGACATGATGCCACCTGTTTCCCCCCAGGGCTCTCCCACATGCCTATCAGGGCACGGCGGGAACACTGGTCATTTTGTTGGTGGGTCCATGGGATTAAAATCAGGAGCTTCATTAGGTGGGGGCAGAGATGAGCTCCAGGATTGCTCCAAGGCAGGGAGAGCCAAGGCACAGAGAAGGCAGGACACGGGATCTCTGTGTGGGCAAGTGGCACAGAAGCAGAAAGAGGAGGAACCATGATTCCAGGAAAGGGCTGGGCAGAATGGGGACAGACAGCGGGGTCAGATAAGACAAGATAGGTAGGCAAGGGCTGGGCAGGACAGGAACAGACAGTGGGGTCAGATAAGACAAGATAGGTAGGCAAGGGCTGGGAGTGACCAAGAGCAAAACAGCAGAGGAAGACGTGGATGAGATTGGGAAGGGAGGAATGGGAAAGGGGAAATCTGCGCTGGGGGAGCAAGCCATGGAGTGAAGTCTTTGGGGAGGCTTCATCCTGCTGCTGGTGAGCGGGAGCTGGGTCCTACGTGCCTGGCATGCCAGCTGGCACCACGCTGCCAAATCCCTTTTACTTTCCTTGGTTTTCCTTGGAAAGCTGCCTGCCGCACGCATGCAAAGCAGGGGAACGGTGCGTGGTTACCTGCCAAGGACCGATCCCAAGCCCGTCTGTGCTGCTGCCAAGGAGCAGCCTGGCTGCTCGGGGCTTACCTCGAAGCGCCAGAGCCCCCCGATGTCCTTGCTCCTCTCAAAGCAGGTGGGCTCCAGCCCCTCATCCAGGCAGCATTTCAGGGCGCACAGGCCGGAGGCGCCGGCACCGATGATGGCCACTCTGCGAGCAGCCATGTCCCCCGGTGCAGTGGTGGCAGGGGGGTGGGAGAAGCTGTGGCCAGGAGGTGCAGAGGCAGGCGTGTCCCTCAAGGGAGGCTGCCCGCTGCTGCTCGTTTTGAGGGTGACTGTCCCTATATTTCCTGTGGGTGGCCAAGGTGTCACAAGATGTTCTTCCAGACACGATCTACAGGTTTCTCTTACCTCCTTGCCAAACCTCCTGGCCTGCCCTGCCCTCTGCAAGAGGTGCATTAAGTTCTTTAAGCATTTAATGATGCCAACAGGGCCCCAGGACTTCCTGGGCAGGGCAGAGATGTGGCTATGCTTTACATTTCAGCAGGTTGTGGCGTGGAAGACAAACCTAGGGGATGGGGCGGGGGGACTGGCATGACCAGTCGAGGCATCTGATGGACAGGACCCCCGCCCTTTACCCACTCTGGGTCCCCAGCCCACCCAGCCACCTTCTGGAGGAGCTGTGTGCAGGTGACCAGGGTGGCACTGAGCTGTGCCACGTGACCACCAGGACCCACTGTGGCAGGACACACCTTGGGACAGGCTGTCTCACTGTGGAGCACGTGTGTGCGTGTCAGCCTGTGGTGTAATAGGCCAGTGCTACAAGGCTGATCTCAAACCCATGAGCATTGCCACAGTACACAGAGGGTTGTGATGGTGTCAGTAGCAGGACAGACACTTGGCTGTTTATTGCATTTATCCACTTAGAAAATGTGCTGTGCCTTTGCTGCTTAGCTCTGGTGTGTGTGTGGCAAAATTGGCACGGCTGGGTTACAGGGGACAGAAAAGCCCGGAGCGCTGGCTGAGAGGGACTGGAATTTAGCCTGAAGTGAGCAGGTTTCCTCCTCTGTCTATGACAGCATCCCCCAAGGGGAGGTGCAGAGCAGGAGCCCAAGCATTGTTTTGGCAGCTGGGGAGGCTCTATGCATCCCTAGTTCATGGTGTGGTCACAGCTGGGCCGTGCCAGGCAGGAGGAAGGTTTCTGCCACCAGAGGCTGCCAAGGGGCAGGGGTGGCCAGCCAGTCCCACAGCACATTGCAAAGCTGTCCTGGTTTAGGGAGTCACCCCGGGACAAAAGCCTCCCTTCCTGTGCTTGCAGGGCACCTACAAGTAAGTAAAAATGGCTGCCAGGATGGCCACGGCCCCGATCAGCTTGAAGATGAGGGGCATGGCAGGGGCTGAGGTGCTCTCTTCCACGGGCCGTGTCTGCAGGGGCTTGAGGATGCGCTGCTGCTGGGTGAGGATGGCCTCCCTGGCACCCGCCCACGCGCCCGGGCCCCGCAGCCGGTACTGGTACGGCGTGCACGGACCCAAGGCCACCTCCATGGCCAGCCTGGGGTCCGTGAGGAACAGGGAGAGCAGGTTGGGCTTGACCCCCAGCTGGCGGGCGAGCTCGTCCATGTAAGGGATGTAATCCACCTGGATGGTGTGCCGCTGGCTCTTCACGTACCTGCGGGCAGCGAGGGAGGGAGGTGGGTGCTGGAAGCAGAGCTGGCAGGTGCCCTGCACACCAGGAATGCTGTATTGCACAGACTGGACTTTGGCTAGTGTGGCCAACCACATCCCTGCCTCTATTGGCACACACAAATGTGCCAGGACACATCCATGGGACAGGACGGATGCCCATGAGCAGCTGTGCCTAAGGCACCCTGCAGGGATCTTACCGCTTTGCCATTGCCTCTTTCTTCTCCTCAATGTCAGCCTCCATGTCGTGCTGCAGGGGCAGCTCGTTCAGCCCTGGGGAGGATGAGACACAGCCCTGGGTGCTGTGCCTCTGCCAGCACCACCGTGGTGTGTGGGCTCGCACCTGGGGCATGTCCAAGTGCCACGGGATGGAAAAGAGCAGCCTGTGGAGCTCAGGGTATGGATGTGCCTGTGCCTCTCAGAGAAGAGGCCATCTCACTGACATCTCACTGACTGCCCCCACTCCAGGACTGCATCCACAGGGCAGGTTTGCCTGACTTACCTTTGAAGACACGGGTGGCCCAGCGACTCTGGAGCTCTGAGATAGGCATGATGGCTCCTAGGGGCTGGATGAGGCCGATGAAAGCCAGCGTCGGCTTCTCCAGCTCAGGGGGGAACATGAATTTGTAGAGGGGAATCTGGTTCTCCACCACCTTCACGCAGCCCTCGAGGAACGGGAAGGAGAAGCTGTATCCTGTGGCAAAAACTATGGCATCGACATCTTCCCTGGTGCCATCCTCAAAGATGGCAGATGTCTCTGTGAACTCCTGGATGTTTGGCTTCACCCGCACCCTGCCCGAAATGATGCGGTTGGGCAGGTCATCGTTGACAGTGGGGTGCTGTTGAAAGACCCTGGAAGGTGCAAGAAGCCATTAGGGCTGGGAAGGGAGTGTCTCTGCTCCGTGTTCTGCTCCAGCTGCTGCTCCCTACTCTGGGGCAGCTGCCCCTACACTGCTGTCTCCAAGAGTCCTTGGAAGGGGCAGTGGTGGCTCCCTCAAGCACTGCCTGGGCACAACAAAATAATAACCCAGTCCAAGCACAGGGAGCAGGGAATGGCCAAGCTGGGCAGGACACAGAAGGAGGCAGACGATCCCTTCTGGGCAGGGGGAGTGTTTGGTGATACCTGTGCTTTGGCTTGAGGCCGTAACGTGAGTGATCGAACCTGGCATTCAGCTTCTTCTCCATGTAGTCACATGTGATGGAGGAGCTGAGCAGCCCCTGCAGGAATGTCTTCAGGCGGGTGGTTAAGATGGTGTCGATGGGGTAGCCCTGATCTCCAACGCGGTTGAAGATCCATGCACCGCGGCGGGTGCTGAGGAACACCTAGACAAGGAAGAAGGATCGCTGCCTGAAGGCAGTGGTGGTCCTGGGAGGGCTGCCCTGCAGGGGACGTGCCCTTGCCCTGGGATCACTCTGCTTTTTGCTGCCCAAGCACTGGGTAAAGACCCAGAGGGCAGAGGGAGCTGGTGACTGGCATCTCGCAGGGGAGTGGGACCAGGTCTCAGTTGCCTGGCAGCTGGGATTGGCAGGAGCCAGCACTGCCAAACACAGCGAGTTCTGGCATGGAGAAGCAGCTGTGCAAGTGCCTTGGTCCTGGTGTCCCTGCAGAGCTGACAGTGTCCCACAGGGGCAATCCTGCCTGCTGAGACCCTACTCCTGCTTACCTGCTGGGCTGTTTGGCTGATCTCCACAGCCAGGTCTGACCCCGAATTCCCAATCCCGATGACAACAACCCTTTTGTCTGTGAAAGCCTGAGCATCCTTGTAGTCTCGGCTGTGGAGGTAGCGGCCCTTGAACTTCTCAATTCCTGTGAGCAGAAGAAGGAGGGATGCTTGGCTTCCTGGTGCCAGGTTGGAGGATCAGCCCCTAAAGACTGGAGACGCTCTATTACCCCACCAAAGCACTCCTGGGGAGCACAGGAGCTCTCCTGGAGTCAAAGCAAGGCAGGGAAATGTTGGGGCCAGGGGGGAAAGCAGCAGGGAGAATAGGGACAGGCATGGATTAGCTTTCTAGCATCTCTGGTGTCTCCTCACACCAGCGTACAGGGCAGTACCTGGGAAGGAGCTGAGCGGGAGATGAGCGTTGGTGTGGTGCCCACTGCACACCAGCACGGCGTCGAAAACGGCCGCCTCCTGCTTGCCCTCGCTCTCCGTCACCACCTCCCACTGCCCGCTGCTGGCGAAGTCGGGGCGCTTGGACACGCGGCACACGCTGGTCTGGCACAGGGCAGCGGTGTCAGGCACCCTGTGCCCCGCTCCCGCTGCCGCCTCCCCCTCGGGCCCCAGGCCTCACCCTGAAGCGGATGTGGCGGAGCAGGTCGAAGTGCTGGGCGTACATGCGGAAGTACTCCATGATCTTGGAGTTGTGCATGTAGTTGGGGAAGTCCTCGGGGATGGGGAAGTCGCTGAAGCACATCATCTCCTTGGAGGTGTTGATGATGACGGAGCGGTAGATGCTGGCACGGCCGTCCTCGGGGTGCTCCTGTGGGAGGGGGGCTCAGCTCAGCGCTGCCCGGGGAACGATGGGGAAGGATGGCTGGGGCTGATGAGGATCTGCTTTTCATGGAGCCCCTGCCCTCAGTCTCACTCAGAGGATCCCACCTATAGCCGGCTGCCCCCCCAATAGCCACCACGGGCCCCTGAGGGTCACCGTGCTGACCCCAAGCAGGACACGAGGCCAGCAGGGTTTACCTCAAACCTCCAGAGGCCTCCGATGTCGCCGGTCCTCTCGAAGCAGACGGGCTGCAGCCCCTCCTGGAGGCAGGCTTTGATGGCGCACAGCCCGCTGCTGCCCCCGCCGATGATGGCCACCTTCTTTGCCATGCTGCGCTCCAGCGCCGGCTCTCTGCCTGCGGACAGCGTCGGACTGCGGGCCTGAGCTGCCAGGGCTGCGACTGTGCAAGGCTTTGACCCTGCTCAAAGCGGTCCCAAGCAACAGAGGCAGCCCCTCAAAAGTTTGTCTGGGGTTGCAAAGCCACTGCTGTCCCCTGCCAAGTGGACCTGGCCAGTGCTGGGTTTTGAGCTACTGTGGTGCTGCCTCTGGATGCCTGGAGAAGAAATCCTACCGAGTGCCAGGGAGCCACAAAATCTCCGCGCCCATGCCAAGTCCCGGCGATGGAGGTGCCCTGAGTGCTGTGCCCTGCTGTGGGGACCGACAGCTCCCGCCCGGGTGGGTGGCAGCCCCTCTGCCTGCCCTTTGCCCTCTCCCTTCCCCGCGGAGATTGCAGTTGTGGGTCGCGGTGCCCGCTGGTGCCGGCAGCTCGGGGGACCCCCTTCACCGACCTGCGGCCGTGGGACGAGCAGCCCAGGGAAGGCTGGCGGCGGGCACTGCGCCGTGCGAGGCTCTGCGCCGGGCTGCCCCGGCCCGTGAGGCCGGCCCGCGGCCTGGCTCGGTGGTGCGCAGCGTCCGGGAGCGGGGCCTCCCCCTCCGTCACTCCTCCCACGGGCGCGGGAGAGGAAGGCCGGACCCGGCTGGCTCCCGGCCGCCTGCACGGCTGTTCCGGCAGCGCCGGGGCCGCAGCCTCGGCCGGCGGCCGCAGGAGCCGTCCCAGGGCATGTGCTGCGTGGGGACACGGACACGCAGCCCATCCTTGTGCTTGCGTGCTTGGTAAACAAGCGCTGTCCTGAACTTTGGCCCTAGGATTACCGGGATCAGCCCACGCGCCTTTCTGGTACCCGGGGTGTCACACCGCTCTGGTACCCGGGGTGACACACCACTCTGGCTGCTCCAGTGGCAGCCGGCACTGGATCGCCCACATCCCCTGTGCCCCTGGGCTGGGCATAGTGTCGGCACAGCGTCCCCATAGTCACGGCTCACCCCTGGGCTAGCAGAGTCCTTGGCGCCAGTGGAACCCTGGTGAGAGGAGCTCCACGCAGCTGGGGTGTCCCTGGTGTGAGGGTGCTGGGACCAGCCAGGAAAAGGCTGTGCCTCACAGACCATGTGGATCCAGACTTGCTGCTGGCTCCTGGCACACTCACAGCCAGACAGCCCCTGAGGCTGCAGGGGAAATTTGCTCTTCCATATGCAGAGAACTTTGCTGTAGAGCTGAGCAAGGCAGAGGGGCCAAGCTCTGCAGCTGAAGTGGTTTTAACCTTATAAACTCATAGTATGTCTGCAGTAAGCTTAATAAAGCTCTTTCTGTCCCTTGCTGCCAGCAAGGGCTGATCTCTGCCCGAGGCAGAGATGCTGAGCCGCCAACCCACGCTCTGTGCCTGCCTGTCAAAAAGCATCAAAAGCATCTTACCAAGCAAGGGATCAGCACAGGAATGGAGAGCTGGCAGCACAGGCAGTGCCACTCTTCCTGCTCTGCTGTCAGCTGGCTTCTGGCTCTTGCAAGCTCTGCACAGACTGCCCGAGGGCAACAGGTACAGGGGACCTCTCTGAGCTCTCCACCGCTCTGCTGTTGCTATGAAACCTCTGTGCAGGCTGCCTCTGAATTTGCCCTTCTCCCTGCAGGAGGCTGCATAGCCTTGGACTTTACCCCCCTGTAGCTGGACTCAGTACAAACTGTGCTGCTGGGCAGCAGGGGCATGCCATGCCATTTTGGTTTAGGTTGGTATTTGGTTGGTTGATGTCTGTGGAAATTCACAGTTCCTGATACCTGGCAAGCACCCAGGATGCAGATTGTGTGCAGCAGTGCCTGCTGTACAGTGTCTGCTCTGGGCTTCCACAACGGGCAGAAATGCCGTGGGACAAGTGGAGCAGAAAGCTCCTCTGTCCTATCGTGGCTGCACCCAGGCTGGACAAGCACAGGAGAGCAAAGGTCTCTCTGGTGGAGCTGCAGAGAAGCACAGAAGAGCTGAGAGGGTGGCCAGGCAGCCTGTGACCCAGCAGGGTTGTGCAGTGGTGATGGTGGGTGCTACCAGGACCTCATGGAGTGTCATGCAAGTGAGTCAAGAGCCACTTTTTGGCACACACGTGTGTGGGAGCCACAGATGTACAACAAGCCCTGTCCACCCAGAGTGTGCCACCTGCCTGTGCTCCCACAGCCACCACAGGGCAGGTCCTCTGCCTTGGGGCAGGAGGGCTGGCCGGAGTGTCCTGGTGCTGCTCTGCAATTGCCAGACTGGCCCAGCCGGCTGCCAGGCCTGCACTGCAACCCAGGGGATTATTTTTTGGTCATTGCAGCACCAACCCAGACGTGGAAGCTTCACTGTCTCACCCTGTCAGTGGGTCAGGGCTCATCTCCAGGGGAACCTTGTCATGTCAAGCACTTCCATTTCAGCCCCTGTACAAGTGACAGCGACAGGGTGCTTGCACCAGCAGCCATCAGGCTGCTCCTGTGCACACTCCACCCAGGAGAACAGCACACTTAAACGCTACCTGCTCTTAATATGACTTAATTGGTGCTTGCCACGGCCTGAGTGCACTAATAGACCTCAATGACCACAAAGAGCGTCACCTGGGCCCAGTCCCTTTACCCACGTGCCAGGAGCACTGTTGAAGCCGATTATGTGAGCTCAGTCTAGAGCCCTCACTCCCTGCCTGGCTGAAGTGTTCTATGATTTTCTGGCTCAGTCTTGGCCCCAGCTCATTACAGAGGCTCCTTGTGGTCCCCTCCTGCCAAGGACCAGCAGCCCTCTGTGAAAAACAGGCTGCCAGTGGTGCCAGGGGAGGAAAGCCAGCCTGCCTGGAGCACAGGGAGCCGTGGCCAGGGTTGGCAGAGCCAGGGCCTCTTGCTGGAGGAGGTGCAAGCAAGGCTCAGACCTGGGGCTGGGTGTATTTCTGGGCTCTGGGAAGGGGCTGGCTCTGCAGGACTCTCTCTGCAGCCTGGAATATGCTATTCATCAGGAATTGCTGTGAGTGCGTTGTAACCCCTCAGAAACTGAAAACCCTGTGGAGGGCAAAAGGAACTGGGAAGCTCTGGACAAGAGGTTCAGGAGCAGGCTGCTGCTGGGGGCTGCTCACTGCTGCCCACTGAATGATCAACCCTTCAGTGCCACTGTCCTTTCCCAATGACTCTGGGGGCCATGTGCTCGACACGCAGCATTAGTGCAGCACTTAAATGGAGAGCAATAGGGAAGAGATTGCTTAGGGAGGCAAAGCTCTGTCTAAGTCTGAGGAAAGAGCCCTGTGGGTCCCCTCCAGGCAAGTGTTGTAGAGCAGGCTGTGCAGGGTATGCTTGTGACAGCAGCACGATCAGTGTATTTATAGGATACAGATACAGGGGTGATTGCAGAGAAACTCTGCAGAGTCACAGCTACCACGTACACCACGGGCCATTGCAGGTGCCCAGCGAGAGCATGCAGATTCACAGTATGAGCAGCGAGCTGCCGGCTGGGTGTGCTGAGCCCTCCCCAGGCTCTGCAGAGACTGCTTTTGGTCACCAGAGAACAATCAGCACAGCCCCCGCCTGGCAGCCCACGGGAGGGCAGGACAGCACCAGACATCTGAGTGCAGGCCCTGGAGCCTGCAGCACCGCTCGTGTGGAAGTCTTGGCCGGACTGACGGGGTTCAGGATGCCCCTTCAGCACCAGAATCCCGTCCCGTGCGTGCTCAGAACGGCAGCACAGGGCTCCTGCCGTGTGCCGAGGCCGCGGGCGCTCAGCGGCTCCAGAGCGCGAAGAGGGCGGGCGCGGTGGCCGGGGACAGCCAGCAGTGCTCCACCACGCCGTAGAGCGCGTAGCCCAGCAGCAGCCCGAAGAGCACGTCCGTCATGTTGTGCCTGCCCAGCATGACGCGGGAGATGCTGACGATGAGGGCCCAGAGCACCACGAGCACGCGCAGCGGCACGGCCAGGACCAGGTGGCGCAGCACGAAGCGGCACACGAGAGCGGCCCTGGTGGCGTGGCCCGAGGGGAAGGAGTACTTGTCCACTGAGATGGTGACGAACATGTCCATCTTGTTGTGCGTGGGCCGCGGCCGCTTGACGAGCCCCTTCACCACCGACACCATCACCAGGTCCAGCAGCAACGCTGGGAGAGACAGCAACAGGGGTTACTGAAAGCAGAACCATCAGCCAAGGGCCATCGGCTGTCAAAGCTGCCTGAAGGTGACGTTTTTCCCCATGGCTGCAAGACCCAGGCAGGGAGAGCACAGCACACAGCTGCTCTTGGCCTTCTGCAGCAGCAGGAGCACATCCTCAAATTCTGCTCCTTTGCACACACCCCTCCTGCACCAGCAGCCCCTTGGCCTGCCACAGCCTGCACCCCAGGGCTTTTCTCTCTGTGCAGAATGTGATCTTCCATGACTCTAGGCCCAGTCTGCTCCTTAATCTGAGGGCAGCAGAGGCATGAAGTCCCCAGAGCTCCCTTCCTGGCAGTGCTGACTCTGCACTGCTGTCTGCCCTGCTGACCAGGGCCAAACCAGCCTGGTGAATGATCAACCCACTCCCCTTGCCACAGGTCAGCGGGAAATGCTCAGGGCTGGTGGCCTGCCAGGGCTCCTGGGGTCTGCCTGCTCCCTGCTGCTGGGGGAAAGTTAACCCTGCTCTAGTTCTCAAGAGATGAATCAAGGATAAGTTATGGTGGCTTGCCCCAAGGGCTAAAGGCTGTTGTCACAGAGGAGGCAAAGCCCTGTGATAAATGTTCAGCCAGTATTTGGCAAGAGCATCTTCTCATGTAGGGCAGAGGGTGCTTTCTCCATCCCTGTTAGCTCAGCTTAGCACAGCACCCACAGCCAGGGCTACTTCTTGCTGTGTAAGAGACCAACTTCTGTTTGTCCTAAGACACATTTCTGGACACCAAATCTTTTGGTCACTTCAGTTCATTTCCTTCGGTTAATCATTTAAGACCAAATTTTCTTTTTTTCCAGACGTAAAACTAGATCAATTGCTTTTTCTCTTTCTACACAGGATCTGGGAATTCAAGTTGGACACGAGGGAATCCTTCTTCCCCACAGGGGTGCTGCAACCCAGGGACAGATCCCCAGGGAGGCGGGTGGCTCTTGCCCAGAGCACTGAGGTGCTGGGACAGCTCTCCTTGGAGCAAAGGTTCGGCTGGAGGCATCCAGCTCTGCTGTGGGGCTCCAATTTAACCACGTGCTGCTGGATGGGAAAGATGCACAAACCTATGTTTCCCACCAAGCAAATTTCGATTCAAAATTGAAGTGTGAGATCCTAATTATTTGCAACTTAATACAAGACTAACAAGAGAGAGAAGGTCTGGTGGCCTAGAGCTATAACAGTTTCTAAATATGCAAAAATTAATCCTCTTAAACAGACCTAGGCTGTGTGTGTGAAATACTACAGCACGCAGGATTAAAAGTCGTGCTTGAAGCCAGGTTTCCTCACTGGCTGGAACAGAACAATCCACGAAGGCCCTGCGGGCAGGAAGCCAAGGGTCTGTGTGCCAGAGCAGATTTGCAGGGAAAGGCCTGGTGTCTCAACACTGCACCTGGAGCGTGCTGCTGTGACAGGCGTGGGGAGCCGAGAGGCTTCAGCCCCGAGAGCGTTTTGTAACCGCGGGAGCAGTTTGCAGCCGGGAGTTTGCCGGTGCGAGGTGCCAGCTGTGCCGGGTGACTCGTGTCGCTGCCGCCGCGCCCTTAAGCCGCGGGGTCACTCCGGGTGCGCCCGCACAGGCTGCTCAAAACCAGCCGCTGCTCTCGGGCCTTCGGCTTGCCCAGCTGTGCCCCATCCCTCGGGTCGCCCTCCCCAGCCCCGGGGCGGGCCCCCGCCTCACCGAAGAGCAGGTTGAGCAGCACCTCCCTGGCCGCGGAGCTGTCAGTGTGCCAGAGCCCGTAGAAGGTGCCGAGCACCCAGGGGATGCCGTGCCCCGACACCTCGATGACCTTCATGAGGGGGCGGGCGCTGCCCCAGGCCGAGCCCTCCCCAGCGCACACCCCCAGGCGCTTGGAGGCCCAGAGGTCGATGGCGAGCAGGGAGCTGAGGGCGATGCCCACGAAGGACGGGTTCAGCTTCATGCAGTCCTCCTCGGGCAGCGGGGCGGCGGCGGCGCCGGCGGGCTCCCTGCGGCGGGACGGGCTGTCGGGGGCGGCGGGCCCGCGCTGGCTCAGCGACAGGAACTCCAGGCGGCCGCCGCTGCCGGCGCGCCGCTCGCGGCCGCTCCGGGGGCTCGGCATGGCGACGGCGGGCGGCCTGCGGGAGGCGGGCGCCGGTCACCGGTCACCCGCTGCCAGGCCCGCTCGGGGCCCTGCATGTCCCCCTGCCCGGGGCCGCTTCCCTCTCCCCCCCCGCGCCCTGCCGGTTATCCCCGCCCCGCGCTCCCGCCCCGCCGGGGGCGCGCTGCCCCGCTCGGCGCGTCCCCCGCTACCGGGCGGCCCCGGCGCCGCTTCCGCTTCCCGTTCCGCTTCCGCCCGTGACGCGCGCGCCGCTCCCGCCGCGCCCCGCCCACCGGCGCGCACGTGCCCGCCGCGGCCGGCGTACGGCGGCCGGCGAGGGCCGGAAGAGACGCGGCGGCGCCTTCGCCCTGCCGGCGCCGGTGCGGACGCCGTGCGGCGGGCGGCGATGCGCGGCGGGCGGGCGGCGGCGGGACCGGCCGCCCCCCCGGGCCCGCGGTGACGGCGGCTCGGCCGCGGCCATGGGGTGCCTGCAGAGCGTGGCCTGCAAGGCGCGGGTGCGCCGCGAGCAGATCGTGGTGTCGGACGTGTCGGCCACCATCGAGCCGGCGGCCACGGCCATCGAGGAGAGCTCGCCGGTGGTGCTGCGGTACCGCACGCCCTACTTCCGCGCCTCCGCCCGCGTCCTCATGCCGCCCATCGCCCGCCGGCACACCTGGGTGGTGGGCTGGATCCAGGCCTGCAACCACATGGAGTTCTACAACACCTACAGCGACCTGGGCGTGTGAGCACCGCGGCACGGGGGGCTGGGAACGGCGGGGGCTCCCCGGGACGGGCACCTGCCCTGCCCTGCCCTGCCCTGCTCCGCCCGCAGGCACCGGGAGCTGCACCCGGCACCGGGAGCTGCATCTCTGGCATTGGGAGCTGCATCTCTGGCATTGGGAGCTGCACCCCGGCACCGGGAGCTGCACCCGGCATTGGGAGCTGCACCCCGGCATTGGGAGCTGCATCTCTGACATTGGGAGCTGCATCTCTGGCATTGGGAGCTGCACCCCGGCATTGGGCTCTGCACCCCGGCATTGGGCTCTGCACCCCGGCACTGGGAGCTGCACCCGGCATTGGGAGCTGCACCCCGGCACTGGGAGCTGCATCTCTGACATTGGGAGCTGCATCTCTGGCATTGGGAGCTGCACCCCGGCATTGGGAGCTGCACCCCGGCACTGGGCTCTGCACCCCGGCACTGGGAGCTGCACCCCCGGCACTGGGAGCTGCACCCCGGCACTGGGCTCTGCACCCCAGCACTGGGAGCTGCACCCCGGCATTGGGAGCTGCACCCCGGCATTGGGTTCTGCACCCCGGCATTGGGAGCTGCACCCCGGCACTGGGAGCTGCACCCCGGCATTGGGAGCTGCACCCCCGGCATTGGGAGCTGCACCCCGGCACTGGGCTCTGCACCCCGGCACTGGGAGCTGCACCCCGGCATTGGGAGCTGCACCCCGGCATTGGGCTCTGCACCCCGGCATTGGGAGCTGCACCCCCGGCACTGGGTTCTGCACCCCGGCACTGGGTTCTGCACCCCGGCACTGGGCTCTGCACCCCGGCACTGGGAGCTGCACCCCCGGCATTGGGCTCTGCACCCCGGCATTGGGCTCTGCACCCCGGCATTGGGAGCTGCACCCCGGCATTGGGCTCTGCACCCCGGCACTGGGAGCTGCACCCCGGCATTGGGAGCTGCACCCCGGCACTGGGAGCTGCACCCAGCATTGGGAGCTGCACCCCCGGCATTGGGAGCTGCACCCCGGCATTGGGAGCTGCACCCCAACATTGGGCTCTGCACCCCCGGCATTGGGCTCTCCACCCCCAGCATTGGGAGCTGCACCCCGGCATTGGGCTCTGCACCCTGGCATTAGGAGCTGCACCCCGGGATTGGGTTCTGCACCCCGGCACTGGGAGCTGCACCCCCGGCATTGGGCTCTGCACCCCCGGCATTGGGCTCTTGCACCCCCGGCATTGGGCTCTGCATCTCTGGCATTGGGCTCTGCACCCTGGCATTGGGCTCTGCACCCCCGGCATTGGGCTCTTGCACCCCCGGCATTGGGCTCTGCATCTCTGGCATTGGGCTCTGCACCCCGGCATTGGGCGCTGCACCCCCGGCATTGGGCTCCGCATCTCTGGCATTGGGCTCTTGCACCCCCGGCATTGGGCTCTGCATCTCTGGCATTGGGTGCTGCTGCCCCAGCACCCTGTGCTGCCCCTCTGCCCCCCCTCTGCAGCACGGGCAGCACCCTCACCCCAGCCCCACTCCCCGACCCCACAGTTGCTGCCCCTCGGGCCCCACAGCGGGTCCTGCACCATCCTGCTGGCCCAGACCTCGCCCCTCCAAGGGCTTTGTGGCCGCTCTCTCCCACCAAGCATCCTTTCTTCTTTGGCACTGGGACGGGAGCACGGGCTGTGCTGGGGGAGTTGCCCCCTTGGCTTGTGTTACAAGAGGGAATGGTTGCAGTGCTGGGCAGAAGTGGCAGCTGGAAAACAGCCTTTCCCAAGGCTGAGCGTGACTTGTGGGGATGCTAGGGGGAAAAGCTGTTGGTTCTCTAGCTGTGTCTTCTGCCTTTGGAAAGGGCTGATGCAAGCGGGGAGATGTCCAGGGGGGTCTGTTGTGCAGCTCGCTGCTGGGCTCCTGCTGCTGGTGCTGCTGCTCTGTGGGTGCTGGGGAGCAGCAGGTCCTTGTGCTGCATCCTTGCATCGCCTCAGATTGGTGTGCGTGGGCCATGGAGCACTTGGGGACGTTGGAGTGAGTGGGGTGATCACTTGGAGGGACGGCACAAGCGTGGCCCCAGCCCCTCTGCTGCAAAGCTGCTCCCGTGTTATTGCCACACAGGCCTCGCCGTAGCCACACCATGTTGGTAGCATGGCCAGCAGCAAAGACTTGGGCTGAATCCTCCCCACCAGCCATATTGCAGGGATTTCATGGTGCCAGTGGCAGGTTTAATTGTGGGATTCAATTGTTGTACGTGTCTCGGTGTTTAAGGCATAAAAATCACAGACCTCCTGCAGGAGGGGGCTGCTGAGGGGCTGGGCCCGTGCCCTGGTCACCGTGCTGCAGCTGGGGGACAGGGATGGCTGTTCTCCAGCACAGGAGCTGATCAGGGAGAGAGGGACCCCAAAGAGACTCAGCTGTGGGTTTTGGCCCAGTCAGTTTAATTGCAGGTTAATTAAAATGGCATTGTGTTGGCAGAGCAAAGGCTCGAGCTGGACATGCTCAAGGAACCAGAGCTGAATTTGTTCTTCAGGGCTGTCCCTGAGAGTTTGCTGCAGGTGGGCAGAGGGTCTCTGTGCTGCCATTTCCCTGCTCATCTTCCTCTTCCTCTTCACCAGGTCGAGCTGGGAGCTGCCTGACCTGCGGGAAGGACGAGTCAAAGCCATCAGCGATTCGGATGGGGTGAGCTACCCCTGGTACGGAAACACCACAGAAACCGTGACCCTGGTGGGGCCCACGAACAAGATCTCCAGGTTCTCGGTGAGCATGAACGACAACTTCTACCCCAGCGTGACGTGGGCCGTGCCCGTGAGCAACAGCAACGTGCCGCTGCTGACCAGGATTAAAAGGGACCAGAGCTTCACCACGTGGCTCGTGGCCATGAACACCACCACCAAGGAGAAGATCATCCTGCAGACCATCAAGTGGAGGATGCGGGTGGACATTGAGGTGGACCCCATGCAGCTGCTGGGGCAGCGGGCGCGGCTGGTGGGCAGGACTCAGCAGGAGCAGCCGCGGATCCTCAGCAGGATGGAGCCCATCCCGCCCAACGCACTCGTGAAGCCCAACGCCAACGACGCCCAGGTGCTCATGTGGAGACCCAAGCGAGGGCAGCCCATCGTGGTCATACCTCCCAAGTAGGGCGTGCAGCTGAGCCCCTGGCTGCCCCCAGCCCGCTGTACACGGACAGGGCTGCCGAGCCAAAGCTCACCTCTGGGCTCTCCTGCCTTTCTTGTTGTGCTTGGAAACGTGGCTCCTCCTCGGGCAGAAGTAGAGCCCGGCTGGCACAAGGGCGCAGAAGAGGGTTTGCTGAGCTGGAGGATTTCCCTGAAGCGGAATGGAGTACTTGCAGCTGGCACAGAGGCCGTCTGACACAAAGGACTCATCTTTCCTTGCGGGGCGGCGCGAGGAGCATGAGTGTGGTTGAGCCGTGCCCGTGGCAGATGCTGCTTCCCACCCAGCCCGAGGGAGAAGCAGAGGCTGTTCCTGCTGGCAGGGGGCTGCCGTGTCCCTGCCGTGTCCCTGCCGTGTCCGTACCTATGCATTTCAGATCCATGATCCCCCCCTCGCCTGCCCGCTGGGACCGGGCGGGAGGGCCGGCAGTGGGGCGGGACGCGGGACACGTTTTGCATGCATCTGGGTGTGTTTGGAGTAGTCGTGAGTGTAGGAGATGCCATAGCTCTTTTCCGTCTTGGGGTGAGGTCTAAGGGCAGGTTAGATGTCCTTTTGTTGTAAGGTGCACTAAGTCTTTGCATCCCTCAGCCTCCCCTCCCGGGCTCGCTGGCCCTTCTCTCTCGGGAGCAGAAGGATTGTCAGCCCAGTCGGGTGGGGAATGGGGGCAGTGCCATTCTCCCAGCCCGGGTGCTCTGGGTGTGTGTGGGGTACCCAAACCAGCCCAGAGGCACCCTTGGACTCGCTTTGCTTCACTGCAGACCCCGCTCCCTTGCTAGAAGTTGGGTGCTTGCTCGTTTTCCACGCAAATGCTGCCGCACGTGGAGGCCTCTCCCAGCCACCCATGGAGCAGGGTGGCTGCTGGCTGGGCCACCTGTGGAGGGGCCAGCACGCTTTGTGGTACCTCCCCAAGCTCTGTGCGAGGCAGGGGTGTGAGTGGAGGCTGTTCAGGGCAGGCCTGGGTTAGCCTGGGAAGGAGGAGCTGAATGTGCTGCCTGGGGCTGCCTCCTGCTGCTGCTGCTGTGCTTGGGAGGAGTCACAGGGGGATTTACTTGCCTTTCTCCTCACTCCTTGCTGCCTGGATGGCTGGCACTGGCTGGTCCGTGGGGCAGCACGCTGCTGTGGGATGCAGCTGGCAGTTCCCAGGATCTCACCCTGGAGCTGCAGCAGAGGCATAAACCATGGCTGTGCTGCTGCTGCTCCGGGTGCTCCATCACTCCTGGGCAGGTGCTTACAGCTTTTGCTGCTTTCTCTGCTCTGTCCTCCCTGGCACGAGCCCTGCAGCTCCTCCAGCTCACAGCCCTGCCTTCTTCACACTGCAGGGAGGCTGTGCTGCCCTGGGGATGCAGGTCATTCCTGCTGGGAAGGTCCCTGTGCTATCCCGCTGGCAGGCCAGCCTGGGGCGGAGCGAGGGTGACACTTCCCTGCACCCCGGGCCCCGCCAGCACAGGGGCTCCCGAGGCATCTTAGACCAAAAATCCCTGTGAAATCCCCGTGCTATTTATTGCCCTCAGTAGTGTTTGCTGCTGATCCAGTTCTTTATTTATTTTTCCTCTGGGAGCGTTTCCTTTGGACGCCCTGGTGCACCATTCCCGGGGCCAGCGCTCCCGCTGGGCTGGGAACCTGCTGCTTTCCGTGCCTCAGTGGGGTTCTGCAGGAGGCAGGCTTGGAGGGAGAGAGGGCTTTGAGCTTTGGTTTGCTGTGTTTTCTGCAGCAGAGCTCCCACAGGGAGCTTGTGGTGTGGGAAGATGTCCTGCTCTTGTGAGACTGTGGTTTTGTCCTGCTGTGGGACCGATGGCAGCTTTTGCCATCGCTGATGTTTTGTTTTTCAAAAAGTGTGTGGGGAGAGGGGTTAGAAACTTGAAATACAATTTTCCTTAAGGACTGGGGGAGGAGGGGTAAGTACCTTTTGGTTTGAAGTGAGGCAGGTGTATACTTTTGACCCAGGGGGACAGAAACATCTCTGGCAGCATCAGAGCTAAAACGCCAGAGGAAGGGGCTCCCCAACAAACAGGTGGCTCCAAGGTGGGCTTCCTGCTGGGAGAGGATGCTGTGTCCAGAGGCTGTGTGAGCCAGCTCCCCAAAACCCACAGGAAGTGGCTGCAGGCTGCTGTCAGCCCAGGGAGTGCTGTGGCTCCAGTGCCTGGGAGAGCAGGGACACTGCTGCAGGGATGCTGTTGGACTCAACATTGCCACCTTTTGGGATTTGCTGGCCAGGCTGAGCCTTGGCACGTGGCTCATGCCATGACACTGAGACAGCAGTGGCTGGATTTCTATCCATGAATGTCTGCAACATCCTGGTGCCAGGGTCAGGCTCCGTGCCTGGCTGTAGCTGTGTGCCTGAGGCCCCAGGGCTGCCCCAGCCTGCAGGCAGGTGTTGGCTGAGCCCCGGGGCCGTGCCTGTGTTCACCTCTCCAGGCTTCTGCCAGGCTTCCATTCCTGCTCCTCTGACAGCTGGATTTGATGCACTCGGTTTGGTGCATGGGTTGTCTTTGTAGGCATTTCCCCATTAAAAAAGAAGGGGGGGGAAAAAAAAGTTTGCAAAACTTGTTTGCAAAGAAACACGTGCAAACAGCGTTTACAGAAACGTGCAGGCGTTTTGCATGTCGGCTAAGGTGGGTGCTCACACCTGGGTGGAGATGGAGCTCTGGGGCTGTTGGTGCTCAGAGGAAGGAGGCAAGGTGTGAGGGAGAGCTCCCATGTGGGAGTCTGAGTTTGGCTCGTTCCCTGTGGCTGGATGAGCACTCAGACTCCTGGGCTTCCCCCTCCATGGGATGCTCTCCCTGTGCCCCCTTCCCCACCAGCACCCCGTTATCTCAGGGAGGGGCAGCCCATGGAAATGCCCACCCTCATGCTCCCTGTGCCCTGAGCCTTGGGTGCCCCTTCCCCTCCTTCCCAGCCTCGGGTCACTTATTTATTTATCTATTTATTTATTTATTTATTGGTATTTATTGACAACTGGAAGTCGGGGTTGGGGTGGGGGGTCTCATTTCTGCTGCACAGTGGGGGCAGCTGGGTCTCCCCCACACCCAGCCCCTGCCTTTTGGGGTGCTGCTGGGAGCACCTCTGGGGAGGGAGGGATGCTTGTGGGTGCCCAGGCTCCCATCCCCTTGTGGAGAGGCAGGGGGGGCAAGGGCAGCACACCGTGCCTGCAGGGAGGGCACCGGTGCTGTCCCCTCCCTGCAGAAGCTTGGAGCGCTCCCTCCCCTGCCCATCCCTGTTTACTGACCCGGCCTCCTGGTGCCTCTCCCGCTGGATTTACTGTTTCCAGCCCCCGGAGAGGGCGGGAGGAGCCAGGATGGATGAATGTCACTACCGAGAACAGACCAAACAAACCAGGTATTCTGCTGCCGCGTGGGGAAAATCAGAGAGAGAGGAAAGCTGGTTTTGCAGAGTGCCTTAAACACAAATGACTTTACCCAGTAGGGGGCTTGGACTTCTGTCTCTGGATGTTATTACCAACTCGAAAAATGTTGCATTTCACTTCTCTGGGATTAAAAGAAAACTACTGGAGCTGTACTGGAGCCAAACCTTGTGTTCGCTTGAGTGTCTCTGGCTGGTTTGTACCTCTGGGGCCATGGAGCAGGCAGGAATTCATGGAATTTCAGTCTGCCTCAGCAGTGGCACCAGTGGCTGTCCCTGCTGCATTTAAGCCCTTGGGTCTGGTGACAGGATTTGCTCCACTTTGTCCTGACTTGCAGGTGGCGTCTGTGCTGTCCCAGAGAGGTTGTGGTGGCCCTGCAGTGCCCTGCCCCAGGGCATGCTCTGAGCAGGCTCTTGGCACAAATCTGCCACGGGGCTGTGTCCTCACACCTCCAGAAAATTGGGCAGTTGGTTGGAAAGCTTGGAGGGGGCAGATCAAAGTGAGGGAGCAGCAAGAAGCCCAGGAGTTCGTGCAGCCCAGCCATGGGAACTAGGAAAGCTGCCCAGCTTGATAAAGCTGAAAAGCTACACTGAAAAAAGATGTTTCCCTTTTGAAATTGTAGCTTCCCTCTCCCCTTTCTTGCAGAGTGGAAGAATGAGAACAAAAGTCAGCCCAGAGACCAACTGTTCCTGTCTTCCAGTCAAAATAACACATGGGAATAATAAGGAGTTTCATAATGAAGGTTCATTTAAAAGCCATTTGGGGAAATACACCAATATTCACTGCATAGTTCCTGAAGGCAATTAAAAATTAATAAACCTCTTTTTTGGGGGGGGAGGGGTAATGAGACAAGGTTGTGGGTGCTGCCTGAGGTTTAGTCTGGAGGGGGATCTCACTGCATTCGGTGCTTTGCTCACCTTGAACATCAAACCTTCCAGTCCCACTTGCTGGGGGGGTTCATTTGTGCCCAAGTTAGCTGATTTCTTTAACAGCTGCTCCTTTTGAGCATTGCTGGCTGTGCTGGGCACTGAGGGTGCTGGCAGCCACCCTATGAGCTATTCAGTGAGCAGCTTTCTTTGCTGCTGTTACATTAAATCATTGCTCATCTCTTGACAAATCCCCGAGAAGGAGGTGTGGGAGAGCAGGAGTCTGCAGGGGAGGACCTGCCCTGCAGCCAAGGACAAGGCTCAGGGACATTGTTCCTCCCCAGCAGCCTTGTCTGAAAGCCTGTGCCCTGGGACAAGCTGTCCCTCCAAAACTCCTTCCTTGCAGAGCAAGAACAAGGGCAGTCTGTGCTGCTGCCACCCCTCCGGAGCCTGGGCACAAATCCCAGCTGGTGCCCACAGGGAACACAGCAAACGTGGGGAACAGCAGGGACAGACAAGGGACACTGCAGGGAGTACTGAAGGTCAGTTTATTTGCTTGACTCCCTCTTCCACAAAACCTGGAAACCATCACCTTCTAGCAAGAGATGAGAAAGCAGTTAAGAGGTGAGAGATTTAGCTCTGCAGCTCCTCCCCTACTCATGGAGCACAGGTTAGATGGCTGCTCTGAAAGGCACACAGCATCTTGGAGCCCCAGAGCTCCTGTCCCAGCAGCACACCTCCCTCACCACGCCTCGAGGCTGGCACCAGACGGGAGGGACACCACAGCAGGAGCCCTGCAGTCCCCTCTGGGCTGCTGGTGTGCTCCTGGCAGGGCTGGGCCCAGGCAGGAGAACACCCAGGGGCTGGTTCTGGGGGACTGGGGTGGAGGGACAGGAGGGCTGGTTCTGGGCTGGCCCAAGGCAGGAGAACACCCAGGTTCAGAAGGGATGGGGTGGAGGGACAGGAGGGCTGGCTCTGGGCTGCCATGCAGCAGCAGTGTGCCAGGACGAGGCCGTGGGTAGTGCAGTGTCAGAGGGGCAGGAGCTGGGCTCGGGAAGGCTCTGGCATCCCAGCAGGACGGACAGACAGACAGACAGGCAGACAGCCCTCACTCTGGCTGCGGGGTGTAGCGCAGGTACTTCTTGCCCGAGGGCAGCTCCTTGGTGAAGACCCCTTTGGGGAAGAGCTTCTTGGCCTCCTCGTCAGGTAAGGTGGGCACGACCATGACGCTGTCACCGGGCTGGGGAGCAGATGGGGACAAACGGGGACAGTCAGGAGCTGGCAGGGCTGGCCACGGGTGGCACTGCCCTCTGTGAGTGCATGTCCCATGCCTGCAGCCAGCAGTGAGGGCACAGTGGGGGAGATGTCCAAAGGGAGAGCTGTCCCACCTGCCAGCCGTGCCAATGGCACCCTGCAGCCATGGCACTGCCAGGGGAACGGGGAGGAAGGAGGGGGCAGGCTGAGCCTCTCTGTGATGCTGGATGGAGCACAGCCTGCCCTGGTCTGCTCATCCATTCCTACAGCTCAGGCAGCCCTGGGCAGGTGCTGCTGGCTCCCCCTGACTCCCAGCCCTGGGAAAGATCTGCTTTGCTGGGAGGTGGGTGAGTGGCCCAGCCCCCTGGGATTTTCTGCTGCAGAAACAGGAGCCTGCAGAGGCAAGGCTGCCTCCAGCTGCTGCTTCCCCCAGCCTGGGTGCCCCTCCAAGGGAGGCTGGCTGCCATTTCAATGCCTGTTCCCAGTGCCTGGCTGTGAACTTTGCCCTGCTCCTCACCTTCCAGTCCACAGGGGTAGCGACCTTCTTGTATGCTGTGAGCTGCAGGGAGTCCACCACTCTCAGGATCTCATCAAAGTTTCTCCCAGTGGTGGCTGGGTACAGAATAGAGAGCTTCAGCTTCTTATCCGGGCCAAAACGAACACCTGAGCACAGGGAGACAGTGTCAGGGGCTGGGCACATTTGTCTGCTCTGCTGGATCTGCTCAGCCCTGATGCTCCTTCCTTTCCTGGGAGCTGCCTGACCACAGGTGTTGGGACAGGGGAGATGCCATGGAGGGGATCCAGAGAGCAACTGATGCCCAGGGAATGGGCTTTTGCTCTGAGAGCTCCTGTGTCCAATGCCAGCTTGTTTTGCTACCCATGCCCTTCTAGTGCAAGCACATGAGGGGAAAGGGAAAGCCCAGCAGATCCAGCACTGACACAAATGAGTTGGGACAGCACGACCAGGATCGGTGGGTCACCGTGACAGAACCCAAGGGAGCCATCCCAGCTCCTGGGGGTGGCCATGCCCATCCAGGTGAGCAGCCCCACAGCCCCAGGGCAGGCTGGCAGCCGTGGCTCTGTGCTCTGGGACAGGCAGGACTCACCACACGAGCCGTCAGGGGCATCCCGTCCTTGTCCTGCTCGTCCGGGTCCAGCATGCCCAGCTTGACAGCCAGCTCCCGGTTCTTGTCAGCAATGATGGGGAAGGGCAGCTTCTCTCCAGGCTGCTCCCCGTTGTAGGCATTGATGTCCTGCAGGGACAAAGCCATGGGATGCTGCTGTGGCACCAGCACAGAGGCAGAGGCCAGGCAGAGCCAGGAGCTCCCTGGCCCCAAGGCCTCGGGCTGGGACAGCACAGCCAGTGCTCATGGCTTTCCATGAGTTTCCAGAAATCAGGTGACAAACCAGAAACCTTTGTGCCTCCTTGTTCTGGAGGTCAGTTCTCAGTCTGTCTGTGCTCACAGCCCGGGCAGCAGCTGCTTTGCTCAGGCAGTGGGCATGGAGAAACAGGGAATTCCTGCCCATGTTAGTGACACAGAGAGCTTTAACCACCTTCCACTGAGAACTGTGCCCCTCTTGCAGCTCCCTCCTGCACTGCTGACAGGTGTGCTGGTGTCACAGCTGAACTGACTGTGCTCCTAAGGAGTTGTTTCTCTAGTGGCAGAGCAATCCAGCTGACAAAGAAAGGCCCAACACTCCACAGGTCCTGTGCAAGGCACCAGTTCCATGCAGCGAGTCACTCACAGCTTACTTAACTAGAGCATTTAAGGGTCTGCAGTGCCACTCTCACAGGTCACAGGGAGCCCCAGCAGTGCTGGGGGAGCCTGCTCAGGGCAGCTGCCAGCATCAGAGCAAGCAGAACTCAAGGCTCCTGCCCCAGAACAGGGCAGCCTGTTCCTTCCACCCTCTGCATGCCACAAGGAGAAAAAAGTGACTGCAGTGCTGCTGTGAGCCTCCCTCACAGTGCTGTGCTGCACTATCAGCTCGATTTTTAACCTCAGTGTACAAACCTGCCTGCCTTCCCCAGGCTCTGAATGTGGGGGAGCAGGCTGGGCCCTGCTCACAGGGAACCCAGGGAGGGCAGGCTTGGAAATGCTGCCCCTTGGCTCTGCTCAACAGCAGCAGGAGCAGGCAGGCCCTGCACCCCTCCCCATGGCTGCTGGTGCTGACAAAAGGGGCTGGAGCCCTGCCCCAGCTGCTCAGGATGCTGCAAGCAGGTCAACTGGTGCACACGTGGCCAAAGGTTTCCTTTCCAGCTTTGCTCTTTGCCTGGTTTCTCCCCAGGCCTTTCTGTGCTACCACAGCTCTGCAGAGAGGGGCCACTGGTCTCAGCTGGGCTGTGGCCAGGCCTGCCTTGGAAGGAAGCAGGGAATTGGTTCTGCTGTCCTGCAAACCTGCCTTGGCAGAGCAGAGCAGGGAAGGAGAGCAGAGTTCAGCTGAGGAGAAATGCAGCTGAATGCTCCACAGAGTCACAGGAGGCTGCAGATGGACATCAGCAAATGAGAGCCACCCCCCACGTCTCTTCAGAGCGGGGCTGGAGGATGAGGAGAGTTTCTGAGAAGTATTGTCTGAATCCTATGGACTGTAACTCGTTCCAAAATGCACGTAATTTCCTGGCCTGGGGAGAAAACAGCCTCACAAGCCACGCTGTGTTGCAATAAAACACCCATGACTCCTTCCCCTAATCACTGATTTTCTTTCCAGAGTCCAAGCTGAAACCAGACATCACAGGAGGGATTGATTCACCACTGAGTCACCGAGGTGCAGGTATCCCTGGCCAGAGAGAGCCCTGAAAGCTCTGACAGCACAGCATGTGCCAGCCAGGCCTGCTCAGGGGGCCCAGGCATTCCCCCAGCCCTTGGAGAAGCAGCAACCTCCTGCCTGGGGAGCTGGGATCACTCCCTGGCTGAGCCAGTCCCCAGCCCTGGAGCAAGGCTCTGTTCTGTGCCTAGGGATGGCCAAGAATGGCTGTGACATATCTGTCTGGAGAGCACAAAGTGACACAGGGATTCCTGGCTGCTCTCTGGCCCCACCTTCCCAGGCAGATCCCATCTGCCCACTGAAATCTGGCAGCAGTTTCTCGATTGTTTCACACAGGAGTTCAGCCTCCCCTCCTGCTTCCCTGCAGGCTGTGCCCCAGGTAAAAGCAGCTTCATCCACACAGGGAGCAGAGGTGTGTTTGGGAATGCTGCACACAGGGTCTGCCCGAAATTTTGCTCACTCCTGGTCTCAATCCAGTGAAGCACAGGCTGCATGGAACACTCCAGCCTTGTCCTCACCAGCTGGATCTTTGGCTCTGGAGGATTTTCAGCTGTTTCTGTCTGGCACTTCCAAACCTCTGGCTCCAAGGCTTCTCCAGCCTCACAGGAAGCTCACCACAGCTTCAATCACTGCCTCTCCCTGGTTTTTCTGGAAGGCTTTCCTGCTCTGCCTCCCCTCAGCCAGCCTCAAGGCTGTTCTGCAGCTTCTCCTGCTCTCACCTGAGGTTGTGCCATGTGAATAATTCCACAGGATCAGCAGAGTCAGCTCGTTCTTCATCTCTTTTTCAGATCACCCGAGTCTGCTGAACCCCACACATCCCTGCAGGCCTGAGAGAGCTCAGCACTTCCCTCCCTTGACACAAATCCCCACTTTCCTGCAAGAAAGAGCCTGCCCTTCACAGAGCTGACTTGTGGAAAAGCTGCTTGCAAATTCAAAGGCTTTGCAGAAGTCAGCAACACCCTGACACCTCAGCTTTGGCCAAGCAGATGAGTCTCCCTCACAAAAGCACAACACAAAAGTTCTGTTCTGGCTAATGACATGTTATTTGCTAATTTGCTGGTTTCAGCCAGTTTGAGCAGCAGAGAAATCTCCTTTACTGGGATTTGTACGTTTGCTTTTCCCAGGCCTTTCTGGGGCTTGCTGGGGCATTGGCCATGCACCACTCAGCTACAAAGGCTGATTTAAGCAATAAGGCAATTAACTAATTTCTAAAGCCAGTCAGTCATGAAGTAATGTCCAACTGAGTGTAGAAATTTCTCACCTGTAATGCCTCCTATTGCAAACACCTCTCACCCCTGGAAAATATGTGAGAACATTCCCAATTTTAAGAGCTAAGAGAGTGGCAGGTAATTCACCCAAGGATTTTTACACTCTGGCCATTTCTGTCTGACACACTCATTTTAGACCCCTACCATCTCTAGCCCTGGCACCATTCTCCCTGGTGGCACACACAGGCTGCCTTTGACGTTTTCCTTTAGTTCTCTGCAAGTTCTTTCACCGAGTTATACCATTCCTGTATCTTTTTAATGCTCCCTCATGTTCTCCTACTTATGATTTTATATTTAACATGTCTCTGCCCTCTGTTTTCTCCTCCCTGCCCAAGCACAAACTGCAATTGCCTCCTCACTTCTGATGGCTCTTTTCCTTTCCTGTTTTATTACAGAACTTCCTGAGGGTCTGTGGGTAGGCTGCCTTCCTCTGAGGTTCTGGCATCACCTCCACACATTTTAACCCTTTCAGTAGTGGTGGGACAGCAGTAATATTGTTTTCCTCTTGTATTGATGCCTCAGGTTTTAGCTTTTCTATTTTTCAGGTTCTGTGCTGCTTTAGTGTGTACTTCTGAGCTTCATGTAAGGGGATGGTGAGCTCTGTGCACAGAGTAGGGAGACAAAACAATTCCTTCTCTAGCTGGGCACCAAGGACAAATGATCCAAATCTCAGCCCAAGAGCACAAACAATGTGGGCTGAAGAGAGAAAAACAAGCAGGATGGGACTGCATGGGCTAAAGCTGGAATTGGACAATGAACTCCAATATGCAAATGGAACAAAACTGATAAAAGTGAGGGAGCCCATGACTGTTTGTGCATTTTGTGACCATTTTGGTTCATCTTGGGTGCAGCCCTGGCTGGGCTCTTGTGCTGCCCAAGGTGGACTCATCGAGGCCTTTAATAAATCCCTGCTTTATTCTTTAACTCTGTCCAGCCTCTGTTTTAGCTCAGCCTTCCCAAGGCATCACCATCAAAGTGCAAAGAGCACCCCGGACTTTGTGGGGTGCTCCGTGACGATGGAGAAGACCTCCCCCATTGCTGCTCTGCACTTCAGCACCGCCACGCTTTGGGATGTGACACTTGTACCTCCAAGCCTGCATGGGCATCTCCTGCAGCCCCTGAGGCCCCCCAGAGCCCGTACCTTGCACCAGGAGAGGTGGTCCTGCACGCTGTCGATGGAGAGCGCGATCAGCTTCACGTTGCGCTTGCTGAACTCAGGCGCCAGCCTGGCCGCCCGGCCCAGCTCCGTGGTGCACACGGGGGTGAAGTCCCGCGGGTGGGAGAACAGGATGCCCCACCTGCAACGGCAGGGAAGCAGCTGTGAAGGGCAGCTGTGCTTCTGGTTTGTGCCGCAGGCACAAGCTGTTGCTGCAAGAGCCTGAATGAGGGATGTGGGACTCCAGGCAGCTCTCCCAAATGCAGTTTATAACATCCAAGGTGTCACAGCAGCCCAGGGTGGTGGGTGACAGAGCTGTGCCCACAGCTGCCAGCTCCAGCTGCAGGCAGCCCTGCAGACCCTTAGTTTAGGTTACAATGCATTATAGACTTTACTTTTGGTTACAATGCATTCTAGACTTTTCTTTGCTGAGCATCTTAATACAGCAGAACCAATCTATACCTTAACTTTTACCTATAGCCTATCATAACTGCTGTAATTACCATAATCATGTTACTGTTCTCCAGTCACTCAAAGTTAGTACCTTACAATTTAAGCTAGAAGTTGTTTTTCAGTTTTCTTGCAGTGGAAAATTCTGAGACCTTTTCTCTACTTGCAGCATCAGCAGACTCATTTTCCTGTGCTCTCTTTCTGCTTGGTAAAAACATCTTCTTGTTTGGGGTGGGTTTATCCTTTGCTCTGAGCCATAAAATCCCCTTCTAACTAACACACCAGTTGCCTCCTTGGTTATCCATTGAGACTGGCTCAGCAATTCTTTTCTTCTATATCAAAACTTGCTTCCATCTCTATTCCTTCTTCATATTCTACATTCAAAATCTTTCTGCTAAGCACACATATCTGTGAGACTTTCTTGTCAAACTTTCATTGTTCCCAAAGCTGTGCAGACTGCACAGCATGGAGTGCAGGAACAGCTTGACTCTGATAAGGAATTCCTGCCCTGGCAACTCTTCCTTCCCTATCAGCAGAAACTTCCACGAGATAAGCCCTGCTCTGGGAAACTCCCTGCACCTCGCTCCCCACTCTGCCTCCAGGATCCTGCAGGAGATGCTGGAATAGCCCCTGGTGCTTCACATGGAGGTGGACACGGTGCTGTGTGAGGAAGTTTGGGGGAGCCAGGTGTACAGTGCAGCCCAGAGACCCCACGAGAGAGGGGGTGCCTGGCCAGGTTATTGCAGAGCTGGTCACTGATTCACGGGCTGGCCACTACCCCTGCACCTCACCCCACCAGGAGACACACACAAATGTGCATCGTGCAGCTCAAGGAACGGGACAGGACCAAGCCTTAACCCAGCTGCTGCTGCGAGCTGCACTCCATTAAAAGGTAAAAATTAATCAATAGCAGGGGAGGCCAGAAGTTAACAACATCACATTGTGGCTCCTGTTGCAGTGACACAGCCACCTCAGCTTGGCAGCAATGGATTTTGAGTCTTTAGAGCAGCAAACAGTAATCCTGCACCTCGCAGGTAAGGCAAACAGTGCACAGAGAAAGGCAGCAAAGCAGCCCACCAGGACGAGCTGGAGCAAAAAGGCTCTCAGGACTTCCCAGGGGCTAAAGCAAAGCCACCCCCAGCACTCCAAATTCCCTGCCAGAGACTCCTTCCACCATTTCTCAGCTCAAACCACACAGATCTTACTGCCCTGATCTTCACCGGGCCCCCAGCACCACAGCAGGGGAAAGGCCTGTCTGAGAGCCTTGGGAATGCAGCTGGAGGGATGAGGTGAGGGCTCCTGCAGCTCTGCCAGGCCCGTGTGACTGCCGCGGCTCAGCAGGAATCATTGCTGCGGAGCTCCCTGGCCACGGTGCCAGGAGGCTCCTCAGACAATGCCGCGCTCCGTGAGCAAAGAGCCGCGTGTGCCAGGCCGGAACAGCCCGTTCCACAAGGGCTGAGGCTCACAGGGCTCTTCTTCCCCTCTGCCCAGGCTCCCGATGCCCACAGCAGGGGCTGATCCGAGCCCGCCGAGCGCTGCCGGGAGCGGGGCCCGGAGGGGCCGTGCCCGGGTCGGGAATGGGGCAGCCGGCTCTGAGGGAACGGGGCCCGGGGCAGCGGGGCCTTTGTCACCTGGGCACTGCCGGGACACCGAGCCGTCCCCTTGGTCACCTGGGCATTCCCGGGACACAGAGCTGTCCCCTTGGTCACCTGGGCACCTGGGCACTGCCGGGACACCGAGCTGTCCCCTTGGTCACCTGGGCACTCCCGGGACACAGAGCTGTCCCCTTTGTCACCTGGGCATTCCCGGGACACCGAGCCGTCCCCTTTGTCACCTGGGTACACCTGGGCACTGCCGGGACACCGAGCTGTCCCCTTGGTCACCGTGGCACTCCCGGGACACCGAGCTGTCCCCAGCACCGCTCTGGCCAGCCGGGCTTTGCCGTGCCGCGGCCCCTCCTCTGTCCTCGGGAGCTCGGCTCGCCCTTTGGGGACGATGGGGACGGGATTCTGCCCAGCGGGAACCGCGCCGTGTCCGGCCCCCCGGTTCCACGAGGAAAACCCGCATTTTGGAGCGAGCCCCCGGAACCGCGTGACACGGGGCTCAGCGTGCAGAAGGAAGGAAGGAAGGCGGTGAGCGGCCCCGATCCGTCCCGCCTCCCCGGGATCGCCGGGATCCCCGGCGGCGCGGACATCCCACCCCCGCTCCCGCCGCATTCCCAAGCGCTCACGAGTCTCCCAGGAAGTCGTGGAAGCGGATGCGACCCTGCGTGGTGTCCGCCTCGAAGTTGGGCGCCTCATCGCCCAGCAGCAGCCCCGGCATGGCTGCAGTTCCCGGTGCAGTTCCCGGTGCAGTTCCCGGTGCAGCTCCCGGTGCTATTCCCGGTGCTGCTCCCGGAGCCGCCGCCGCCGCCCGCTCTGCGCCTGCGCGCCGCCGCCGCCCCCTGCGCGGGCACGTGAGCGCGGGCACGTGACGGGCCGAGGCGGCGCGGCCGCGATGGCGACCTACGTGAGCGAGCTGGAGGCGGCCAAGAAGAGCCTGAGCGAGGCGCTGGGCGAGAACGTGAAGCAGTGAGTGCCCTCGGGGAGCGGGGCTGGGCTCTGCGCCACTCTCCCGGCCCCTCGCGTTCTGCCGTGTCCCTGCAGAGCCTGGGCGCTGCTGCCGTTGCGTGAGGGAGCAGCGCTTCTGCTGCGCTCCCTCAGCCGAGGCGCTCGGGGAAAGAGCCGCGGTCTGGCTGACACGGGGGTGGTGAGAGGTTGGACTCGATCATCTCGGAGGTCTTTTCCAACCGCATTGATTCTGTGGCTCCCTGCTCTTCCCGAGGTACTGGGCCAACCTGAAGCTCTGGTTCAAGCAGAAGATCAGCAAGGAAGAGTTTGACCTGGAAGCGCGCAGGCTTCTCACGCAAGACAATGGTAAAGGAACAGCCGGGGTTTGTTTCCCTGCCAGGCCTGGGAAGCTCCTGCAGGCTCCGCGGCGCTTCCCGAACGGGGACGGTGCTTGTGAGGGAAATAGCAGCGGCCAGGGCCCCGGCAGCAATGGGGTTAAAGTGGTGGGAGGTGCCCTGGCCTGCGTGGGGAAGTCCCTGTGTAACCCCGGCACTGACAGACAATTTGGCGTTGTAAATGTGATAAAAATGTAAAACATGCTGTTCGAGCAACCAAAAAGCCATTTTTTAATGTCGCTGTGGAGATGCAGCCCTTTCTGCACTTTCCCCTTGCTGTAGCTGGAGCAGGGGAGAGAGCCCTGGGTTCCCCTGCGTGCGTTTGCAGCAGGCAGGTCCTTCCTGCCCTTGGGACTGGCAGGTGGGGTGCTGAAGGAGGAGACTCCTCGGTCTTTGATTTTCTGTGTGTCTGCAGACATGGGTGGGCATTGCTGAGCTCACTGTGGGGGCTCCTGGTTTCCATGTTTGTGATCCCTTAGGGAAGGGCAGGGAGGTTTTTGGTGCTCAGGCTCCAAAGAGGATCCTGAAACCCTCTGAAGTTGTTTTCACTTTCTCTTGTGCACATTTACTCCACGTTCCAGAAAACCTCTGCAATGAAGTTCTGTTTTGTTAGAGCCTATTTGAGCTGACTTCATCTTTGTGGTTCTCATTTTGGTGTATTTTGTAACAAAACCAAAAGCACTGCAGTGGGGTGCTTGCATGGCAGGAGGGGACAGCTGCTCCTCTGACTGGCTGAATACACCAGAACTTGTCAAGCAGCTGTAATATGCTGTGTGTGTAATACTGAGAAGTGACCTCATTGTTTCTGTGCTGTGTGTAGTATTATCCTCTGTGTTGTTGTTGTCACAGTAGTAGATTCTCAGCCCAGTAGAAGAAAACTCTCAAAAAACTTAAATTAAAAATTGACTGAGCAGGTGGGGAGAACACAACAGTGGGAAAGCTTAGGGAGCAGCTTGAGGATGGCTTTGAGGGGGTGCCTGGGCACTGATGTGCTGCTAATGAGCTCTCTCTCTCTGCACAGTCCATTCTCACAATGATTTCCTCCTGGCTATTCTCACCCGATGCCAGATCTTGGTTTCTGCCCCAGGTGAGTCCTGAGAAGCCTCATTAAGCCCTTGGTGTAACACTGTGCCTGCCACTTGTGTGTTTGGGGGTGTGTGCACAGTACCCCAATGTCCTCAGCCTTCATATTCATGGGATTTTTTTGCCACACAGGTACATATGTAGCAAAATGATGTTTCAGCAGAGGTGCTTCTATGGCTAAGCTGTGTGTGCTTGGTGAGAGGCTGATGCTGGATTGCTGCCTGTGATAATCTGGTTTGAACTCTGGGTTGGTGTCTGCTGTGAGCTCAAGGGTCAAGGCACATGCAGCCTTCTCTTTGATGTGCTTTGCTTACCTCTTTCCCTCTCCTCTGAACTTTGTTCCTGCTCGTTGTGGAGAGCTGACTTTGCCTGACTTATCTTGATTTCAAGTACATATCTGATAGAAAAGTGCTTACAGGGAGCCTTGGTTGAGCTATGACCTATTAACCCAGTCACCTGCAGACAGTTAACATGTTACCTTTGGGAGCATCTAGAATTACATTTTACCTCTGTCAGTGTCTAGAATGGCTGTCCTCAGGGGTGCAGATGTGGTTTTTTTTGGTCTCCAGAAGAGCTTTCAACCCAGAGATGTGGTAGCAAGGGCAACTGAGCTGCAATTCAAGGTGTGGAACTGCTGTGTAGGAAGGGAGAGAAAATTGTTACAGCTCACATGGCTTGAGACCTGAGAGATGAGTTTTTGGAGAGAATACCTGTTACTGAGGTGCCTGTTGTAGCTAGAGGAAACAATGCCTGAAAAATTCATGGATGGCCACGAGTTTTTATGTTGGAGCTGGTCCTTAACTCTACCAGCTGTGCTAATTAAATGTTGATTGCCCCCACCTCCAAAATTGCTTTGTTTGCTCTTGATTGAACTGAAAAAACACCTTGTGTGTCCTAAACTTGTTCTCTTTAGGGAGCTGGACTCGTGTAAATCAGAAGGTTTATGTCTGAATCTGCTGCTCCTTGCTTTTAACTTTGAGTAATTAATTACAGCTGGATTATAAAGAGACTGCACAGGAGCAGAGATTCTCCTGATGGTCACCTGGAGCAGCTGAGTCTAAATGAGGAGGGGAGGGAGGCAGTGCCTGTCCTCTGAACTCAGCAGTGAGTGTTGGGGTGCAGCCCACAGCTCAGAGGGCTTGCATCTCAGAGGCAGTGCTCAGGCTAGAGCCTCCTGCCACGTGGCTGAGGCTGGGTTTGTTATTCCTGTGTGCATGCTCTGGGCTCAGCTGTTCTGAATGTCATTTGTCTCTTTATCCAGTCTCTTTATGCCACTTAGTCATGGTGTGCAGCTGTCTGGTCAGGATTCCTCAGCAAACCCTCCCAGGTGTCCCTTTCCAAGGCTCTTTAGGATTTTTTGAAGGTGGCAGCCCCAGCACAGAACAGGGTGCTGCTGTACAGGTGTTTTCCATGTGCTCCTTATTTCCTGCCTGACCTGCTTCAATTTCAAGTCCCTGGAGGTCGTTTTCTCTTGTCTCATGGCAGCTGCTCTCTTCAGAGCCCTGGAAGAAGCCTGGTTGTGGTGGTTCAGCAGGTCATGGCAGCCTGTGGTGGTGGCCAGCTGGCCACCAGTGCTGGTCACCTCCAGGGCTCTCAGGCAAGCTTTGGCTGGCTCTGTGGCCACAGACTGCATAAGCCAGCTTGAAAAAAGTCAGTTTAATCATGGCTGTGTGGTCTTAAAGATGTGCTTTGGAGCTAACAGTGCATTGTGCTAGTCCCTTCTAGCAGCTCAGCTGTGCTGTCCACAGATCAGTGCAGTCTCCCAGTGGTCTGGGATCTGAGGTTCCCTTTCTGGGCCGCTGACTGGGAGATGTCTTACAGGCAAGATCTCCCTATCAGCGTGTGTGCTGTAGGGTTGTACATGCAAGCCCAGGAAAATGCAGTATCACTGGAATACTAGCTTTTAACATCTAGATTTCTCTTTCTTCCCCTAGATGCCAGTCTGACACCTGCTAGGTTTTTTTTTGTTGTGGTTTGGTATTTTCTCTCTCTCTCTTTTTTTTTTCTTTTTTTCCCTCAAATAAGAATGGAAAGCTAGCAGGCTTTTGTTTTTACCACTGTCTTTTGGGTAGAAGGTGTTTACTTGATGATTCATGGAAATAAGTAACTTTAAAGAAGTGTTTTTGAGGCACTTGGCATGCCATCACAAGGGTTATTGATGCAGGTACTTTCCACCTTCTTGTAGGAGACAAGGGGAAAGTAACCATGTGGTCAGTGGTCAAGTTGTACTTGATACTGTACTGGAATAAGAACCCTTGGGGAAGGTATTTTTCAGGAGTGATTGCAGTATATGTTGAACATGCAAACAAACCCATCTGATCCCAATTTTGCTGCCTCTTGTGCTAGTGGTTCCACCTGGGATTTAGGGAGCACTTGGTGAATGTCACCCTTTCTGAGGATGCTTTGCAGTTCCCCCTCTCATCTGCTCAGGCTGTTGGTCACCCAAACCACTTGAAATCCCAGTTGCACACCTCTCTGCCATGGGACATCTAGGGCTGGGTGGTGCAGAGACAGGGAGCTGTGTTGTCCGTTCTGATGTGAGGCGTGGCCATTTGGGGTCAGCTCTCCTGGCTGTGTCCTCTCCCAAGCCCTTGTGCAGGCTCCTAGCTGGTGGGATGGGGTGAGGAGCAAAAACTCCCTGGGCTCTGTGCTCTGCAGGAGTGAAAACATCCCTGTGTCACCAACATTGTTCTTGGCACTCATCCAAAACATAGCCCTGTGCCAGCTACCATGGGAAAAAATTAACCCTCTTCCACCCCAAACCAGCACACTGGGAGTTTTTCTTCCCCAGAAAATTCCATCAAGAGGGACTCTGGTTTAAATCCTTTCTTTACCTTGCGTGGACTTGCTTACTAAGCTGACCTTGTTTGTTGGACGGTTGCAAGCACTCAGGGTAGCAAGGTTTCTTGAGTTAATATGTATCTTGTTGGAACTGTTCCTTCCCTTCTTAGCTAAATGTTAGCAATAAAACTGAGACAATTGCAAACACTTGAGTTAGTGATGTAAGGATTTAATTTATTTAATAATGGTCTGAAGCCATTTAAAAGATGGTTCAGTGAATTAGAACTCGTGTGGAATAACAGGAGCATTTTATTTCATCAGGTTTGTCCACAGGCTTTGCTTAGAGGGCTTTCAGCTGTGAGATTGGCTCAGGTTGCTCCTGTTTGCTTCTCCCAGGGTATTGAGAAGGGAGGAAAAGTAAGAGGATGGGAGTGTGAGTTTTTGGCAGAGGAGAGTCAGCAGAATATCAGCAGAATAGCTGACCAAATCCTTGTTCCTGCAAGAAGAGTAAAACAAACAACCCCCCCAAACTGAAGATCAGGAAAACAGGCATGGGAAATGTGTATTTTCTCTCTGTCTGCTTCTTTCTGTGGTGACTTTCTCTGTTTCTTTGTCCTTTCCTCATGCAGCATGTCAGGCAAACCTGACAGGCTCTGGTGCCATCATGATGGTGCCATGCAGAGATGTGGCATCTCCTAGAAAAATGTTTTTATCTCTTGCTGATCTTTGAAGGCAGAGCAGCAGCTGTGGCTTGTTAAGGTCTGATTCCTTTGCTAGCAAGATTAAATAAAAGCTGCATTCATCTCTGAAGTTTCATGTCTGAGCCAACCCAGCCTTGTCATTTGTGGCCAGGAAGGCAAGTACTGGTTTCTTAGAATGCTAGAGGGAAATTTTGCTTTCTTCATCTAGTGCAAGGCAGGCTTGGTAATATGAAAACCTGGAAAAGGAACCAAAAATTGTCCTATGGGCTCATTATAGTGGGGAATAGGAGATTGTATCTCACCTCTCCTTGTTTTAAGCTGAGTTTGGCTAAGTTCTTGTTAAATATGCACATTGAGATTCAATTAAGTTGCATCTTTCAGATCTACTGTCAAAGCCTACAAATTTAGTTGCCGTTTAATTTAAAACCTACTGTATTACTTTTCTTAAAGAAGGTATTTTAAAAATTCAGACTGAACCGTAACCTATCATATCTGTAGAACATTGTCAGAGAAAAGAGTGTTTGCAATATCTATCTCCACTCATTGCACTTTCTCTGGTCACAAATGAGCTGTGTGAGACCTGATGTGGTTCTCCACAGTGGTTTCCTATGCTCCATTATTAGGGCCTCTCCTGTGATGTATTGATGAGCTGTGACACCAGCCTTACAATTTTTGGGGAGGTTTTATTTATTACGTTTTAATTTCTTAAATTGGCCAGTGGATTTTGACAACAGGGTTTGTAGGCTATGGATTTTCACCTCTCTGATAGGATGTAGGTTGTTTCTAATCCCTTCTTAGCAGCTGACCATTTAAAAACTCCACCTGAATCCTTCAGCTGAGCCTGATCCTGTTAGAATTTATTTTTTTTTCCCCATAGCAGAGGACATGGTGCTTGTGCTCCATCTGTGAGTGTGGGAAGCTCCCCATAGCCAAGGACTTCTAGCCAGCCTCATTCCTTACAAACAGGGCTGTGGTATAATGGTGTTTGAGTTCCTGACTACAGCAAATTAACCATAGTTAATTCTCAATTACAGCAGATTAAGCATAGTTGGGACAGCCAGAGATAAACCCAGAGATTGGTGTGAAGCTGGTGAGAACTGTGGGAGCAGGAGAGAACCACAGCTGGGTGTTGGTCAGTGCTCAGTGAGGCTGGCCAGGCTGTGGGTGCTGAGATGTGGAAAGGCTGCTGTCACTTCTTGTCTCTATCTAGAGGAAATGGCAAATTCTGGCTGAGGTGTGGCCAGGGGATGTCCAAGACATTGCTGTGCTGTCAGAGCTGCCTGGCGGGGAGCTCCAGTCTCAGCTTTGAGGGCAGCTGAAGTGCCTTCAGAGCCGAGCTGTCCGAGCTCCCTGCAGTGGGACATGCTGAGGGCACACTATGCTCCAGAGGAAGAGGATGCTCACTTGCAGGGCCAGGCTGGGGAGGAGGGTGCTGGAGGCACACAGCACAGGCTGCTCTGCAGCCACGAGAGGGCTGTCCAGCCTCTGAGTTGCACTTGTTCCCTGCCAGCAAGCACACACACACATCCAGTGCAGTGCTGTCCTAAGCCAGTGTTCCTGAAGGAATTAATTGCTCACAGATGCTGTAAGCCTGTCAGCAGGAAATTTGCTGGGCTGTCCTTGCCAAGAGTTGTGTGATTATCAGGATGTGGTTTGGCCTGCTGTAGGGGTAGCTGTTAGACAGCATTCAGTGGACTTTTGAGCTGATGATATGACCAAATGTATTTATTTATTGGTACTAAACAGGAACCTCTTTTTCAGCTGTTTGCTCAGTGGTCACATTGGTGACATCCTGCTCCTGGGCTCAGTGGCCTCTGCAGTTCTTCCCCCCTCTCCTTCTCTTCAGTGTAACAGAGCAATCAGCTTGATGTAGTGATGTTTAATAAGGATCCATGACAAATCTTGCTGAAGCAGAAGGAGAACTGGGGGGTCAGGCTGCTCAATTCAGATAGTTTAGCATCTGACCTGATCTAGGAGTGGGTGAGAGGAGAACCCACCTCCAGGTAAGAGCTCTAGGTGAGCTCTTACCTTCCTGATGGAACAAACAGCTTGTTCCTTCCTTTTGGATTTTCTTACAGGCTGTGCTTATCTCTCTCCTTCCGCTGTGGGTTTTGTGTGGTGTGTGGACAGAAATTGCTACATAAGTCATGGATGTTGTGAGTGAGTCAAAGTAGCAAGGGGCTGACAAAGGAAGGGAGGGGCTACCAAAGATGTTCTCCCCTCTTTGCTATGGCTGTTGGTTTTGGGTTGAGGCTTAACAGGTGGCCAAATGTTAAGGGTTTCATCCTGGCCCTAAATCAGCAACACCGAGTGGGTGTTTTGTGTTTTTTGGTTTATTTTTGTTGTTTGTTTGTTGGTTGGTTTGTTTTGGTTTCTTTTTCCTTTCAATTTGTAGAAGGTGCTGGATCTCTGCCATGGCCAGGTGGCTCTGCAACTAAACCTGGAAAACCCAAAGGGAAGAAAAAGATTTCTTCGGTTCGCCAAAAGTTCGATGTAAGTGTCTGTGGTTCTCTTTGCATCTGCCAAATTCCTAAAACAAGTGATTTACTGTTTATTCAGGCAGTCAGATAGAATTCTCTGACTAACTCTCAAAGTGTTAGAAGTGAGATCCTGGGTGTAATGTTTTCAGAAGGTCAAGTTGTTTCAGAGCTGAGAATGCCTTTTAAAGGTGCTATTTTCTGGTAGGTGGCACAGAAACGTGCAAGATCTGGTTCACTTTGCAGCAGAGGCTCTGCACATCCACCCTGCACTGTCACACCCCTGTTCTGCACTTGTTTCTGTGCTGCCAGACCAGTGTGGAGGGGAGATTTGGGATTAGGCACTCTGTGTGTGCTTCAGAGACTAAAGGAATCCAAAGGAATGCAAGTCCAGCTGAAGGCTTCTTGTATTTAGGAGCTGTCAAATTACTTTGCAGTGCTCACAGCTGCAACCTGTATTGTGATGTTCTGAATTCAGACTGTGTTACCTTGCCTGTCTTAAAACTTGACTGTAACTCTTCAGTTCAGTAGCAAGTAGATGAGAGTTTGAGAAGCAAGTTGTGATGTAGTGGAAATCTTAGAATTTGGTTTACTCACTACCCCTAGGATACACCAGATTTCCAGTGTGTGTTGTACAGATGTTCAGGAATGCTTGGCAGTAAGCACTGTATGAAGTGCATCTTATGATTAATGGGCTTTTCTGGTACTAGTGGGATTCCTGAGTAGTGTGAATTTGCAAGTGCCTTGGTATTTCATCATGTTTCCCTCAGTGGTCAGAATAACAGCTGTGAATGACCACAAGTCCATTCCAGTTGGCTTTTGCACTCCCAAACCATATTCCTCTTGAGAGTTGCTTACGTTTTGAAGGTCTTTTTTTCCAGGCATGTGACTTTCCTGTAATGAAAGCATGAATCTTTAGAATTATGGGGAGGGAAACCTGCTTTCACATCACCAGTGGGTGGATTGGTTTTTCACTCTGAGTTAAATGCCACACTGTCCTTTGACTAAAGCAGCCCCCCTTTCTCCCCTGAAACTAAGATATGAGAAATCCACTTTGCTGCTTATTCATTGTTCATATTTAAAGTTTATTTGTCCTGATGCCCCCATAAGAGCCTTGCAGCAATCTCCATTCCACAGCCACTGGAAAGTAGAAGGTGTGTGTTGAGTCTGTTTCCTTGTGGGTCAGAGCTGGGCCAAGCACATGGCTGGGCTCAAGGATCAGTAATTTCCATTTGCTTTGGTCCCCCCTTTATCTGGACACTGAGGAGCCTTGAGACACAATGCAGCCAAGGATTTGTGCTGGAATACATATGGCCTGGGAAATGCCACTTTCTAGTATGAATTCCTCTTCTGTGATGAGTATTTTTGCTAAATTACTGAGTCAGTTCTGAAAAATAGTCATATTCCATCTCAGTGGCTCTTGTGTAACACAGCTCTGCTTAGAGTAGTGAAAGTACACAGGGAAACTGGAGTATGAAATTAGTGCTGGAATTGGGCTAAGTTTAAAGCATTAGAGAAATGTAAGAATCAATCACACAAGTTTAGGATCATGGGTTTTAATCTGGAGGGTAGCTGTACAGATGGTAAGTAAAAATACACCCTTCTGTACAAGGAATTACTAAATATATGAGAATTCTTCAACACAGAAAGTGTCTGAGAGATGTGAAAGTCCAGTCACTGGCCTGGGTAGTGTGAAAGGAGATAAAAAGGGCAGTCACTGACTGCATTTGAGATTCCCAGGAGAATCAAACAAATCTAGCAGGTGGGGAGGTACAGAGCAGACCAGAGCAGGTGAGTCTTCATGTGGTGTGTAGAATTTCTTGCTGCAGTGTGTTGTGGATACCCAAAGTTCAGGTGGTTTGGGGTGCTACTGGACAATTCCAGTGAAAGGATACCAACACTGACTTACCAATTTCTTCAGTCATAAGCCATTGGGGAGGATTTTTAAAGGATGTTTTATAGGTGTAAGCTTTCTGACTGGAGGAGGGATGTCCCCTAGGGTCTGGATGAATATTATCTTATGCTTTAATGTGTTCCTGACAGCACCGGTTCCAGCCTCAGAACCCACTGTCAGGAGCCCAGCAGTTTGTGGCAAAGGATCCCCAGGAGGATGATGATTTGAAGCTGTGCTCTCACACCATGATGCTCCCAACACGTGGCCAGCTGGAAGGAAGGATGATTGTCACTGCCTATGAGCACGGGCTGGACAATGTCACCGAGGAGGCAGTGACAGCTGTTGTGTATGCTGTGGAGGTGAGGCTGGGCTGGGGGCCTGCACTGGTCTCGTGACACCAGCAGCAAAGGCTCTGTGTGCAGTCTGGGGTGTTGTCCCCCTGCATGGGGTGGAATCCTGCTGCTCTGATTGTTCTCCCATTGCCTTTTGTCCCCAGAGTAATGTGAGAATGGAGAATCTCGTACCCTAGATGTGAAGTTTGGGACTTCTGCCTGCAAGTGTTAGTTTTGATGTACTGGCACAGTACCCCAGGCACGCTGAAGTAGCTGTTGTGGAAAATGCTATTCCTGTCACTTCAAAACAGGGACAGAATGGGAATGCCAGTTTGACCAGCTCTATAAAAAGCAATCTGTTACAGGCACAGTGTCTGGCCTGGCCATGAAGGGACATGATCAGGTGATACCTGATCCAGGTGAAGTCCTGGTTTGGCTCTGACCATTGATGTGCATCACTGTACACATCCCAGGAATGACACAGCCACTGCTTGGAGCACTGATGTGTGGATGGTTTTCTGCACTCAGCATGTGGAGGCCACCTGAGTTTCCATCTAGAATGAGGCCAAATGAAGAAGTTGTCTGCTTGTTTTTTTTAGAGAGTTCTTTCTCCAGCACTGTTCAGGCAAATGAAAAAGATGAGTGAGGGGCTTGTCACTGTCATTTCAGGGCGTGTATTTCAGTTCAAGTGTAACATCCAGTGTCAGTTATGAAATCTTAACTTTTAATCAGAGGTTGGGAATTTCCTAGCACTGAAGACACCCCTTTGACATTTGAAGCAGGTCATCACATATTAAAGTATAGTTCACAGGCTGTTGTTTACAGTACTCAAAGTGCCACATTCTCTGTATCCAAGGGCTGGATAATGAAAACCTCCTGTAGCTTGTCCAGACATTGGTTCCCTTCCATCTTTAGGTCCCTGTGGTCATAGCAGCACTACTTCTGTCTTGCCATTTGTTGAGGCGCTTCTATCCACGAGTGAATGAATCAGCACATGTCACAAGATTGGTTTTCCTTGCAGAACCACCTTAAGGACATCCTGACCTCTGTGATATCCAGGAGGAAAGCCTATCGTCTGAGGGATGGCCATTTCAAGTATGCCTTTGGAAGCAATGTCAACCCTCAGCCATATCTGAAGAACAGTGTCGTTGCTTATAACAACTTAATTGAGTGGTAAGGAGCTGGCAGCACACTGATGGATTTTGCTAGTCTTGGAATTACTCCATGGCTCAGTTCTATCTTTTATGTGTGTTGATGGTGTCTTGTTTTCACCAACTAGGAAAGCATTGGTATGGAGGATTGTGCCGCTGAACAGGGAAGTGAGAATATGGGGATTTCCCAGCACTAGACTGTAGGGTCAGTGTTACCTCTCTCTCCCTTACCTCTGCTTGTCCAGCAGTTCATTACTGCTTTTTGGAAACATCAGTAACACAGCAATGCTCTGCCTTTGTGGAGGCATGGCTGTTGTGCCATAGGATTAAAATGTCAGTGAGGACCCGCAGGACGCTGCCATCCTGTCATTTCCTGCATGCAAATGTCTTTATGGTTCTGTGGCACATCTTTCCAGTTAGCAGGGCTTTGAGGTCCTTCTGTTTGGAGTGTGTGTCAAAGAGTTTGTGCAGTGCATCTGGCAGTGCTTGTGTACGAGAAGGCAGTTTTGTTTGTCTGTGGCAGCTTCTAGCAGTTGACAGGAGGTCGTGGGTGTTTGAAGATTTGATTGTAGCACTACAAACAACTCTGCCTAACAGCCAATGTTCCAGCCTAATGTTGTCTGTGCCTTAATTTTTATGCTGGGTAGAAACTATTGGCTGCAAGTAACAAAAGTTGCACAACTGAGACCATTTAAGCAGGGCTGGAGCATGTTGAGGCTCAGTCCACGCTCCTTGTTAAACTGGGATTTAAAAGAAATTTTTATTAGAGCTGAAATAATTTTATGTGCCACATCTGTGGTGCAGAACAGCAAGGCTCCTGCTGTGTGACAGCCACAGCTGGTGCTGGTTTGTGACTGGGATGTTTTCTGCTGCTCTGCCCCCAGCCCCCCGAGCAGCACGACACCCTCGGCAGGTCAGAGCCTGGCCCCTCCGCCCGCTCCTGATGATGCTGAGCAGCAGGCAGCCCTGCTCCTGGCCTGCTCTGGGGACACCCTGCCAGCATCCCTGCCTCCAGTCAACATGTATGATCTCTTTGAGGCACTGCAGGTAAGCTGGGCATGTCACACCTTCGTGTCACAGGCAGCGCTGCCCTGGGTGCCAGCTGCCAGTCTTAGCATGGTTTATGTGCATGGAGGGGGATTTGTTTTCTCTTCCCATAGTCTCTTTCCTTCTTTGGCTTTGATTTGTTCCCACTGTTAACTGCTGGTTTAATGCCTGTTCTGATCCCCTTGGTCACTGAGCTGATAAGGAAATCCCTGTCTCACAGCTGTGCAAAATGGGTGAACTCTTATCAGAACTGAGCGGGATGGATTTTGACAGTGCTGCAGCAAAATACCTTACCTGGCATGTCCCTTCTTACTCCTCATGTTCCACCTGGGTGCTTAGAGGAATACTTGGTCCTGGCGTGCAGGGCACTGCAGTGGGTTGGCTGTGATCACCCCAGCCCTGGGGAGGCATTTGAGGTCAGCTGGGTGAATTTTCATTGGCAGTGTATGGCTGTGGTTCCCTCCCTCTCTGGCAGTTGTGGGGGCATTGCCACTTTGAATGTCTAAAATTAGTTGTTAGAAATTTCCCCTTGATGATCTGTGCTGTTGTGAATAGGCCTTGGGATTTTGTCTGACAGCTGTGGATACAGACCACAGAGCTGTAATCAAGCCTTCATCTCATGTTTAGTCAGAATTGTTATTTCTATGGTTTTGATGATCAGTTATTGATTGCCACCCCAAGAGCAAAATTACTGTTTCCTTACCGTGGCATTCCCTTAGCAAGTGGTGTAAGAGGTGGTTGTGCTGTGCTGGCTGCTGTGGCAGTGCTGGCAGGGAGCAGCTCTCCCTGTGAGAATCCCTTTGTTCCCACTCTGCAGAGCTGGCCCCTGTGGTAGAGGGAGGTTATTCCCTGGTAACACGGCCAAATGTGTGTGGAAGTGTGCAGCTTGTTTCCCACCATGCCTTTCCAGGTGCACAAGGAAGTGATCCCTGCACACACAGTCTATGCTCTAAACATTGAGAGGATTGTCATGAAGCTCTGGCACCCCAACCACGAGGAGCTGCAGCAGGACAAGATCCACCGGCAGCGCCTGGCCATGAAGGAGGGGCTCCTGCTCTGCTAGGGCTGGGCAGCCCTGCCAGCCCTCAGGTGGCTCCAGCCTGCTCCTGGGACTTGGCATTCAGGTGCTCCTTACAAACCTGTGTCAGCATCTCCGGGATGATGTGATTTATGAGTCAGCTTTTCCTATGGAAATGGGACTGAGTTGTGGGACACTTCTCTGCTTCCCCAGAGTCATGTGCCGTGGAGGACTTGCAGCAATGCCACTGAATTGGGAAAGAGAAACAAGAGACATTTGCAAGGATTGTTTTTAGGAAAAATAAATGTGAGAGTGGAAAGAGTTGGTTTTAAATAAGGCGTGCTCCTGTCTTCTTTTGTGAGCATGGAGAATCTGCCTCCTTGCCCTCACCTCTCAGGTAGTTTCCCTCCTGAGCTCAGACTCCAGAGGCCTTGTCCAGCTTCTGGTTGCAGTTGGTGGGATCCTTTTCATTAACTGGCTATGGGGTGGGCTCTTGTGCAGATGAGCAATTCTGTTAGCTGATGTTGTTCCTCTTCTACCAGGGGAACTTCTGCTTAGAAACTGTGACAAAACAGAACTATGACAAAAGGGAATTGTCTTGGTGTTGAAGACTCCTTGGATTTGCAGCATGAACAAATCTCTCCTCTCGCTTCCTTGTAAAAATATGCAGCCTTGTATTACTTCATTATGAAATTGTGCAGCCACACCTCCCCACATGGGAGATGTGCAGATCACTGTGTAAAAGGAGAAATTCCACCTCGTGGTTTCAGGTGCTCTGCTGTATTCCTGAGTCAGCTCTGGGAACTAGCTTATTATAACAAGAGAATTCCATTAAAGTGTCTTAATTACTACATGGCCTGGGCATGACCTCAAACATGAAGGTACCTGCTGAAGTGTGACTCACTTACTGTGCCTCCAGATTAATGGAATTGAAACAGCTTCTTCTGGGGGAATGTGAAAGGGGAAACTCATGGTTCCACTTCATTCTGGTTTTCCTATTTGGAAGGTATTTGGATGGGAGACTTGTCATATTTCTTGTGAAGTTTTCTTCTCTGCTATACTCCCAGGACTGAGGAGGGTGTAGATTCCAATGTTTCTTCCCAGTTACTGTTTTTATAACTTCCTTTCCTGACCCCTGTGACTGTTCCTGTTGCACCAGCATTGTAACAAGGGGCTGTGCAGCTGTCCCTGTGTTCCTGGCTTTCCTGCATCCCCTTTGGGATGTGCTGTGGAGTCAGACATAGCAAGAGGCAGTGTCTGGACAGGTATTGGTGACTCTTCTCATGAGAAGATCACTTCAGGATTATTAAGAAACTGGGAAAGGCAAGGACACAGAGCTGCAGCAGGGCCTGGCAGGATGGGAGCAGTTGTAGGTAGGTCTGGCAGTGTGTGGTTCAGAGGGGAGTGGGGGAGAAAAGATGGGCAATTCCTTTTGGTCCTTTTCTTTCAACTGCTTTGTTTTCCTGTATTTAAGCTGGTCAGAGTGAGTCTGAGCTTAAAAGTTGACCTCAGTGGCTTTTACATGAGAGTTTTTAAAAGCAGTGTTTAACCTTAGTAGCTGTGTGGTGGTGAGATCATCAGGCCACCCAAAATACAGCCTGTGGGGTGTGGGAGGGAGATTTCCCAGGTAGTTGTGATGCTTCTGGTGTAAAATGAAAGCAGTAAGTTTGTTTGCTAGAAACTCTGGGGCAGCTCTGAGGATCTCAGATCTGAAGAAAGCACCCAACCTACGGCAGCATCACAGGCAGATTCTGAAACAAATTGCAAAGTGTGGCACTAGAATCTCTCTGCTGTTTGCCTGAGCTTTGTTCTGAACAGCCAAGTCATCTATTCCACCCTGCCCAAGTGGAGTGTTTGGTACAGCTGCTGCACAACAAAGGCTCCACCAAGGAACTCGTGTCAGCTGCATTGCAGAGATCTGAAAACTGAAAGGCACGTGTTCTCAAAGCACTTTGCCATGAAGTGTGAGTTTTTGTGAGAAACAATGCCTTACAGGCTTCTTGGGTGATGGAGCTGCAAGGGATCACAGAGTATTCTGAGTTGGAAGGGAGTCACACTCCTGGAGCACAGGAGTCCAGCACTTAAGGGAATGGCCCATATGGGGATCAGACCCATTATGAGCACATGCTCTAACTGAGCTAATCCCTGTGGCAGGCTGCAGGCTGCTTTTCCACCCCCTGCTGAAAGAAGGGCCAAGCTCAAAATTAGAGCACGTTGTTTATTTCCAGAGATGAGACCAGACAAGCAGTGCCATCTCCAGTTCTGGTGAGTGAGCATGTGGACAGTGAAGGTTTTCCTGGGACCTCTGCCCTAAGAGCAGGTGCTGGTACTGACAGGTGTCACTGTTAGGCTGTGACATGATATGTCTGTCTTCACTACAGTAGTCAGCACTCCAAAATGAATAAATAACACTTCTGAACTCAAAGCAGCACAGAAAATAGTTTGGCAGGGTCTGGCTTTTGCCCCAAGATCCACCCAGAACCTGCCAGCTCTGGCAAGCTAAGCTTGAGCAGATGTTAGCTCAAAAAGCCTCAGTGGAACTTCAAAGTTACCTTGGGCAACCTGGTGTGCTTTTAGTGGCCTTCACCATTGAAGGCTTTTTCCTCTGACCCCTGCCTCTTGCTGCAGGCCTGGAATTTGTTACATTCATGCCAGAATATGGAAAGACAGAAGGGAAGGGATAAGAGATCACCTGCCATGTCCTCAAGTGTGGGAATTGCATCTTATGCTATTAACCCCATAGGAGCTATGCAGTGTACTGAAAGTTGCCACTTTTGGAGTTTCTATTGCTTCTGCTTCCACTTCTGGATCTGTAGTGAAAAATCATTGGCCTCCTTGTGAACAGGAGGGGAAAAGTGCTTGAGGTCTTCACTGGGCTTGCTTCATTGCCTGGTTGTTCATCTCATCCTAGAAATGATCAATGTGATCTGCATCCCTGCGAGTGTAAGAGTCAGAAAGGAAATCTGTGACTTTCCAGACAGTTTCAGCTGCCAGACCTGGCTTAAGTCTGACCAAACCTTTGCAGTTGTGTGCCAAGCAGGAGGGCAGGGATGTGAACATAGCCCTCCTCAACAGCCCCAGACAGCCAAACCCTTGCTCCCCAGACTTTGGCCTTGCCTCCCTGGGGCTGTGTTGGTTATAATTAAAAAAACACTGTTTCCATTTGAATTTCTGAAACCAGTTTCCCAGTGGTGAGCTGGGTTATTGTTAATTAAAGGCTCCCACAATCAGATATCTCCTCCTGTGCAACGACAGCCACTTCTGAAATGCCACTGCGGTCAGAGCAGCGAGCAGGAGCTGGGGCCGCCTTCATCTCACAGGAAGGGCTGCTGGCCTTTCCATGGAGCACCCTGTAACCTCTTTGAGTCCTTTAAAGGCTTTTAAACCCTGTTTTGGAATGTGTCAGCAGGGCTCCTGCCCAGGTCCTGGCAGCCGTGTGTGTTCTTCCCTGCTCCTCTCTCCACATGCACAGCTGGCCAGCTCTGCATCTCAGGAGGTGATTTGCTCCTGGCTGAGCAATCTGCCCTGTACTCCTATTTGTATCTCACAGAGATGCTCCAGATGGACTTGGCAGAGGAGCAGCAGGTGCTTGTCTGTGCAGCGTAGCCTTTCTGTGGAATGGAGGCTTGATTTTCAGGTATTTATAGTTTGTTGGTGTATTGTTGATGGGAGCAGCCACTCTGTTTTCCCCTAGAACAATATAAATATTTCATACTTCTTTTTCCCACTGAAACTTTAATTTCTTACTAAAATGCTGTTTTTCCACCACAAAGAAAGCAAAAGGCAGCTCAGCCTGCTTTATTTTCACCTCTGTCTCTAGCCTCTCCAAAATACTCACCAGAAATTTGATCCAAGTTGTCAAATGTGGGTTTTAGCTCTATAATAAGTAGAGGATTGAATAACTCCATAATAAAAGTAATTCTTATCCACTCTCTGCATTCCCTAAAGACAGGAAAGGAGGGAGCAAGAGCCTGGTTCTGCTCCTGTGCCATGGGAGTGCCTGCTGCAGCCTTGCTGTTTCTCTGATGGCTCACTAAAGGATTGATGCTGCAGGGTCATTCTCCTTTCTTGTGTGTTGGAGATTCATCTCTGAACTCCTCCTGCTCTGCAGAGTGTCTCAGCTGGACTCCATGGTTTCCCCTGGAACCTGTGAGAGCTGGGCTGGGCCTGCACTGCAGGCAGCAATGACAATGTGTGGTTCCCTTATCCTGCCAGTACAGCCACTAGCAGTGCAGGGAGCAAGACAGAGGTGTCAGAGCAGAGCTTTGTCTTGGTGTCCCTTCTGGAGCTGTCCCTGGGGAGCCAGCCTGGGGAACAGCAGCAGCTGCATCTCACAACTCTTCATGTTGATAGTGCTAAAAAATGGGAGTAAAAAGCCCTTGGGGCAAAAAAAATCAAGTGTTTCCTCTGCTGCCCCAAACCAGCTTGTACACACTGGTGCAGCAAGTCCTAAATCCTGTCAGAAGAGAGCCAAACCACGTGTCCTTGTCCCTGGGACAGCAGGGCCCTGAGCAGCACATCCCAGTGTGGTGAGGCTTCTGGTTTTTTCTTTCCCTTGGAAATGTTGGAAAAGCTAACACAGGAAGGAAGGCTGGAACCTGGTGTCCAAAGGCAGGAAATGTTGAGGGCAGCCTTTGCTCAGCCAGCTGGGTGCAGGGAGCAGCACGGGGCTGTGCAGCAGCTCCTGAGGTTTGCTGGCCCTGGGACCTGCCCTGCCAAGGACATGGGGAAGGCTGGGAAACCCATCACCATTGCCAAAACAGTTCTCTTGCAATTTCCTGGAGCTTCCCAGCAAAACACAGCAGGCAAGGCTTGATTTAGGGTGTTCTCTCAGAGGAGACCCCTCAACCCATGGGTGCCATCTCTGCCAGAGGGACACAGCAGTGCCTGTCAGGGCAGCTGCTCCTCTGACCTCGTGGCTTTGTGGGCTCCAGCTCCCCTCACCCTGCTCAGACACTGCTGGGGTTTGTGTCATTTGAGTCTTCAGGATGAGTGGAAAAAGCAAGAGAGGCAAAGACAGGAACCCAGCAGCACACACAGGTTGAGAAGGCAGCTGAGCCCAGCCCAGCTGTGGGTGACACACACAACCACTGTGCTTGTGCCACTCTGAAAGTGCTGTTTGAGGGCTCAGCCTGGCTGTGCCCTGCTGCAGGGGGGATATTACAGCTCATCCCAGGCTCCTGTTTCCAGCTCCCAAGACTTGCTGTGCAAGGAGAAGATGTATTTGCAGCTTTGGCATTGTGGAGAGCAATCCATGCTCTGGATCCCTGTAAACTGGCCTCCTCCACACCAGGGCTTGAGGGAGGAGCTGCCCCCACACACTACTGATCTCATTAAGGCCTAACTTACCCTCCACAGCCAAAAAATAAAGGAATAAAGCAAGCAAAGTCTCAAGTGTATCATTAATACAGAGCAGCCCCAGTTATTTCAAAATCACTCTTTGAAATACTGAGTCCCTCAAGACTTGAACCAACTTTGCTATTCCTTTTTTTTAGTCATTAATCATTGGCTATAGCTACACAGTTGTGATTAAACACTGTGAATGTTTTAGGCTTGGCTAATCTTTTGTTTTGAGGAAAACAAAAGCCAATCCCAAGATGAATGGGCTGTCTGGATGAGAGACACCAGGAGTGAGCTCAGCAGGACTGAGCAGTAACTTGGGGAAGGGTAATTCTGACCACCACTGACCCTGCAGCATCAATCCAACCCGTTCTGCCCTATCTTGCACAAATGACAGGACAGTGTGAGCAGAGGAGGGAGCTCCCCAGTGCCCTCCCAGCGTGTGCCCTCCACCCAGAGCCTCTCTGGCTCCTGGGAAGGTGGTGATGGACAAGTGGGGCCGTGCCCCTGGCGTGCCATGCTGCTGCTGGCACAGGGGGAGCAGGGCTGTGCCTGGACAGCAGGGATCAGCTCCCCAGAGAGGGCTGGGCACGGCTCTGCTCCTGCAGGAAAGGGCAGCCCCAGGCAGAACCTGGCTGTGACATCAGAGGCATGCAAAATGAGGTGCACCTTAGAGCCCAGCCACAGCTGGGCCTTTGCCTGGGCTGTGCAATGTTCTCTGCTGGCTCTTCTGAAGCTTCTTGCTCGACCCCAGAGGTGCTCGAGGTCCCCTGGGGCAGAGGTGCCAGGCCAGGCGTGGAGCCAGCGTGGTGGAAGCACATCCTGCATGTCCTGAGGTGCTGATGGAGCTGGGAGAGGAGCAGGCAGAGCACAGCTCCCATGAGTAGCTTTGTTGGCATCGTAGTGAGGACACACATCTGCTTCCCTCAGCACTTCGTGGCTCTTAATTTTCTACTACTAAAGGGAGTATGTGACAAATAAAAGCACAGGCCTGGCTGCCTAAACACCAGATTGTCCAGACCATGGAGGAGCATCTTGATGCTTCCAGCAACCCTTCACTCAGTGTCTGGTCTCATTCCTATTCCTGTAATTGTTTTTCATTCTCTTATAGACTTGGAGGAAACTTGAAGACCATTAGTCACAGCTTCTGCTTTTCTGGGGCTTTAATTGCTTATTTGTTAATATTTTCTGAAAATGGTAACCACAGGGGAAATTGTGGTCCTTAGCCAGAGGCTGGCTGGGATGATTTTTACTATTACAGTTTTTTATGAAAACAAGATTTCCAGTTCCTGCAGAAATACGTCCTTGGTCTCATGCTCCCCTCTCTGCTGGGCTGGTATCAGTGCTCTAGGTGAGTGCCACACCCGTGATCCCAGCACCCTCCAGCATGAGAGGGCCCTGGGCATGGATCTGTGCTCCCTGGCAGTGTCAGGGGCGAGAGGGAGGAGCTGGAGCTGCTTTCCAAACTGAGACTGATGAGGAAGAGAAGCACCAAGGATTTCTGTCAAAGAGCAGAGTATGAAGGCATGTGTGGGCCCTGCCTAGGCACATTTGCTCAGGGTGACAGCACTGCTGCCTTGTGCTGCTCTGGTGGAGCAGGTGAGGTTTGCCCCACCTTGTTTAAAGCCTGGAGAAGTCCAGAGGCTGAGGGAGCAGCAAGGAGTGCTGCTGGCAGCCGTGCAGGAAAAGGCTGTGGCAGTGCCTGTGCCTCTTGGGAGGCTCACAGGGAGCTGGGAGGCTGCAGCTGCTCTCCTGTGGCACAGAGAGGGTTACCAAAGGCCCCTTTTGCTGCAGTGCCCAGGTGGGAGGTGGGGCTCAGCCTGTCCCTCTGCAGCAGCTGTGTTCCCTGAGCCACCACCGGGGTCCTGGCTCGCAGCAGCAGTCCCAGGGCTTCTCACAGCTGGGCAGGGCCTCACGGCTGCATTGACCCAAAAAACCCAGGGCCAGGTGTGGCAGCCCCACTTGGCATCACTGCCAAATCCAGAGCTGCCATTCCAGGGACCCCAGTGCATCCCAGGGGCCAGAGCAGTGGTGGGCACACAGGACAGCCGGGCACCGAGGCAGAGAGCAGCCTCCCCACCACCATCACTGCACAGCTCTGGGCTGCACACCCGGGCAGGACTGCCCAGAAGCAGCTGTCTGGATGCTGCTGGCACATCCCATCTCCTCCCAGCCCCTGGAGTGCCAGGCTATGGCCAGTGTTCCCTCTCCACGGTGCACAGCTCGCTGAGCGGGCTCTGCGGGGCCGTCACCAAGGAAAGCCCACAGCCCTGTGGGACCAGCCCATGGTGTGCTGCTGCTGGAGGCTCCTGTCTGTGCTTGGGTCTTCTGGAAATCCCCTGGCACCGTGGTGGCTGTGTGAGTGTGGCAGAGGCTGAGGTGGGGCATGAGGGAGGTCAGGGAGGGCTGTGGCTGCCACCACATCTCGCTCTGCTGGGGAAATTCCTTGGCGGTTTAACAATATCTTTACATCATCCTTATCTATGGTTATCTATCTATTTTCTGCTCACTTCAGGAGTGAGTTTTCTATTTAAGGCACATCATCTAAAGTCTAATTCCTTCCCAGGATCACCAGGCAGGAGCCCATCACCCTTCAAGCACAAAGGCTGACGTGTGTGCTTGCTCCCAGTCCCCCAGTGAAGGGCTTGCCTGGGGAGGGGGTCTGGCATCTTGCATGGCACTGCTGCTTTTCCCCTTGCTGGGCTGGGCTCAGTCACTTACACATCCATGGAATAACAGAGAGGGGCTATCTGGGTAAGTAAGATCTGTGTGTGCCTCCTCCTGTAGTGTTTGTCACAGAATCACAGGGTCAGTTTGGTTGAGAAAGACCTCTGAGATCAGCGGGCCCAGCCCATGACCCAACAGCCCCTTGTCACCCAGACCATGGCACTGGGGGCCCTGTCCAGTCCTTAAACACCTCCCAGGGCAGCCCATTCCAGTGTCCAGCCACCCTTTCTGTGTAGAAATTCCTGTGAATGTCCAACCTGAACCTTCCCTGGCACAGCTTAAGGCTGTGTCCTCTTGTCCTCTCAAAAATAACCTGGGAGAAGAGGCCAAAGCCCACCTGGTTACAATCTCCTTTCAGTGTAGAGAGTGATAAGGGCACCCTGCCTCCTCCAGGCTAAAAACCACTGATCCCTGGGGACACCCCTGATGTCTGGATGCCAGCTGGATGTGGCACCAGTCCCCACCATTCTCTGAGCCTGGCCATGCAGCCAGCTCTTAACCCAGCCAAGAGTGCTCCTGTCCAAGCTGCGGCTGTTCCAGGGAATGCTGTGGGAGACAGTGTCAAAGGCTTTGCTGAAATCCAGCTCGACACATCCACAGCCTTCCCTGCCTCCACCAGGCTGATCAGCTGGTCGAAAAGGAGAGCAGGCTGGTGAGGCAGGAGCTGCCTTTCCTAAGCCTGTGCTGGCTGGCTCTGCCCCCTTGGCTGTCCTGTGTGTGCTGTGTGACTGCTCGCTGGGTCATCTGCTCCAGAACCCTCCAAGGCCAGGCTGATGGGCCTCTTGCTCCCCACCTCCTGCTTGTGGACAACCTCCAGTCATCTGGGACCTTCCCACTTATGCAGAATTGATCATAAATGAGGGAGAGCAGCTTAGCAAGCTCTTCCTCCAGCTCCATCGTGACTCCAGGATGGAAGTGATGCCTTGTGCAGGCTGAGCTAGAACAGAGGCTGGACAGAGTTAAAGAATAAAGCAGGGATTCATTAAAAAGCCTCAATGGCTCCACCTTGGGCAGCACAAGAGCCCAGCCAGGGCTGCATCCAAGATGGACCCAAAATGGTCACAAAATGCACAGCCGGTCATGAGGTTTCACACTCTCATAAGTTTTGTTCCATTTGCGTATTGGAGTTAATTGTCCAATTACAGCTTCAGGTCATGAAGTTCCATCCTCCTTGTTTGCTCTCTTCAGTTTCCTGTTGTTCATGCTTTTGGGCCTGAAGCTCATAACTGTTTTCCTTAGTCTCAAGCTGGAAAAGGAATTGTTTTGTCCACCTACCCTGTGAAGAGAACTTCCTAGAAGCTCAGAGCTCCATAACCTAGGCAGCACAGAATCTGAAAACTATGAAAGCTGAAACTTAAATCATCAAACCCACCCAGTCCTGCTGAGCACCTGAGCTCAATTCATCTTGGTGGGTCAGGGAGCCACAAGAGTACAGGAGAGTCACCCCCTGAATGGGCCCTGTGAGGCTGTCACAGCCCCTGGGCAGTCACACCTGGTGGGAAATGCTCCTCCAAAGCCTGAGGAAATGCAAATACCTGCCTGGGGAATTGCCCTTGGCCACTGTCACAGCCCATCTCTGGTCATGTGCAACCCACCAGGACTTTGCTGTGTGTGTGTGGAGAGCTGGACGGGACAGTGGGGATGCCTGGGGGGAAGAGGGCTGAAAAGGGGCAACTGCAGTCAGCTACAAGCTCCTCTGAGGGCTCTGCACCCATGAATGGAGTGCACAGCCAGCTTCCTGTGGTGGATGCATGAGGGAGCAGTTGCCCTCCCACCTCTGCCTCTCTATGAGCTCGTTTCCTGCAGTGTATCTCCTCTTGGGCAACTTGTGTGCTGTAAATCATTCAGCCTGGAAAAAAGCTTGAAGATCAGATGTTAGCTTGGCACTGCCTCGGAGAAGTGTTGCATCCAGTAACTCCAATGAGTGAATTTTCTGGGAGCGCACAGGAAACCTGAGAAATGCAGAATTATTTCTCCTGGAGTCAGCACCAGCTGGGCTGTGTGAGCTGCTGCTGCTGGTGTGTATAAACCCCAGAGAGCAGACGAAATGCTGCTCCCACAGGGGGTTAACCATTCCTGGCTGCAGAGCTCTGCTGCCAGTGACCTGGCTCCCCAAACAGGCAGCCCTAACCCTAACCCTGACACACTGGCTTCCCAGCTGCCAGGAGTCAGAAATCCACATTATTAACTTCATTCCCTCCATTCCTCCCACACGACCTCCCAGAGCAAATCATGCTCCGTTCACCAGGTGGTCACCAGATGGCGAGGGAAGCTGATAAATTGGTCCCAGGATTTCTCACCTTGTGCTGATGTTGAGCAAGGGGAGGACACAGGCACCAGCCCAGCAAAGCCACCCAGCCCTGCCAGGGTTTTGCAACCCTGGGTGATGCTGTGCCTTAACTTTGGTGATCTCGAGTCTCAACGTCTTTTAGCCAGGGTAGGGATTCAATGTGTGAGATGGAATTTCTTGTTGGCACTCAGGTGTTTATCAGTTCTTATCTCTGCTACAGTCTCACCAACCCTGAGCTCTGCAGCACTTCACTCTAACACACTAAACATGGAGCCCCATCTCTCTCTCTCTGCAAGGCCTTTTAAGGATAAACTGTCCAATTAAGAAATGACACCTCAATTATTTTTACTTGTAACCCAATAACCAACCACCCATGGCCTGCAATGGGGATTTTTTTATCCATTACACAATTACACAAAACCACCCAAATCCATGGAGAAGGTGAAGAAGAACGAGAAGAAGAAGGTGAAGAAGAAGGACCAGCCTCCACCCTAAAACCTCCATCTTGCTTTACATAAATTACTATATTCTAAGAGCTTTAACTCTGCGTTTTCCACCCTGTGATATCACACACTTCTATTCAAACTCCACACCCACAATCCCAGTTCCATCATTCCATTTTGGAAGCCTTCTCCACGGCCTCAGGTCAGTGCAGTGTTCTCTTGGGCATCAGAGTCTGTCAGCACAGAAAGTCTCAAATTCCCAGCAGCCAGGGCTCCAACACCACGTGGCATTTAGCAGTCATTAAATTTGTTTAATCTGATTATTTGCTGGATTAGCTGGTAGGCAGCAGATTGCCAAGAGACTTTTTGAGCCCAGGAGGCATCACCTTGAGAAGAGATCTAAAAGAAAACCACACTGATCTGGACTGGTGAGGAGGAGAGGGGAGGCAGGTGGGGCTGGTTTGTGGTGACATGGATGGAGCAGTAGCAGCCAGCCCTGTGGTTCCCCTGCCACTCTGTTTTGCTGGGGCCATCACTGGGTTATGGCTCCAGGGGAACTTCCCCCTGCTCCCTGCATAGCAAAGCCGCTGGTTGTGGAAACCAGCCAGTTATTCTTCCTTCAGCTTTCATGAAACCCAGCAAGCACAGAGACAGAGGGACTGGTATTTCTGCAGAGGCAAGAGCTGCTCAAAAATAAGATCTGCTCAAGCAATTTGTGGTTTGTCCCTGTGGGAGGCAGGGTGGGCCATCAGACAGGGCTGAGAGCATCACAACCTTGGGACAAGTGTGAGTGCCACAGAAGGACACAGGGCTTGATTTTCCAGCACTGGGCAACATCTCTGCCCAGATCTGCAAGGATTTTGTAGATGGCAAGTGTGCAACTACCAATGAGTCATAACCACAAATACTTCTATCCACCAGCAAAATTAGCTTGCCAGGATTACCGTAACCACAGAAAAATCAGGGGAGGGAGTAGAGAACGGAGTGGGAGACTGTTTGCCTGAAAGATGGGCACGAAACCTGGCAGAGCACAGCCCAAACCCCTTGAGATGTGGTGGTGGCTGGGTCTCCTGCCACAGCCCACCATCGCAGCAGGATGGGAGCAGTGGCTGCCTTGTGCCCTGTCGCAGGGGGCTGGCTCCCAGCGGGGCTCGCGGGGCGCCGAGGGGATGTACAGAGTGAGCCTGAGGGAGGGCACATTCCCCAGCGCCCCCGCCCTCAGCCAGGCCTGGAAAAGGTCCGAGACGGGCAGAGCCTGCGGCCCTCAGAGCAGAGAGAGCCCTGCGGCCGCCTCGCCTGTCACCGCCGCCCCGCCCCGCCTCTGTCACCCCTCTGTCACCGCCCTCTGTACCCTCTGTACCTTTTCCTCTGTCCTCCCTTCCCCTGCCTCTGTCCCTCGTTCCCTGCCGCACCTGTCACCGCCCACCCTGTCACCGCTGCCTCTGTCACCGCCACCTCTGTCACCGCTGCCTGGCCCTGTCACCACTGCCTGGCCCTGTCACTGCCGCCTGGCCCTGTCACTGCTGCCTGTCACTGTCACCGCCGCCCCTGTCACCACTGCCTGGCCCTGTCACTGCCGCCTTGCCCTGTCACTGCTGCCTGGCCCTGTCACCGCGGCCTGGCCCTGTCACTGCTGCCTGTCACTGTCACCGCTGCCCCTGTCACGTCCACCTCGCTGACCTAGCTGAGTCACGGGGGTGACAGCCGCAGACATGCTGCGCCGTGGTTCACTGACACTCTGGGGACAGCCGGGGGCTCCTCCACAGCCCTCAGAGGCGGGGAGCAGGGCAATGGGGTGTCACAGGCATATCCTAGGAAAAATACTTTTGCCAGGATTTTTTCTCCTGAGAAACCGAGAGGCCTCAGAAATGAAATGTAAACAATGATTATCTGCTGGTGTGGAATGCAACAGGTGCATCTTTGATTGGTCTGTGTGAGTTGTTTCTAATTAATGACCAATCACAGGTCCAGCTGTGTCAGGACTCTGGTCAGTCACAAGATTTTATCATCATTCCTTTTTTTTTCCTTGCTAGCCTTCTGATGAAATCCTTTCTCTTTCTTTAGTACAGTTTTAGTCTATAATTTTCTTTTAACATAATATTTATAATCTTTTATATAATTTATAATATAATTTTATTTTAATATAATATATTTCATTAAATAATAAAACAGCCTTCTGAAACATGGAGTCAAGATTCTTGTCTCTCACCTCATCCTGGGACCCCTGTGAACACCACCATAAGAGGGCACATCACATCTCAAGGGGTTTGGGCTGTGCTCTGCCAGGTTTCGTGCCCATCTTTCAGGCAAACATTCTCCCAGTCCATTTTCTACTCCCTCCCCTGATTTTTCTGTGGTTACCGTAATCCTGGCAGGCTAATTTTGCTGATGGATAGAAGTATTTGTGGTTATGACTCATTGGTAGTTGCACACTTGCCATCTACAAAATCCTTGCAGATCTGGGCAGAGATGTTGCTTAGTGCTGGAAAATCAAGCCCTGTGGCTTTCTGTGGCACTCACACTTGTCCCAAGGTTGTGATGCTCTCAGCCCTGTCTGATGGCCCACCCTGAGGCAGGGCAGGTCCTGCTTGCACCCATGGCACACCAGCCTGCTCCCCACGAGCTTTTTGTGATTATCTTCCTCTGGCCAGAGTGAAGGATGCAGCTGATGTTGGGAGAGATGGCTCTGATGCCTTGTGCAGGCTGAGCTAGAACAGAAACTGGACAGAGTTAAAGAATAAAGCAGGGATTTATTAAAGGCCTCAATGGATCCACCTTGGGCAGCACAAGAGCCCAGCCAGGGCTGCACCCAAGATGACCCAAAATGGTCACAAAAATCCCCAACCAGTCACAGGGTCTCACACTTTGATCAGTTCTGCTCCATTTGCATATTGGAGTTCATTGTCCAATTCCAGCTCCAGCCCATGCAGTCCCATCCTGCTTGTTTTTCTCTCTCCAGCCCACATTGTTTGTGCTCTTGGGCTGAGATTTGGATCATTTGTCCTTGGTCCCCAGCTAGAACAGGAATTGTTTTGTCTCCCTGCTCTGTGCACAGAGCTCACCATCCCCTTACATGAAGCTCAGAACTACACACTAAAGCAGCACAGAACCTGAAAAATATAAAGGATGCCTCAGCTAAAACTTTTATTCTAGTCTTTATTCTTATATTTACTAATATTGTAGCCTTTATTCTAATATTTACTAATAATAGGTATTTAATAACAGATGAGTATCCAACAATAATAACCTATCCATACAAACATCTAATAATAAACATCTAATAACAGATAAATATCTAACAGTAAATGTCTAACAACAGTAATGTCTTGCACAGTCGGGTATCCTGCAAAGAACAGTAATGATCACTGTGAGCAATTCTTTGGGCACAGAGGAGGAGGAATCATTGATAACAGGTTTCCTCTGCAGTAGTGTCTGTTTTTCCAGCTGTCTGAGGCACAGCACAGGCTGCAGGCAGAGGCTGGGGCTGGGGACAGGAGCCAGCCCATGGGTGAGGAGCTCCCGCAGGGCTGGCTGGGCGCTGACCCGGGTCGAGCACGCCGAGCCTGCTCGGGTGTGCCTTGTGCTTGCTGTGCTTCCCTGGCTGCAGTTTCACAGAAAACAGACCCACGTGGTGAGCTGCTGAGTCATGCCTTGTGTTTGATCACTGTCACCCATGGAAGCCATCCCATTCCCCATGGCACAGCCTCCCCAGGGGTGTCACCCATGGAAGCCATCCCATTCCCCATGGCACAACCTCCCCAGGGGTGTCACCCATGGAAACCATCCCATTGCCCATGGCACAGCGTCCCCAGGGGTGTCACCCATGGAAGCCATCCCATTCCCACAGGCACAGCCTCCCCAGGACACCTCTGGCCTGGTCCCAAGGCTGCTGCTGCAGCCCCCAGCACCCCCACACAGACACAGACAGCATTTCCTGGGAAAGAACACAGATCTGCTGCTCTTCTTGGCACTAAAGGCTGCTCACAATTGCGAAAGAAAGGCTGAGACAGACTTTTTAATATTTTCTTTCATTTTTCCCCAGAAATGTTTGGTTTTTTGGTTTTTTTTTTTTTTTTTAATGTGCACAAACTTTTTGTTCTGCAGGCTGAAGGCCTCTCCAGCTATAAAGGGAGCAGGACTGGCCTGGGGCTCTTCCTGCCTGGGGGTTTCTCTGGGGCACAGGCAGCACAGCGAGGCTTCCCTCACCCCTGAGGTGCCACAGTGACCTGAGCTGAGCTGCTCCCATGGGAGCTGCTGGCTCTGGCCACCCCTGCTCCCCCCTGCCTGGCACAGACACCACCAAAGGAGAGGAGATGCTGTGAAAAACGAGGTAATCTGGGGCTCTTTCTCCCATGCCCAGCCCTGTAGGGGGCTGAAAACATCGGCAAGGCAAAGTTCTCTTGGGAGAAGAAACTGTTTTGCTCAGATCTGAGTTCTCTGTCGTGTCTGTACTGAAGATGCAACTGAAAGAATTCCTTTTTCTAGGTTCTGTGTAGCTGCAGACACCGAAAAAGCAAAGAATCCCTAAACAAAAGATGAGGAAGAGATAAATTATCAAGATGGAGATGTTGTCAAATTCCTGAGTGATAACTCACTGATTTTGCAGTCATGCAATGAAAACATTAAAAAGCCATTTGGTGTCAGTGTGGGAGTCTGTCTGAAGGGCTCTCAGAAGGAAGATGAGAGGCATCAAATGCTCCAAGGATCTGTTCCACCTGTGAGCTCTGGTGGGGAAAGGACACTGCTGGGTTAGTGCATCTGCTGTGGGGAGGAACTGGGAAACCCTTCCCAGCTGCCAGGCAAGGAGGGTGATCAGCACATGGAGCTCATTGCAGAGAGCTGGGAAGAGCCCTCAGGACTCGTGGGATGTGTGGGGAAAGGGATGGACCAAGCTGGGAGGAACCAGTGGGGGGAACAGAGGGGAAAGGGAGCAAAAGGGGCTGCTCAAGTGCCTGTCTGGCCATGCCCTGTGCCTGGTGGTTACAGCACATCCCATCTGCTTCCCAAACTCTCGTCAGCTGTTTCCCTGCTGTTTGATGGGCGCAGACACACGTGGAGGTTGGAGCACCCCTGTGCTGGTTCTTGCCTTCTTGTCTCTGTCCAGGTCAGGACTGAAGGCACTCGAGAGGATATTTTGTGTTCAGACTCAAATGTTTATTTTTTCTCATCTATGTTACAGTCACACAGTTCTGCAGTATTCCACTAACAAGCTACAAAATGGCTAACTATCTTTCTCTGCAAGGTCTCTTAAGGCTAAACTATCCAATTAAGAAATGACACCTGAATTATTTTTACTTTTAACCCAATAACTGATCACTCAAAGTCCACAATGCAGACTTTTGTATCCAATTGAACAAAACAACCCAAACCCATGGAGAAGAAAGTGAAGAAGGACCTGCCCTAAAACCTCCATCTTGCCCCATATATATTGCTATATTCTAAAACCTTAAACTCTAAGTTTTCTACCATGTGATACTACACACTTCCAATCAAACTACACATCCATAATCCCACTTCTATAATTCTTTTTTTTTTTTCTCCACAGCCTCAGGTCAAACGCAGTGTTCTCTCGAGGGTCTGTGCCTTTCAGCACAGAAAGTTTAAAATTCTCAGCAGCCAGGGTTCCTCCAGCCTAATGGGAGGGGGCAAAGCACCCTGTGTGCCAGGATGGGGCTGTGGGGGCTAGCAGTGAGTGAGCCAGGCCAGCTGGAAACCAGGAGAAAAGGCTCAGGAGCCCGGAGGACAGAGTGCAGAGACTGTACATCTAACACTAGCAGCTGGAGGAATTTATATTTTGTGTATATATCTATCCAAGCAGGGGCATCCCCGATTGGTGAGGGAGAGAGAATGATGATGCACCTGAGTCCATCATCAGGAGGCTGATGAATTGCTTTATTATACTATGCCATGTACATTGTGTCTAAACTGAATCTGCCCTGCACTCACTCTTGCTCCCAACTGCTCACACTGCACTCATCATCTCTGATCCTCTCCTGACTGTCCCCTGACAGCCCCACACACACACCTGGCCCTGAGAGGCCAAGGGAACCAAACATCCTCACTGTGGGTAAACCATCTCCACATTGCATTCTGCTTCAGCACAGCACAGGCACAGCAAGCCAGATAAGAATTGTGCTTTCCTTCTTCTCTGCTTGTCTCACAGCTTCTCTCTGTCCAGAGGGCGTGTGAATAGCACAGATATCATCTGGGCTCTCATCCTGATAAGCCAGGGAGGATGAGGAGTGTCACAGACATCTTTCATGAAAAATTCCTTTCCTTAGAATTTTTCCTCCTGAGAAGCTGAGAGGCCTCAGGAACAAAATGTAAACAATGGTTATCTGCTGCTGTGGAATGCAACAGGTGCATCTGTGATTGGCCCATGTGGTTGTTTCTAATTAATGGCCAATCACAGTCAGCTGGCTCAGACTCTCTGTCCAAGACACAAGCTTTTGTTATCATTCATTCTTTCTTTTTCTATTCTTAGCTAGCCTTCTGATGAAATCCTTTCTTCTATTCTTTTAGTATAGTTTTAATAAAATATGTATCATAAAATAATAAATCAGCCTTCTGAAACATGGAGTCAGATCCTCGTCTCTCCCCTCATCCTCAGACTGCTGTGAACGCCGTCACAGAGGAGGATGCCAGGAACAGGATGAGGCCGCTGGTGTGGTTTGGGTGAGGATTGTGCATTTTCTGCCAGTGGCACAGCGGTGTGAGCTCCTGCCTGCAGAGAAATTTCCCCTCTCACCCGCGGGGGATGCAGGCGAGGAGCCCCAGCCGTGCCCCTGCAGCCCAGACCTGCCAGCGTGCCCCGGGGAGAATTGGCTGGGCTGCTTTTCACCTAAGCACCGCCGAAAGTGGCAGATGGAGAAGAGAACCAAGGCAGCCCCGGCTGCAAACCCCCTGGGGAAGGGCTGGTGCTCAGCACCTCGCACCCCCTGCGCTCCTGCCGCGCCCTGCGGCTGCCGGCGTCACACGGGCAGGCAGCCAGAGCGCCGGGGCTGCCGAGCAGGGCGTCAAACAGAGAAACCTCGGGCCGGCCTCACTCATCTGGGGCTCTCGGGGCCGCGGGCCGGGCAGGGAGCGGCGCGCTCATCCCTGGAGCGCGGCCGGGGCAGCGCCCGCAGCGCCCACGGGCTGCACACCGGGCACATGGGCAATGCTGCCCCTCACACAGCGGGCACACGGGCAGTGCTGCCCCTCACACACCGGGCACACGGGCAATGCTGCCCCTCACACACCGGGCACACGGGCAATGCTGCCCCTCACACACCGGGCACACGGGCAGTGCCCCTCACACAGCGGGCACACGGGCAATGCTGCCCCTCACACACCGGGCACACGGGCAATGCTGCCCCTCACACAGCGGGCACACGGGCAATGCTGCCCCTCACACACTGGGCACACGGGCAATGCCCCTTCACACACCGGGCACAACACGGGCAGTGCCCCTTCACTGCCGGGCACACGGGCAGTGCTGCCCCTCACACACCGGGCACACGGGCAATGCTGCCCCTCACACACCGGGCACACGGGCAGTGCCCCTCACACAGCGGGCACACGGGCAATGCTGCCCCTCACACAGCGGGCACACGGGCAATGCTGCCCCTCACACACCGGGCACACGGGCAGTGCCCCTCAGACGTCGGGCACACGGGCAGTGCCCCTCACACACCGGGCACACGGGCAATGCCCCCTCACACACCGGGCACACGGGCAGTGCTGCCCCTCACACGCCGGGCACACGGGCAGTGCCCCTCACACACCGGGCACACGGGCAATGCTGCCCCTCACACACTGGGCACACGGGCAATGCCCCCTCACACACCGGGCACACGGGCAGTGCCCCTTCACTGCCGGGCACACGGGCAATGCTGCCCCTCACACACCGGGCACACGGGCAGTGCCTGCCCCTGCACACCGGGCACACGGGCAATGCTGCCCCTCACACACCGGGCACACGGGCAGTGCTGCCCCTCACACACCGGGCACACGGGCAATGCCCCCTCACACAGCGGGCACACGGGCAGTGCTGCCCCTCACACACCGGGCACACGGGCAATGCCCCCTTCACCGCCGGGCACACGGGCAGTGCTGCCCCTCACACACCGGGCACACGGGCAATGCCCCTCACACAGCGGGCACACGGGCAGTGCTGCCCCTCACACACCGGGCACACGGGCAGTGCTGCCCCTCACACACCGGGCACACGGGCAGTGCTGCCCCTCACACACCGGGCACACGGGCAATGCTGCCCCTCACACACCGGGCACACGGGCAGTGCTGCCCCTCACACACCGGGCACACGGGCAATGCCCCCTCACACACCGGGCACACGGGCAATGCCCCCCACACACCGGGCACACGGGCAATGCCCCTCACACACCGGGCACATGGGCAGTGCTGCCCCTTCACCGCCAGGCAGAGCCCTACAGCAGCAGGGAAATGCCCGGGAGCTGCACAGATGGAATTGGCTATAGCAGACCTCTGAGCTTGGCCAGCTCAGTTTGTTAAAGAATAGAAGTTAACAAGGCTGTGGGTAACAACAAGACAATGATAAGTTAGATTTAAACACAAACAGGGGACCCCAGCCAATCTTATTTAATCTTGAATGCAGACATCTAGTTAGTTAGTTAGTGAGCTATCCCTAAAGTGTCTCACTCACTAACCCTAAAGTGTTGAGACTTCCACTGATTCAGTGTTTTGAACCCCCTATAAAAGGGGGCATCTTTAATGACCACTGGCTGTTGTGGCACGATCTCAGTGTGTTCAGTTGTGTGCCCATCTCCAAAACTGCCACTGAATGTAACAAGGGGTAAAACCCCAAAAGAAACCAGAATAATTTGAATTTGCAAGACTGCCTTGCAGCCTCTGGTTTGCATTTCTCCAGGCTGGAGGCTGCTGGCGATGGGTTCCCTTCTCCAGGGAGGAATCAGCAACAGCAAAGCAGCAGGAGCTCTTCTGGTATTGAGAGTAGAACTGTGCTGCTGGGCAATGGCATGCAGACAGTGAAAACTGAAGATTGAAAGCCTCAAGCACTGATCTGCCCTTGGCTAAGGGGCCAAGGACTGCCTGATTTTTGGAGATACGGGCCCTTCCTCATCTCGCCCAAAAGTAAAAGTTTAAGCCTGCAGAAACCCTGTTGTGATGAGAACTTTTCAATCATTCCTTAAAGCTGCAACTAGATAATTCAGTGTTTCACAAGTAAAAGGATTAAAAAAGAAAACTGAGCCCTTTTTGTGCTGTGTGCTGTGTTAAAACAGAGATTGGCACCAGGTCCCACCAACCCTCCCCCTGCAGGGTGCAGAGAAGGGAAAATCTCCATCTCCCAATCTTGTGTGAGACCAAGGAGACCATTGGGAGAGTTTACAGCGGCTTCAGATATTTCCTAATGTTGACACAGTTATGGTGGAACTGTTACACTGGATGCAAGTGCAATATTTGGTGGCTTTTAAGTGCTGAGGTTTTTTAATTGCTGAAGAACTGATCAGGACTTAAGGATTAGTGCCCATGATCTGACTGTAGTCAGTATGAGCAAAAGGAGGGCAGCCCCAGCCAGTAATACAGCTACCAGATATTGCAAAAGAGCTAATATAAGTTAGGGGAAATTATGAGCCAAAGTGACCAGGTGGAAAGAACAATAGCTAAATGACTGTGAGTGGAAAGTGAAAAAACTCTTTAACATGTATTTGAGAGACAGCAAAGGAAACAATTTAGCCAGAAGGTTAACCTGACAGCTGTTAGAAATGAGAAAACAATGCTGAGAAAACAGAAAAGGAAAGAGTTCACAGTGTTCGTGGAGGTGAAGCATTGCTCTAAACAGTGTGTTTTTATTGACACCAGATCCTGACTCAGTCTCTGAAGTTCCACAGTGAGGGGATTAACCTTTGCTGGTGAAGCTGATGGTGAGAGGCAGGTGAAGTGGTGCTGCATGCATCCTGACCAGCAAAGCATGCTAAAATATCATCCCAACAAAACACTGGCCAAGGGGTGAGGTGTCTCAGGCAGGAAATGGCACTGGGATCTTTCTTGCTGGCTTGGCTGGGGCAGAAATAGCACCTAACCCTTCTCCACCTCTGCAATGCAACACTCTGAAGTAACTGCAGGGCCATCACCACTGGCCAAAAAGCACAAATCACCCCAAAACAGAGCCTGGGATTTGCAGACAGAGCTGTTGCAGTCTCCAAGCTGTCTCTGTCCCAGAAAATTCGCCAGCTCTTAACTCCCTTTCTTCCTACTGCAGTCTTCACCTGCCCACCACCCAGCTGCTCATGCTTCAGCTATTTAAGGGAATTAATAAGGCTAAAAAAAGGAAGCACCTCTGCCTGCAAATCCTTCCTCCTGCAAAACCTGCTTGCAATTCTTCTCAAGTTTAAAAGAAGCGAACAGGTTAGAAACACACAGGAAGGCTCAAGAGCTGCAACAAAACCTCATTTTCAGAAGGGATGACTTGGAGACCATCTTTGCTGGCCAAAAAACTCCCACAGGGGTGATTAGGGGAAGCAGTCAGGTTAATGATGGCAGGGCCAGATAGGAAGAGAAACCACTTCCTTAACCCAGAGCAGAGCTGTATCTGGGCCATCAGGGTCTTCATGTCCCTCCTGGGGATTTCTGACACCACAGGAATGAGTGAGAATGGAGCTGGGCTACCCAGACACCTCTGCCAGAGCTCCATTTCTGAATGTCAGCCCTAGAATTCTTTCTTTTCTTGTCATAGATTGATTATTGTCTGTACCAGAAAAATGTCAAAGATGTATTTGGTTTTTCTCTGTCTGTACCTTACAGCAGGACAGTGAGTTAGGGTGGGATTTCTGGTTGAAGCAGCTGTGAGACAAAGGAAGGAAGATGTGTGTGACTAAGTTCACCTCGACCTTTCAGGGGTGCCACACTGAATGCTTATATGCCTTAGGTGTAGCTTTCATATTTTCCAGATTCTGCACTGTGTTAGTTTATAACTCTGAACTCCATATAAAGTGCTGGCCGTTCTCCTCACAGCTCAGCCCCACAGAACAATCCTTTTCCAGCCCCAGAACCAAGGGCACCACTGCAGCTTCAGGCCCAAAAAGTGCAAACAACAGGGAATGGAGGAGAGCAAACTGGGAGGGTGGGACTGCATCACCTGGAGCTGGAATTGGACAATGAACCCCAAGATGGAAATGGACCAAAACTTATAAAAGTGTGAGAACTCATAACCCAGGGTCCATCTTGGGTGTAGCCATGGCCAGGCTCTTGTACTGCCCAGGGTATATCCTGTGAAGGGCTTTAATAAATCCCTGCTTTATTCCTTCAATAAATCCCTAATTTATTCCTTTAATAAATCCCTATTTTGTTCCTTTAATAAATCCCTAGTTTATTCCTTTAATAAATCCCTATTTTGTTCCTTTAATAAATCCCTGCTTCATTCCTTTAAGGCTGATATGATATGATATGATATGATATTATATTACATTACATTACATTACATTACATTATATTATATTACATTACATTACTGTCGTGGGTTTACAGGAAGCAGGTTTTCTGGGAATGGAGTGGCCAGAGGCCAATAGGTGTTCAGATTTTAAATTGACACCAGGCTTGGACTGAGGGTGGGATGCACCTCTGAGAACACAGGGGTTAGGCCCCCCCCCTCGCTCTCTTTTGATTTCCGGCCAGCAAAGAGCCGGCTCCTGCCGGCGAGCTGGCGGGGGAGGGAAACCTGCGCCCGGCAGAGGTAGGCCTGACCCCTCAGGATGGAAGGGTGGTGGGGGGCACCAGGAGGCGTTGGGCAGCCCCCCACCCAGGAGAGAGGGGGCGCCGGGGGAGAGAGAGGGGTTTGGGCAGCCCCAGCTAGAAGATGAGAGAGAATATGAGTGTGGCTTAAGTGAAAATTTTTTATGAGTTTTAGTATCAGCCTGTGAAGAAGGAGGGGGGAGGGGGAGTGCAGCAGGGGGGGGGGCGGAGGGGGGGGGCTGGCCGAGTGCAGAAGTTTGTTAACCCCTTCCTGGACAATGAAGACCCCTCACAGAGCATTTGGACCTTTTCGGAGGGAGATGGAGTGGATGATAAAGAAGAAATGAGCAAGTGAATGACAGTTGGAGCAGTGAGTGAGGCTGGGAGAGTAAAGAAGAGGCCGGAAAGAGATGATGGAGTAGCTGGTTGCTGGACTCTTTTTGGTACAGCCATGGACAGAACCGTGCTTCCTCGCGACACAGAGGCTGCATCCAGGGGGAGGCGATGGCTCAGAACTGAGAGGGGTTCAGTTTGGAGACCCCCGCCCCAGGGGGTAGACAAGTATGGGGGGACAAGAGGTCCCAAGATGAGAGAAAACTGTGCTTTTTTGGAACTGGTCAAAGCACCCTTAAAAGGATAACCCTTGAAGCAGCTCTGTTCCTTGTCCAGTGGTGAGAGCGCTGGGCATGCAAGGAAGAGGTCACCACGGCCCCAAGAAGGACTCCTCTCCTCTTGATGGACTGGAATTGAGTATTTACAGGGTGATGGGTGGAGACTTGAAATTTGGAAGATGTAAGGAAATGTGGTGGGAGGAGGAAATGCTTTTGTGGGTTTTCATTTTCCAGGTGTGTGTGTGTGTGTGTGTGTGTGTGTGTGTGTGTGTTTTTTTTTTCTTTTGTAGTTTAGTTAATAAACTTTTTTCTAAGGTAGAGGCCTGCTTTGCTTATTTCCTGGTCACATCTCACAGCAAACACCAGGGAAGTATATTTTCATGGGGCACTGGCATTGTGCCAGTGTCAAACCATGACCATTACATTACATTACATTACATTATATAGACGAAAACTATACTAAAGAAAGAGAAGGGAGACATCAGAAGGCTAGAAAAGAATGAATAATAAAAACCCGTGACAGACTCAGAGAGCCTGACACAGCTGGACTGGGATTGGTCATTAATTAAAAACAATTCACATGGAACCAATCAAAGATGCACCTGTCGGTGAGCAGCCTCCAGAGCCCATTCCAAGCAAGCAGATAATTATTGTTTGCGTTTCTTTTCTGAGGCTTCTCAGCTTCTCAGGAGAAAAAACCCTGGCAAAGGGATGTTTCAGAAAACACCACGGTGACACAAGGCACCTCAGCATTGTGTCCTGTTGGCCCAGGGACTGTGGCACCCAGGAAAAATGGCTCTGCTCTCAGCAGGGCCCTGGGGAGCCCATCCCCTGCTCGTGTCCCTGCTCCCATGGAGCAGCTTCCCAGGAAAAGTGCAGTGCTGTGGGATGAGGCGCGGTGGGATTCCCCCCAGCGAGCTGCTCATGCTCCTCTTGGGGGAGATCTGCACACAATCCTCTGGAGATATCCCCAGAATGGCAATATGTCTAATAGTCACATTAATGTCAATATTTTTATTAGTGATTTCACAGCATTTCCAAACTAGCCTGACCAGCGTGAATCCCTCCTCACTGGCTCAGTTTTTTTGCTGTCAGAAGCCCTCAGCACACACTCACACATCAGCCAAAGGGAACAAGGAAAAGCCACATGGAAGTGAAATTAATCTCAGAATCATAGACTATCATGAGCTGGAAGGGATCCACAAGGATAGCTTAGTCCATCTCCTGAATTTTTAGAGGGGCCTCTCCACCTGCCACCTCCAAGAATAAATTAGCAGCTCAGGTTCATAATCTGTTTTAGCAAAGGAAACATATATAATATTTTTTTCCAGTTTAGCAACTAAAATCAATCAGAAATCATCTGATCCTTGGTGTGCTGAATGCGAAAGACATTGGTGGTTTTGCTCTGATGATCGAGGGAGACAAATGATTAATGTGGTTCAGACAGTGGAGCAGGACTCCACGAATCTTTTAGGCAAAAGTTCTTGACTTTGACAAATAAATCTGCCTTAATTACAAAATATTTTTGGAGTGGACAAAGACATTAAACAGCAGTTGCTGTGGCACACAAAAGCCTTGCCTTTGCAACACTTTGCTTTTCTCCCCCTCAAAGGATTCCTTTGCTATTCTGTACTGATTTATTAAATCAAACCATGGCACCAGTTATTCCTTGCTGGAAGACAGGCACCCACACCCAAGAGGACAGCCCAGCATCCAGTGTAAGTTTTATTGCTTGACTGCAGCTGAAATTACAGGTAAAAGGTAAATTACAGATAAAAGCTACCAGCAGCAGCTGAGAGGCCAAATCCCACCTGTGAGCACATCCCCAAGGGCACACTGCAGCTCCAGGGGACAGGGTGCATCCTTCCATCCTGTTCAAAACAAATGTTTATTAAAATTTTCGTAAAAAACATATAAATATTTTATATATTTATATTTAATATTTATATATAAATATATATTTTATATAATTTCTATAAAATCATTATAATTTTATTAAAATTATTTAAAATTAATCACACACCATAGAAATTTGTATAAAATTATTATAATTTTATTAAAATGATTTAAAATTAATCACACACCAATTATATAGAAATTTATATTAAATTATTATAATTTTTATTAAATTAAAATGATTTAAAATTAATCACACACCAATCATAGAAATTTATATTAAATTATTATAATTTTATTAAAATGATTTAAAATTAATCCCGCACCAATCATAGAAATTTATATTAAATTATTATCATTTTTATTAAAATTAAAATGATTTAAAATTAATCGCACACCAATTATGGAAATTAATATAAAATTATTGTAATTTTTATTAAAATTAAAATAATTTAAAATTAATTACACATTAATTATATAAATTTATATAAAATTATAATTTTTATTAAAATTAAAATGATTTAAAATTAATCACACACCAATTATAGAAATTTATATAAAATTATTGTAATTTTTATTAAAATTAAAATTATTAGAAATTAATTACACACCAATTACAGAAATTTATATAAAATTATTATAATTTTTATTAAAATTATTTAAAATTAATCACACACCGATCATACAAATTTATATTAAATTATTATAATTCTATTAAAATGATTTAAAATTAATCACACACCAATCATACAAATTTATATTAAATTATCATGATTTTTATTAAAATTAAAATGATTTAAAATTAATCACACACCAATCATACAAATTTATATTAAATTATTATAATTTTATTAAAATGATTTAAAATTAATTACACATTAATTATATAAATTTATATAAAATTATTATAATTTTTATTAAAATTAAAATGATTTAAAATTAATCACACACCAATTATAGAAATTTATATGAAATTATTATTGTTTTTATTAAAATTAATCACACACCAATTATAGAAATTTATATAAAATTATTATAATTTTTATTAAAATTAAAATTATTAAAATTAATCACACACCAAATATAGACATTTATATAAAATTATTATAATTTTAATAAAATTATTTAAAATTAATCTTCCACTGTTCTGAGCAGATAATTCTCCTGCATCATCTGACAATTCCCTTTTCAGAGATGGGGCACCCGAGAGGCATTTCTTACCCCAAAGTTTACATACAAATACAAACTGTGTGAACCTTCTATCAAAGCCTGAAATCTCTCCACAAATCTATTTCTTACACTCTGTAACTCCCCAGTTCCTCCTTTTTGAGGGGATGAGAGCACTTTCCCTGAGGAATGGGGGTGAAATTCGGGTGGGTGCAGTAAGGGCTGCCCAGTGTGGGTTAAAGGCTTTGCTCTGTCACTGTCACACCCTGAGTGTCCCCAAGGGGCTCTGCTCGGTGTCCCTGCCCAGGGATCTTCTGTGGGAGCCCAGGAAATCCCTCTGGCTGCCCTGGAGGACCCAAGACCCTGGCACAGAGCCCAAGACCCCCGTGCCTTTGTTTGGAAAAAACAATTACCAACCTTTACATGAAGAATTACAAGTCACAAGAGTTTAAAAAGATTAATAATTACTTTGTCACGGGGGGAAAAACAGATTTTTGAGGGTTTTAGAATGGGGAGCTCGGGGTCCCAAGATGGAGGAATTTGGGTGTGCCTTGTCCTTTCTCCTTCTTCTTCTTGGCCTCCATCTTCTGGGTGATGTTGGCACTTTTAGATTGGTTTGGAGTAGAAGCTCACTGTCTAACATAGGAGATAGGTGTTGGGAAGTTATGGTAAATATTGTACACAAAGGTTTTAATATAAAAAACTATGGCCAGGGTGCCTCTGTCTGTCCTGCTGAGTGGACCTCATCAGGCCAGGAGAAAGAATTTTATAGATCAGACACAATAAACAACCTTGGGACCAAGAAATTAAGAGCTCTGGCTCCTTCTTCAACCACCGGGCTGGGAAAAGAGCCTTTCTAACCCATCTTGGGGTCACCCTGAGCAGCAGAGATTCTGAAAATCTTGGGCACTGCCAGCCCAGGCTCCAGCTGGGTCCTGGTAACCACGACAGTGCAGGATTGAGCCTTGACTGTAACCAAAACCCCTCAGCCAAAGGTTCAGATCACTCAGCTGCCCAGCCCGGGAAAGCCCAGAGATGACAGACTGATGCAGGAGATGTTGGGTTGTTGTCAAACCCAAACAGAGCAGCGTGCCTGGGGACCAACCTGCCCTGCTTTCCTGCACTCCCTGCTGGAATGAAGCTCCTGTGGGTGGCACCCAGAGGCATTTCCTTGGAAAATGACAAGGCAGGCGCAGCAGCACGTGCCCAAAGCCACCGCAGCCTGCTGCTCTCCACAGTGACCTGCTGGCTGCAAAAGGCTGAGGCAAAACACCAAGAGGCTCCAGTTTAGGGTCCCTGTGGAGGAGGAACCAAAGTAATTCTGCTGAACGATTCCGTTCTGATGAGCGCAGCAGATCTTGGGGAATGCTGGCTGCGTGCAGCGGGTCTGGGACGTGCCAGGATTCCAAAGGCCTGGGAGGATTCAGAGGGAGAGCAGAGCCTCTGAAAGCCTCCAGGGAGTGTGTGCAGGGCAGGAGGAGGAGCTGAGAGCAACCAAAGCCACCAGGAGTCTGTGCAAGGTGTTTGTGATGCCCCCGGAGGTGTTTGTGATGCCCCTGGAGGTGTTTGTGATGCCCCTGGAGGTGTTTATGATGCCCCTGGAGGTGTTTGTGATGCCCCTGAAGATGTTTATGATGCCCCTGGAGGTGTTTGTGATGCCCCTGAAGGTGTTTTGATGCCCCTGGAGGTGTTTGTGATGACCCTGAAGATGTTTGTGGTGCCCCTGAAGGTGTTTGTGGTGCCCTTGGAGGTGTTTATGGTGCCCCTGGAGGTGTTTGTGATGCCCCTGGAGGTGTTTTGATGCCCCTGGAGATGTTTGTGGTGCTCCTGGAGGTGTTTGTGGTGCCCCTGGAGGTGTTTGTGATGCCCCTGGAGGTGTTTTGATGCCCCTGGAGATGTTTGTGGTGCTCCTGGAGGTGTTTGTGGTGCCCCTGGAGATGTTTGTGGTGCTCCTGGAGGTGTTTTGATGCCCCTGGAGGTGCTATGCTCTCTCCTGTTTTGGGTACCATGCCAGGGACATGCCCTGGAATGCAGCTTTCCTGCTGCCAGTGCTGCTAACTCAGGCTCAGAGACACTTGCTCTGGGGGAGCACAGAAATGACAAGACAATTCCAGAAACGCATACGCACAACCTTCACAGGGAGGTTTTTTTTCCAGTTTTAGGAAGCAAACCAGTACAAAATCCAGGGTCAGGGAGAGAGGACACGGAGATGGGGAAGAGCTCGTGCCTGGTTCCAAGGCAGGTGTGTAAAATGCGAGAATCCCGGGCTCCCGAGGGTTTGGGGCGTCGTAGCTCAGCCTCCTGGTGTTTGTGCAGGGGCTGAGCAGCAAGCAGCGAAGTCCAGCTTTCCTTTCCTGGAGGGAGCAGCTCGGGCCTGCTCAGAGCAGCTCTCCTGGGGACCTCATCATCCCAGCCACGACCCTGCAGATCAGAGAAGCAAACAATCCTCCTCGCATCCCTGCGGCCCCCAAGGCCTCTGCAGCACCTCAGGGCGCAGTTTCCTTCCTCTGCAGGGCCTGGCCCCCATGCCAGGCCGTGTTCCCAGGTGCTGTGGGACACAAACTCCAAAGTCAGGCTCTGCAGCCCAGGGAGCTGCTCTGGGGCTGCAGCCGTGTTCCTGCTGGAGGAAGGAGGCTCAGGGCTGTTCCTGGGGCTCGGGCAGGAGCTCCAGCACACCCAGCAGTGAGCAGAGGCGGGGAGGGAACAAGAATTTCCGTGCCAGTGGAAGATGTGGAAGCCAAACCTTCTCCACTCAGCTTCCATGACCTGTGCCGTGTTCTGCAGATAAACCACGGTGTGTTCCTGACTCAGCCCACCTTCAGCCCAGCCTGGGGTGTCCTCACAGCAGGTCCCACCCAGCTCTGCACTCCCCTCTTCATCTGGTTCGTGTTCACAGGAAACATCCTTGCCTGGATGGGAGAACACATCAAAGACAGCAAGCTCCTGCTTGCTCTGCCTGCAGGTGACATGACAGGACATGTGCCTCGTGACAGGTTAAGAGGGTACATTTTGGGGAAGGGAAACTTTCTGACAGCTCATCCCTAGAAGGCAGGCAGGTAATTGCAGTCCCAGTGGGCTCCATCCTCACCAGGAAAAGGCAGCGCCTGACTTTGGTCACAGTTTGGTAATTTACAGCAGAAAAAAGTCCAGCAAAAGGAGCAGTGGGAAGAGCAGTGCTGGGCTGCCCCCAAAGAGAGATGCAAAGTCTGCCATCTAAAATAAGCACAGGAGATGGACCCAAATTGACATTTGGCAGCTCTGGGTGTCACTTGCAAAAGTTACAGAGACACCAACCAAAGGAATCCCGAGGGACAGGCTTCCCTCTGCCAGGAGAGAAGCCATGGCCAGGAAATGCCCCTCTGGAGGCATCTTATGGACTACAGGTCTCCAAGTGTGCAAAAGGGCAAGTTGCTCTCAAACAGTTCTCAGTTTTCTCCTCCCAATGCCTTGCACAGCATCCCAAGGCTTTAACACCAGAAGAAAATCGTGACAAGGGAAGTGCCTGTTTTCTCTCCAGTCCCTCATGCTCTCCACCTGTCCCACATCCTTTCCTATTCATTGCTTCTTTACAGAAAAGGGATTTCAGGAGTGTTCTAGGATGCTGGAAGGGAGAGAGCCAGCCCTGCAAACTCTCCCTGAGGGTGGGCAGAGAGGTGAGAACTTTTACTGACAAAAGACTGAGTGAAGACAAGCACTGTCCACCCAACTCTTCGTTATTATTGGAAAGAACACATATCAAGACATCCACAGTTGAAGCTATGAAAGACATAAACACCTCTCCTTTGAACGGCCCTTACTCAAAACTGAACTGGGATGCAATAAATCAGCCCCCACATTCACACAGAAAACCAAAAAAAAAAAATTAAAAATAAAAAAAAAAGAAAAGAAAGAAAGAAAGAAAGGAAGGAAGGGGAAATTTAGATTAGTCACAAAGAAGTTCCCCCGCCTGCTTCTGTGCGCATAAAGCAATCTCCTGAAGGCTCTGCCTTCACTTCATCTCTGCCCTGGGACAGGAGCTCCCAGCCCTGCTCCCTGCCGGGCCCCCGGCCCTTCCCGGCACGGGGATGCAAGGAGGGGCTGGGATGGACGGACAGACGGACGCGGAGCCAGGGGAGCGGCTGGAGCAGCAGAGGGAGGGTGCAGAGGGTGCAGAGGGTGCAGAGGGTGCAGAGGAGCAGGGCAGGCTCTGGCAGCAGGGAGGCCAGCCCAGGAGCTCGCTGCACCTCGTCTCTGCCCTGGCCCAGTGGGTTCTGCTGCTCGCCTGCCTGATCTACCTGGGAGTGCATCTCCTGCGGCCCTCCAAGGTAAGAGCTCCTCTCCAGCCCTCTGCCTGCGGGCCTGGAAAGCTTTCCGTGGAATTACCTTCTTTTGGTTTTTAAGAATAGAAAAAAGCTTTTAAGTTTATCCCTATCTCTATCCCTCTTCAAGTTTTTAATCCCTTCTGCATGATAGTATATTTTTCTAAAATTGATTTTATTTTTTAGTTTAATTGCCTGTCTTCAAAATGACATTCAGTGTAGCCCAGGGCAGGGTTTGGGCCCAGGTTTCCAGCAGAGTGTCAGTTCCAAGAATGCTTTTTACACTGACCCCCGGGGAGAGAGGTCTCACTCCCTCCCACTCTCGCCCCTCTCTGCAGTGACTTGTGCATATTTCCATTTAATTGAAGAAGACTGAGTGCGTGAATGACAACCCAATGTGCTCTTAAACACCTCCTGAACTTCCAGAGTGTGCTAAATGGCAAGCAGATGTGTGAGAAAGCAAGTCACCCTTGTGACACCTCTAGCAGGACCTCCTGACACCTTTGGGTGCTCTCAGCCTGCCCACCAGGCAGGGTTGGGAGCAGCCACCTCCTTCTGTGCCTGCCTGAGCAGGGCTGGGGTGTCCAGAGAGAGTTCTGTGGGCCCAAAGCACCAGAGCAAGCAGGACAAAGGAACAGAAATGCTTGGGGCTCGCAGAGCTCCAGCACAAGCTGAGCAAAGATGGGTTTGCCTCTCTCGCGTGCTTGCAGGCTGCTGGATTGTCAACAACCCCTCACAGCTGCTTCAGAGCTGCTGGTGCAGCAGCAATTTGTCCTCCCACTCCTTCTCCAGGAGCTTTGCACCACTTTGAAGCTTGCTGTGCTTTGTTTTACCCCAGTTCATTCTCTCCTCCCGCCCAGGCTGGGCACAGAAGGAAGCCAGGCTTGTACCCTCATGCTCCTCATGCTGCTCAATGAAAACCCTAGAGGCTCACAGGGGCTATTAAACTGCAGCACAACCATCCAGATAACAGTGAAAGATGACACTTATCAACCAGGTCAGTCCTCTTCTCCTTCCCCTTACCTGGGAGAGAGGAGATGCCCTGCAAGGCAGCAGAGGAGGGCACGCAGTCAATCACAGTGCTCAGGGTGCAGAAACCTCTCCCAGCTCACACTCTGAGCATCTCCCAGCATCTGCTCCTCTGTGAAAATGTTCCAGAGGAAGAGAACAGGGCCTGGCATTTCTGCCTGGGAGCCTGGCAAGCCCAAAGGAGCAGCAGCAGGCCAGGGGACACAGAACAGGTCTGGGGCTTCCCCCTCAACAGAATAACTGAGACAGGGGCTCCAGGAGCAGCAATGGCAACTGATGAGAAGTCCAGGTCCTGAGAATCCCCAAAGGACCTTTTCAGTTTTAAACACTTGCTAACCACAGGGTTAGGACTATTTTTTGTGTTATTTTAACAGACGAGCCTGGTGTCCTGTTTGCAGTGCCCTGCTCTGTGCAGGAGTGGTACATGGGGAGATTTCATTGCAGTGCACTCACAGAGCTCAGCTGGATAACCATGAACTGGCCACAAAAATGTCTCCTGGAGGGGCAGCAGCTCGGGTCTGACTGGGCTTTTGGGGCAGTTTAGGGATATTTATGAAATGAAGGGCACAGCAGTGTGAGAGAGGCAGGCTGGGAGCGCTGGCCCATGGGGTGAATGAGGGGCTCTCCCTGGCCTTGGGAAGAGCCTCCTGCCCTCCAAGGTGCACAGTGCCATGCTAACTGTATTTCCAAGGGAATAACTGTGCCTTTTCACAGAGACATTGTATTTGATTTCTTTCCATTGTCCTCGTGGAAACACAGCTCTTAAAAAAATATCCCTCCTGGATTGTTGTGTGAAAACAGAGCATGAATAATGTCATGGCACAGCCTCAGTACAGGCAGCATCTGCAGCCTAGGCTGTGTGTGCTGAACAAAAAGGGACAGTGATCTCATTTCTGTCATGATACTGCTTGGAGAACGAACCCCAGCTGAGATTTCCAAAGGAGGAAGTTAAAAAAAAGGTCACTGCTAATCTGCTCTTGCATCTGCAATTCCCACCTCGGCTGGAATTGCCTTCTCTTGCCACAGCTTTCCTCTCGCCTGGGAGGTAAAATCCCTGATCCTGGCGAGGAGAAGGGACAGCCCCACTTCCAGGGGAGTGTCACCTGCCACCTGTGGGACACCTCCACGTGGGACACAGGCTGGGCCCTCAGTCAGCCCCTGAGGTTTGTGCTTATTCCTGAAACTGGAGCCACGTGGGATGGCCCTGGGCAGTGTCCCAGCCAGGAGAGTCCCCTGTGTGGGGATCCAGGGCAGGCAGGAAGGCTCTGTGTGTAAATGGCGCAGGGAAACCTGAGGCTGCCAGGAAGAAGCGCCTCCGTGTCCTCAGCCCTCCTGGCACGCTTTCCCACGTGCCAAGAAAGGCAGAGCAGAGGAAGAGAGGTCTCTAACTTTGCTACAAGTGCTCAGAGTCCTTCCAGTACCACCAGTACATGGTGTCCTCTGCAGGATTTATCAGTGGGTACCTGCACAGTGCTCTGAGAGCACACAGTAACTGCAAGAGATACATTACCAGGCAATTTACTTTAGTGCCAATGGGGTCGGTGTTCTTATTAGTGCAACAAGTTTGTCAGTGTTGGCTACTCCCTGTCCATCAGTGGCTACAGGTTGTGGCAGACCCTGTGTGACCCTAGAAATGTGCTAAGTCTTGTCTCGTTGTGCTCTGGTCTTGTTGAGAACCTGGAAATGCCGGCTGTGTGAGCCAGGAGAGAAGTGCTTGCGCACTCAGGAGGGAGATCAAGCGTGAGATTGGAGCTGAGGCAATGGGCAGGGCCGGTGATGCCAGGGAGGCAGCTCCACCGACTCAGGATCAAAGCCGGCGTTCTGCAGCGCTCGCCAGCCCGCGGGCACGGAGCAGCAGCCGCGGCAGCACTAGAGGGTGCCAGAGCAGCTTTTCCAGCTCCAGCTCCCACCGGAGCCCGGCACAGAGCGCTCCCAGCTCCCGCAGCCTCCCCTGCCTTGCCCGGAGCCTGCAGAGGGTCTGAGCTCACACCCGGCACACACACAGACAGTGATCACACCCGGCACACACTGTGCTCACACCCGCACACACACTGTGCTCACACCCGGCACACACTCTGTGCTCACACCCGGCACACACAGACAGTGATCACACCCTGCACACACACAGACAGTGATCACACCCGGCACACTCTGTGCTCACACCCTGCACACACAGACAGTGATCACACCCTGCACACACACAGACAGTGCTCACACCCAGCACACTCTGTGCTCACACCCTGCACACACACACTGTGCTCACACCCTGCACACACAGACAGTGCTCACACCCTGCACACTCTGTGCTCACACCCTGCACACACACACAGTGCTCACACCCAGCACACTCTGTGCTCACACCCTGCACACACACTCTGTGCTCACACCCTGCACATACACACTGTGCTCACACCCGGCACACACAGACAGTGATCACCCTCTGCACACACACTCTGTGCTCACACCCGGCACACACTCTGTGCTCGCACCCTGCACACACACTCTGTGCTCACACCCTGCACACACACTCTGTGCTCACACCCGGCACACACACAGACAGTGATCCACCCGGACACACCTGCTCACACCCACACACACACAGTGCTACCCCAATGCTCACACCCTGCACACACACTCTGTGCTCGCACCCTGCACTTTCCCTGTGCCCCTGTGCCGCCAAGCCCGAATCCTGGGAAGCCAGCCCAATCCCCATCTCACGGGCACAGCTTCTCCTTGTGACACTGAGCCCAAATTAATGGAATTAATCCCCACCCAATCCCCACCTTGTCCCTATGACACTGAATCCATGGAAGCCAGCCCCATCCCCATCCCACAGCACACCTTCTCCCCTAGGGAGCCTTTGGCACAGGTAAGGAGAAGAGCACAGAGCACAGAGCCCGAGATTCACCCTTTAATCAGGCAAAAGGCTGAAGATTTGTGGTTGTGTAGAGACTGCAGATTTGGGTCTCCTGTGGTTATGACGAGAGACAAGTTTGAGATGCCAAGTTCAGATTTAAAAATGCAACGCACAAGTTTGGTGTTTTGCATATCTGAGCAGTGAGATACACACTTTATATTTGCATTCACTTTCTCTGCTACATTCATAAAATACAAATCACAGGGTCACAGAATGATTTAGGCTGGAAGGAACCTTGAAGATAATCTCCTTCCAACCCCTCTGCCAAAAGCAGAGAGGGACACCTGCCACTGTCCCAGGCTGCTCCAAGTCCCTTCCAACCTGGCCTTGGCCACTTCCAGGGATGGAGCATCCACAGCTTCTCTGGGCACCCGCACCAGCTCCTCACCACCAAAATTAGGAAGAATTTCTTCCTAATACCTAACCTAAACCTGCCCTCTGTCATTCTAAAACCATCATCACTCCAAACCTTTTAAAACCCTCATCACCCCAGGCCCTTGTCAAACTCTCTCTCCAACTCTCCTGTAGCCCCTTTAGGCTCTCCAGGGTGCTTTAAGCTCTCCCTAAAGCTTTTCCTTCTCCACACTGAACAACCCCAACTCTTTCACATAGCAGAGGTGCCCCACTCCATTTTAAACCCATCCCAGTGCACTGAAGGGCCTCTGAGAGACCCACAGATGCAGAAAGGGCCCGAGGCAAAGTGCAAGGAGCCCCAAAGGCAGACCCACCTGAAACAGGGCTCTCCTCCAGCCGGGTCTCATGAGCTCTTGGCGATCAATTCACACCCAAGAGAGCTCAGCTACCTTAGAAGGCATCAGATTGTCAGGATGGCTGCTGTGGCAGTGTTGGAAACAAAAAGGTTTTCATAAAAGGCAAAATAACAAAACTCTTTGCAGAGAAAAACTGAGCCAGGTGCAAGAGGTCCTTGCCCCTGGTAAAGCATCTCATGGAAGTTTCTTTATTCTTTTCTTTTTCTATTTTGCTCAAGCAAGAATTTTTGGCTCCTGTCCAATCAGCTCTCCTTAAGTTTGAGGTGAAATCCCCCAAGTCTTATGAGATGTCTTCTCACCGAATTGAGGAAATAAACTTTTAGGCTTATTTCCTCTTTAAGGGGACAAAAGACAGTTTTGTCCCTCTGTTCATAAAGGGCACACTCCTGTACCCAGTCCTGGTGCCCTGCAGGAGGGTGGCACAGCAGCCTGGCCCCTGCTCTGCCCTCTGCCAGCTGCTCCGTGCCAGGCTCAGGCAGAAAGGACTCTGCACCCCAAGGGCCTGATGGAATTTTTTTTGGTTTTTTTTTCTGATGGGGACATTTTTATAAAGTTTTGTGTTAGGAATGAGGGATGGATGGCATTTTTTGATTTTTAAAAAATTTTTTTTTTTTTTTTTAATTAGAAGTTTTGTATGTCATTTATATTTTTGATTTAGTGTATTAAGAAAAGGTATTAAAAGTTATATAGATTTAAGGTTTTTAAAAGTTATTTTGTTTAATTAATTTTTAAAATGTATTTTATTTTATTTTTTATTAGTAATTATTTTTTGTTTACGTATGTCATATTTGTATTGTGGTTTTTAAAATTAATTATGTTGTGGTTTTAATATTGTAGAAAATGGAGTAGATGAAGAATAAGAAGGAGATTAGATAATGTTTAAAAATTTTATTTTGTTTAATTTATTTTTATTTTTATTTTATGTTTATTAATTTATTACTAATTAATTCATCAACTTATTAAAATTATAAATTATTAGTTTATAAATAAATCTATAACATATTAATGTATTACTTATTAATTTTAATTTTTATTAAAATTTTTATTACTTATATATTTTAATTTTTATCTTTATTTTTATATGAAAAATTTAAAGTTTTTTATTTTGTTATATCTATAATATATAATATATAATATATAATATATAATATATAATATATAATATATAATATATAATATATAATATATAATATATAATATGTTATTATTTACTTTATATATTTGTAGATTTTAATTTATTTTAAAGTTTTAGACTTTTTTAATGGGTGAAAGTTAAAAGTAGTGGAGTTTTTTTGGGGGGATTAGGATATTTTAGGATAGGTAGAGAAATATCTTTGATGTTTTCCTTGCTGCTTGCTCTGCCTCAATGCCCACACCAGCGAGGTTTTCTGGACAAAACCAGCCCTGCTCTGGAGGGCTCAGCACTGGGCTGGAAGTCACACTGGCTGGGAGCCAGGCTGGAATAAAAGCCTATAATAATGAACTCATATTCCATAATAATGAACTAATAGTCTATAATAATGAAATTGTATTCCATAAGAATGAAATAAAATTCTATGACAATGAACTAATATTCTATAATGATGAAAAAGTGTTCTGTAAGAATGAAACAATATTCTATAATAATGAAATGCTATTCTATAATAACGAACTAATATTCCATAATAATGAACTAATATTCTTAAATAATGAACTAATAGTTTATACTAATGGACTGATATTCCATAATAATGAACTAATATTCTATAATAATGAAATTGTATTCCATAAGAATGAAATAAAATTCTATGATAATGAACTAATATTCTATAATGATGAAATGGTATTCCATAAGAATGAACTGATATTCCATAATAATGAAATAATATTCCATAATAATGAAATAAAATTATATAATAATGAAATACTATTCCATAATAATGAACTAATACTCCATAATAATGAACTAATACTCCATAATAATGAACTAATATTCTATAATAATGAACTAGTATTCCATAAGAATGAACTAATATTCTTGTATAATGAAATAAATGAAATAAAATGAAATAAATAATGAAATAAAATTATATAATATTGAAATAGTATTCCGTAATAATGAACTAATATTCTATGATAATAAAATAAAATTATATAGTAATGAAATAAAATTATATAATAATGAAATAAAATTATATAATAATGAACTAGTATTCCATAATAATGAACTAATATTCTATCATAATGAAATCGTATTCTATAATAATAAAATAAAATTATTTAATAATGAAATAAAATTATATAATAATGAAATAAATTCTATAATAATGAACTAGTATTCCATAAGAATGAGCTAATATTCAATAACGATGCAATGCCCCAAGCCCAGGTGGGGGCTGGCTGGCAGCAGCTCAGTGCCCAGGCTCTGTGCCGTGCCCCTGGCGCTGCTGTGCCCCTGCAGGCACTGAAGGGTCCTGGCAGGGAAATGAAAGGGCAGCAGCAGCAGCAGCAGGGAGGTGCCAGCCCCGTGCCTTAATGAGGATTTGTCTGCTCTGTTTGCAGATCCAGAGTGACAAAGTGCTGTGGACCCACATCCGATACTCAGGTGGGTGTTGGGGGGACGCTGGGGGAGCCTCGATGGTCGCCAGTGCAGCACCCACATCCCCCTGGCACACGGGGAGGGCTCCCCACCCTACCACAGCCCCCAGGGACCTCCCTGGCATCCTGTGGCCCCCAAATACCCCAATGGCTCTCATGTACCACAGTGCTGGCTGTTTCTTTGATGGAGCACTGGTGCCAGGAGCATTGTCAGGGGAGAGGTGCCAAGCCTGCCCCAGGGCTGCAAGGGGACACAATGAAACAGTTGGGTTTTCCCAGAGCAGGACAAAAAAGCTGAAAATCTGCGTGGATCCCTGCAGCCCTCACCTGTCTCCTGAACCACTCTTTCACTCTGTGAATGAACAAGAAAGTAATTTTTGACAATTTGCTGAATGCACGTGGCACGCCCTTGGGTTTTTCTAAAAGAAGTCAATGGTTTCCTGACTTATGAAAAATGTAAATGATTTCCTCAGGAGGAGTGGGTGAGAGCACACACCATATCAGATGTGCTGCTCTGCGTGCCAGCTCCACTGGAGGTTTGTCTGGTGTCACAACTCAGAGATAAAACCAATCAGTAAAACTTTTAAAATCACACTGAAAATATTATCGACGGCTTTACTTTCAGTTAAAAGCGCGAGGCAGCAGGGAGCCCAACCTAACAGAAACTCATGTCCTTTGGAGGGAAAGCTTGAGAAGTTTGTCCCCAGCCCGGAGGGGCTGTGCTCCCTGCCTGGAGAGCTCCTGGTGCCCCAGGGGTTTCAGCTGCTGTGCTGAGAGCCCAGGGCTGCAGCACAGAAACGTGGCCAGCACAGCCTGGGAACTGCGACTCTCCGTTCCACCAGAAAACCCTTCTTGCCAAGTTCCTGTTTAATTTCTCCTTTTTCTGCTCTGTATTAATTAGTTCCTTCTGCTTCTGGCTCTTTGCTGCTCTTTCATCTTGTCTTCTGAAAAAATAAACAAAAGAACAAAAACCCACAACCAAACCCTAAGACAAAGGTTTATGTTACCAGCATCTCAACAGAAAGCACTTTTTGTCATCCAGCTCTGCATCTCTTTTCCTCGTCTTAATTTTCCTGTTCTTTTTATGAACCTGTTCTTTCTAAACTCACAGTGATGCTTCACTTGCTGTATTTTTCTGTATTCAAAGACACAGAGTAAGTAAATTGTGCATAAATAAAAATTTGGAGGAGCAATCCACATAAACAACCATGTGCCAAAAGGCACAGCTTAGTCAAGAGTGGTCATGTGTAAATTTCCATGGTAGATGGTGGCTGGCTAGGGTAGATAATATTCTAACTCTGGTCTGTTGGATTAAGCCTTTTTTTGACTTAGAGATGGAGTAACTGAGAGGTGTTTTAAAAACTTTTATTTTATTTTTAGTCTCATGTGAAGGGTGAGACAATACAGATGTTATAATTTCTGTTGTTATAATTAGAAGCTAATTATTTCTTAATTACAATATATTATAAGTGTTTCTTGGTTTATTAGTTTTTGTTACACTATGTTGTAAATGTTTTAAAGTTAATAATCTAAAATTACTCTTTGTGGGTTTTACTTCAATGTGTTTTTCATAGTTTTATTTCTCTAAAGCATTTAGTCTTATTTGGAAGGCTATCTTTTGAAACTTGTTTCTAGTTCTATTTCTTTCTCAACAATGTTTGTCTTGTTCTATGGCATTTCTAAGTTAGTATTTTTTATTTCACAGTTTGTATGCAGATGTATGCTATGTGAGTCTCTTGTTAGGCTTTGAGAATTCTCTACAAATCTATTTCTCACATTGGTCTGCCCTGTTCTCTAGTATACTCTCCTCCTTTTTTTTATATTTTTCCTTCTTCCCTGCAGTCAGGTGGTGTAAACTGTTAAAAATGCCAATCACTTGTTTTTAAAATTTTAAAAGTTTAATAGTAAAAATAGTAATACAATTAGAGTAATAATAATTTGGACAATTTGAATTAGGACAATATGAGACCATAGAAACAAAGTGTTACTGATGGTCCAGGTACCTCTTTCTGGGCAAAATAAGCCTGAAAAGGATACATGGTTAACAGAGGATTAACCCTTAAAAGCAACAGCCTGTTGCATATTCATACACCTCATCCATGATGCAGAAATTCCATTCAAACACAGGATTCTGTCTGGTCATCACCAGCTTCTTCCTCTGAATCCTGTCAGTGTCATCCTGCCCGAGTGAGGCCGGAAGAAGTTCGTTTCTCCTGATAATGGAGCAATAAATTCTCTTTCTCTGAAAGATTCAGGTGTCCTGTGGCTGCTATCTCAGTGCAAGTCCTTTCTTTAGAAAAAGTATCTTCCATAGCATAGTTTCTATTTTAACATTATGTTATAACTTAAAACTATATTTAACACAGTGCTTAAGAGAATTAATACAGCATCACTTCCTAACACAACACACATAATATTCATTTGAATATTTGCGAAAAGCCAATCATAAAATACCCATTTTTTCACATAAACCAACCCATTTCCTAGCAGCCATTTGTCCCCAGGGGATCACCTTTGCCTCCTTGCATTGCAGGCAGGAGCACCAGGGGAGCAGCCGTGAACCTCTCAGCGGAATTGGGGCCCATCCAGATCCGGAACGGCTCTGTCCTGGTTCCCTGCGACGGCCTCTACCTCCTGTCCCTCAGGAGCACCATCTACCTGGAAGAGAAGGAGGACTGGCTGAATCTGACCCTGCAGGGCAGCAGCAGTGTCCTGTGGGAGCAGATTGTGCAGAGCAACGAGAGCACAGTGAACCTCACCACAGTGCTCTACCTGTTTGAGCAGGACAGCATCACGCTGTGGACCAGCTCCAACGCCAGCCTCGGGGACCTGTCCCTCAGCCTGGTGTTAGTAGCTGACAGCAAGTCCTAGCTGCAGGACTGGAGCAGCATGGAAAGCACAGCCTTCCCCACCGAGACTTGTATGGGCAGAGTGCTCTAGAGCCCTCCCTGGGGCTGTGGAGGGCCTGGCTGGGAGTGCAGATGAACCACAGGCTTTATATAGTGCAAGATTTGCCTCTTTGGAGCTCTGTGCAGCTGAGTTGCTACCCAGGATGGATCTTCCCAACGCTGGGGAAAGGGATGCGTGGAACTCTTGAGAAGAACAGAAATGAAAGCCAAAGAAAGTCACCCAAGCTTAGCTCGTATTCAGAGAAACCCCAGGTTTCTCTATTTACTTGACAGTGTCTGTACATAGTAGAAATGTGTTGTGTTTTTTCTCAAATAAAAGTCTGGTGAGTCAGGAAGATACCTCAAGTGTCTTGAAGCCACTTGGAGCAGGAGGAGCACGAATCTGCCTGGCAAGATGGAAAACTGGGAAGAGGCAGCAGGGAACGCCAGATAAAGGCTGTCTGAGAGCAAGGGCTGTGAGAGAGGGTGGAGTGTGGAAATGAGCTGACAGGACTGCACTGGGCAGCAGGAGCACTGCCTGTGGAGTTTGGGGAGCAGCCTTTGAGAGCAGAGCCCCACTGGCTGTTCCAGCTGTCTGCCAAATGCTGAAGCCTGAGCCCAAGGAATATCTGCTGTAAGGCCTCACAGGAAAACCTCCTTCAAGTACACACACACGTTGGGCTTGACCCAGAAGTGATCCAGGCACACAAAAAGTTGGGCAAACATGAAGGCTCCTGGATGTGGTGACCTCTCTCTGACAGACCAAGCTGCAGGTGTGAGCATCCTTTCCTCAGGGAGCACCCAGATGGTTCTCATGGCTGCCCTTGGCTTTGTCCCACGGGTGTGCGCCAGAGATTGCCAGGCACAGCCTCCATGGGGCACCAGGCACAGCTCAGTGCCCCTGGGCTGCTCATCCCTGCTCATCCCTGCTCATGCAGCTCAGACAGGTCCTGCCCATGCTGCAGGCAGCCCCTGACCCCAGCACAGCCAGCAGCTGGGGGGTTTTGCTTGCAGCAAGGCAGATTTTAAGCACCTGTCAGTTTTTGACTTTGTGTCTCCCAAAGAACTCCACCAACATTTCAGTGTGTCGCTGCTGGCTGCGAAGTCTTATGTTAGAAGTATTTATGTATTTAAATGATGGGCATAAGAATATTACATCAGATTGCTTAGAAACACTGGGAAGGGCTCAGACCAGGCTGTCAGCGTTGAACTCCTCTTTGCAAATGCTCCCAGTGCTCTGGGCTGGTCCTGCTTTGCAGACCCACACCTGGACTGACACACTCATGCTGAGCACTCCAGCAGACTCAGGTGCTGCAGGAGCTAAGGACATCCTCCAGGCCTTGGAGAGCTTTCCTGGCCTTTAGGATAAGGAGCTTCCCCACCTGGGCCAGGCCAGAGCCTCAGGGGAAACTGGCTGAAGCACTCAACTCAAGTAGTGCCAAGAAGCAGCTTCTCTCCTCTCACTGAGAAGCTGTGGCTGACTTGCACCCACAGGATGCTCATCATTAAGGGATATTTTGGGCTTTTAGCTCTGGCCACGCTCACCACCACGGGCACTGAGGGCAGCTGCACCCTGCCCCGAGGCTGGGGATTGTCACACTCCCCAGGAGAAGTGAGAATGTGTTTCTCTTCCTGAAAATAATAAATTTTTCCTTTGTAACATTGGGGTTTGTAGTGTCCCTTGGAGGCAGGGGCTGTGGGAGGAGGAGGTTGAAGTGCCTGGTGAATGGGCTATGGAAACCATACGAAATCTTCACATACTTCCTTTTTTTTACAGTTCAGCTGTTGTTTCAGCTCTCCAGGAGGGTGTGCAGGGCTGGTGCTTCCCAACATGTGCTAGCACAGGGCAGGCCATGCCAAGTGGTGTGTGCAGGGCTGCACAGCACAGCACAGCAAGGAAGATGAAGCCTGGAGAGCACAAATGGATTTGTTCTCTGGAAGGCTGCACCCTCTCTTCTTGTTTAGAGCAGGAAAGGGATTTCCCTCACTGATCCCACTGCATTTCCAGGCTGGACTGGTCTGACCTACTTCTATACATACACTTGCACTTGCCCTGAAATACAGGTTGAAATGATTCAGCTCCTGATATTTATTGCTTGATGGACTGGCTGTCCTCATCAGTAAGTTTCCATGCCCTCAGCTTTTGTTTGTATCCAGAGACCACTTTCTTCCACCAGGTTAAAATTCTCTTTTGTTGTGTTTGTTGTTGCTGGAATGGCTCCCGAGGTGTTAAAATCTTTTTTCCTAGTCTCACACTCAAAGAAGTTGTTGAGATTCTTCAGTTCTGGTTCTCAAGGTTGTTTATTTTCTCTGATCTGTTCCATTCTTTCTCTGCCCTGCTGAGATCTGTCCAGCAGGTCGGGTTGTGGCACAGTCCCTGCCCTTGGGGTGGTGTTGGCTTTTTATACGGACAACTACGTGTGCTTTATTTACAATAATTTTCCAATACCTATGACCTGTGTTAGACACTCTGTCTGTACTCTAAACCAATCCAGAAGTGTCACCATCACAGCAGAAGATGGAGGGCAAGAAGAAGAAGAACAGGACACGCCCAGATTCCTCCATCTTGCCTCTTGAACCCCCATTCTAAATCCCCAAAATTCTGCTTTTTCACCCTGTGACAAATTCACAAACACTCTACTCAAACCCTTGTGGCCTGTAAACCTTCACACAAAGTTGGTAATTGTTTCCATGGGCTAAAATCAAAGGCACAGGTGTTTGTGACCCCGTGCCAAGGTCTCTGAGCCCCTTGCCAGGGTCTCGAGCCATCCAGGGCATTCAGAGGAACGTCCTGGGTTCTGACACCCTTTGATATGAGAAACATCAGTTTTTGTTACCGGGGTTGTTAAGACCTTGTAGGAGCTCAGAGATGGTGCCTGAGTCCCACCTCACAGCTCTGCTCAGCCAGGCAGTGCCCCCAGGCTCTGGGTCACTCCCTGAAGCCGGGGCTGTGGAAGTGCAGGGCTGGAGCAGGCAGCTCCTGGAGACAATCCCTGACTGCAGAGGGGCAGCACATTCATTCTCCTGTGCTTGCAGTCATGGAAAGGGGGCTTGTGGTGTGTCCTCTGTGATAGATGAGTAATGCAATTAACAGACAAATATCATGTCTATAGGTTAAGAAAAGTTTTATGGATTCATAGTTCTGTTTTACCCCCTTGTGTTGTTATCAAGGGACAGCTGGGATTGGGACATTTGGGAGGGTCAGCTTGTCAAAACCTGACCTCCAATCAAGGTTTAGGGAATTGATCTCCACCACTGGACAGCAAAGAAGGGCTCAATGGACAGAACTTTGGGAGGGGCTGAAGGGTTAAAGGGCGAAACCTCCCTTGTGTGGATGAGCACATGGTGGGAAAAATCCTGTGATATTTGCTCTATTCGGTCTTCTGTTGTATTTGTGATAAGGTTTAATAAACCTTTTGTGAAAAACGCCAATCACTTGTTTCTAAAATTTTAACTGTTTAATAGTAATAAAATGGTTATAAAAATAGTAATATAATTCGAGTAATAAAAATTTGGACAATTTGGATTAGGACAATATGAGATGATAAAAACAAAGAGTTATGGACAGTCTGGGTACCTCTATCTGGGCAAAATAAGCCCGAAAAAGGACCCACGTTAACAGAGGATTAACCCTTAAAAGCAACAGCCTGTTGCATATTCATACACCTCAGACATGATTCAGAAATTCTTTTCAAACAAAGGGTGTTCCCTGGTTATTGTCAACTTCCCCCCCTCATCTTGTAAATCAGTCATCTTTGTCCTCCCCACCAACTCTGGTCTTTCCCAATAAGGAGGCAATAATTCTTCTCTTGTTGCTGTTATCTCTGGGCAAAGAATTCCTTGAGCTAGTTAGAAAAAGTATCTTACATCACACAGTTTCTATTTTAATATTATGTAATAGCCTAAAATGATATTCAACACACTACTGAAAAGGATTAATACAGTATAACTTTGTAACATAACACATATAATATTCATTTGAATATTTGCAAAAAGCCAATCATGTAATATGAATTTTTCACACCACTGTCTACTCCCTCCCTTCTCCCTCTCCTTTCCTGTGAAAAACGCCAATCACTTGTTTTTAGAATTTTTAAAGTTTAATAGTAATAAAATGGTTATTAAAATAGTAATATAATTCGAGTAATAATAATTAGGACAATTTGGATTAGGACAATATGAGACAATAGAAACAAAGAGTTACAGACGTCCAGGTACCTCTTTCTGGGCAAAATGAGCAGAAAAAGGACCCACGTTAACAGAGGATTAACCCTTAAAAGCAACAGCCTGTTGCATATTCATACACCTCATCCATGATGCAGAAATTCCATTCAAACACAGGATTCTGTCTGGGCAGTGTCAGCTTCTTCCTCTGAATCCTGATGGCATCTTCATAGCTGAGCAAGGTGGGAAGAAGTTCATTTCTTCTGATAAGAGGGCAATAAATTCTCTTTCTCTGAAACATTCAGGTGTCCTGTGGCTGCTATTTTGGTGGGAGTACCTCATTCCTCTCTTTTTAAAAAAAGTATCCTACATAGCATAGTTTCTATTTTAACATTATGTTATAACCTAAAATTATATTCAACACACTACTTAAGAGAATTAATACAGCATCACTTTCTGACACAACACATGTAATGTTTATTTCAATATTTGCGAAAAGCCAATCATAAACGATGTGTTTTTCACATTTTCCATCTCTCCTGGCTGACGTTAAGGGTGACAAAGCTGATGTGAGAGCCATGGCCACCCCTGGGGGAGAAGGAGCTGCGGAAGGTGAGGCAGAGCAGAATGGGATGGAGACTGCCTCTCCCTACACCAGAAATGAGGGGAAACATTCACTGTCCGTTCACACCTGTGTGCAAATGACCTCATTTTCTACCACACAGGTTATCAGTAATAACGGCTAGTGAGCCATTTACATTTGATCAGCCAGTGTGAGTCACAGCTGCTGCCTGTCAGCTGCACTGGAGAGAAGCAGAAAGCCATGGTGTGCTCGGCAAAGTGCAGCTGGTGCTGCTGCTCTAGAGCCAGCACCGTGCAGCTCAGGCAGCAGAAAGCACAGGAATCTCATTTCCTTATTCAACAATCACAGTGGGAAAGGATGACAGAGACTCGAGCAGCTTCCTGCAGTAACTACTTGGGGAGGTTTGACTTACGAGACTTTTCTCAGCCACTGTTCAGAGCTGTTCTCTGAGCTGGCACTTGGCTCCTGTTTTCCAAGAGATCCAGACCAGCCCCAGAGATGCTTGCTTCCAGCTGTGGGCTAATAATCCACCAAAATAAGCAAAATGAGCAACACACACAGTGAGGGCTGGGAGGAGTTGGTGCCAGGCCAGAAAAGAACAGTGGTGAATGTAGCAGAAGGATTTATCTGCAGCCTTCTGTGCCCTAAGGCCAGGGAGGATCTGGAGGTTGTTCATTCTCCAAGTGGATGAGGAAGGCAGCTGAGGGCTCAGTTCTCCAAGTGGATGAGTAAATCTGTTAAGGGCTAGAGAGCCAAGCAAGCAGAGTGGAGGCTGGGGGCCCATCTCCCCATGGAGATGCCAGCAAGGCAAATTTCTGGCAGCTGTTCAGCATGCCAGAGCAGAACACAGCCCACAAGCTGGGCTGGGAGAGGCTCCCTGTGCCCCCTGCACCAGGAAAGAGGAGCCTGAGGATGAGAAAACCCCCAGGCCAGGCCAGGAGAGGACAGTGGGCTGGCTGACCTGTCCCAGGGGAGCAAGGACACTGGGCAAGCACAGGGAAGGAGAGCTCAGGAGAGATGTGAAGCTGGTAGGGGTCCATGGACTGACTGTCCTTAGGACTTTAGGAATGTAGGGCAGTCAGAAGGCAGGACTAAAGCAGTGTTTCTCCTGTAAGCTCACTCTCAGTGAGCCAAACCTCTGCAAACACCTAAACAGCCTCTGCCTCCTCAAAGAGCCACCTCCTCCTCTTGCACAATTACCTTTTCAGCAGGACAGCTCTGTGTTCTTGCTCACCTGGTGCCCAAGGGGGTTATGAGCCCCACCTGCTCACAAGCACGAGAGCATTCCCATTCCTGCACTTTCTGCTGCCTCTGCATGCCACAGGGGCTGGGAGTCCATGCTGTTCTTTGGTGGCCAGCCAAGGCAAAGGACAAAGTTTGGGGCAGGTCAAAACTTGATGTGGGCACGGATGTACTTTCCTAATTATTGCTTTCATTGTTTGTTTTGAGGAAAAATTGGCACCTATTTCCTGGCAACCCAGGGACCTGTTTCATTTCTGATATAGAAAAGGTGGAAGTGATCCCACTGCAAGGACAAATGTTTACCCCAGCATAGGATCTGATTCATAGAGGATACAGCAGCCCCATGATTTCATCACCAAGTACATGCCTGAGACATCACTGGTGTTATCTCATGGAGTTAAAAGGACTCACTTCCCTTTGCCTCGTTGATTTAAGGTTTCCATTACTGCCAGTGTCTGCTTATCTGGCTTACTGTCAAAAAGTGAGTAGAATGCCTACACCCAGTGAGGACAAATAGATAGGACTTGGTTTCAGGCTTTTTTAGGGTTTATGTGCAATATTTTGAATCATTGGTTGATCTGCTTCTCCCTTTGTCACTTTCCACTGGACTCAGACATTGACACACCTCCCAGCAAGAAACTTCTTTAATGCTTCCTATGTGCAGGGACAACAGCTGGACTTGATAGCCTGAAAGCCTTTTCCAGCCTAAAGAACTCTGTTTTTCCATGTGTTCCACCCTGGAAAATGTGAAGGACTGACTCTGATAGCTGCTCACCCACTCTGAAAAGACTCAGATTACCCACAGTCCCAAGCAGCATCCATACTTTACAAGAAAAGGTTTGCTCCAGCTCGCAGGAGAAAAATCTCACTGCCTTTCCAGTTAGTTTCAATAACTCATCTCCTTGTGTTCTGCCTGATCCTTTTCCCAGAAATGTCCTTTCTAGAAGCAGGGCTAGGTGCTGCCTTCCTGAGCCACTGCTTCATGGCCCACGTGCCAGATCCTGATGTTTGCACTGACTGTGCTGTCACAGAGGCAGCCAGAAACCTCACCTGGCCCAGCCCAGAAGAGCCAGGATCCCTCCTTGCTGTTCTGGGTTGTGAAAAACGCCAATCACTTGTTTTTAAAATCTTAAAAGTTTAATAGTAATAAGATGGTTATAAAAATAGTAATATAATTCGAGTAATAAAAATTTGGACAATTTGGATTAGGACAATATGAGACAACAGAAACAAAGAGTTACAGACAGTCTGGGTGCCTCTTTCTGGGCAAAATAAGCCCAGAAAAGGACCCACGTTAACAGAGGATTAACCCTTAAAAGCAACAGCCTGTTGCATATTCATACACCTCATACATGATGCATAAATTCCATTCAAACACAGGATTCTATTTGGTCATCACCAACTTCTTCCTCATAATCCTGACGGTGTCATCCTGCCCAAGCAAGGCAGGAAGAAGTTCATTTCTCCTGAGAATGGAGCAGTAAATTCTCTTTCTCTGACAGATTCAGGTGTCCTGTGGCTGCTATCTCAGTGCGAGTCCTTTCTTTACAAAAGTATCCTACATAGCATGGTTTCTATTTTAACATTATGTTATAACGTAAAACTATACTTAACACACTACTTGAGAAAATTAACACAGCATAACTTTCTAACATAACATGTATAATATTCATTTGAATATTTCTGAAAAGCCAATCATTAAATACACATTTTTCACAGGGTACACTCACACGCACCTTTGTCCCGTGCCTGGGTTTGCAAAAATACCTGCAAAGAAACAGGTGGAGGGACAGAACCCTCCACTGACCCTGCAGACTCCCACAGGGATCTACAGAGTTTGGACCAGAGAAGCTCTAGCTGTCTGCAGGAACTGTGCTGCCCGAGGTGTTGTGTTGGGAAGGGTGAAAGTTTGACAAGAAAGTCTCACAGATATGTGTGCTCAGCAGAAAGATTTTGAATGTAGAATCTGAAGAAGAAATAGAGATGGAAGCAAGTTTTGATATAGAAGAAAAGAATTGCTGAGCCAGTCTCACTGGGTAACCAAGGAGGCAACTGGTGTGTCAGTTAGAAGGGGTTTTTATGGCTCAGAGCAAAGGATAAACCCACCCCAAACAAGAAGATGTTTTTACCAAACAGAAAGACAGCACAGGCAAACAAGCCTGCCAATGTTGCAAGTAGAAAAAAGGTCTCAGAATTTTCCACTGCAAGAAAACTGAAAAACAACTTCTAGCTTAAACTGTAATGTACTGACTTTAAGTGATTAGAGAACAGTAACATGAATATGGTAATTGTAGTAGTTATGATGGGCTACAGATAAAAGTTAAAGTATAGATTGGTTCTACTGTATGAAGATGCTCAGCAAAGAAAAGTCTAGAATGCATTGTAACCAAAAGAAAAGTCTATAATGCATTGTAACCCAAACTAAGGGTCTGCAGGGCTGCCTGCAGCTGGAGCTGACAGCTGTGGGCACAGCTCTGTCACCCACCACCCTGGGCTGCTGTGACACCTTGGATGGAATATTCTGCATTTTGGAGAGCTGCCTGGAGTCCCACATTTCTCATTTTGGCTCTTACCAGTGTTGGTCTGAACTGAACAGCAGCCACACCATTAATACCCCAAGATTTCAGGTCAGCACCACAATGCTGAGTAAAGAAAGCTGTGTGAGACCAGAGAAGAGGCTGAATCATGACCAAAACCCAAACTGAGTGAAAACAGCTGGTGCTGCACAATTAACACCTGCCATGCTTCACATTGTAAGTACAGCTGATCAAAAAAGCAGAGAGAGGCAAAATCACCAAAGGGCAAGAGGAAAAGTGTGAGCAGGGAAAGCTCTGGGGGGTTTTCCAAGCAGATTGTGAAGATGGCTTTGCTGAGAGACAAGGGATTCCTCCATGTGTGTGCTGGGTGCCAGCTCCAGACCTGCAGGTGAGCTGGGATAAGCTCCTGCACACAAACTGCCCAGGACTGTGTGTTTGTGATTCTGGGAAAACTTCACTCACAGACCATATCCATGAGGAGCACTGCGATTAGCCCTGGGTGAAAAATGCCAATCACTTGTTTTTAAAATTTTAGAAGTTTAATAGTAATAAAATGGTTATTAAAATAGTAATATAATTCGAGTAATAAAACTTTAGACAATTGGGATTAGGACAATATGAGACAACAGAAACAAAGAGTTACAGACAGTCCGGGTACCTCTTTCTGGGCAAAATAAGCCCAAAAAAAGGACCCACATTAACAGAGGATTAACCCTTAAAAGCAACAGCCTGTTGCATATTCATACACCTCATACATGATGCATAAATTCCCTTCAAACACAGCATTCTGTCTGGGCAGTGTCAGCTTCTTCCTCTGAATGCTGACAGCATCTTCAGAGCTGAGTGAAGTGGGAAGAAGTTCATTTCTTCTGATAACGGAGCAATAAATTCTCTTTCTCTGAAAGATTCAGGTGTCCTGTGGCTGTTGTCTCACTGCGAGTCCTTTCTTTAAAAAAAGTACCCTACATAGCATAGTTTCTATTTTAACATTATGTTATAACCTAAAACTATATTTAACACAGTGCTTAAGAAAATTAATACAGCAAAACTTTCTGACATAACACATATAATATTCATTTGAATATTTGCAAAAAGCCAATCATAAAATACGCATTTTTCACAGTCTGCAAGCATTGCAGAACAGGCTCAGAAATAGCCAAACTGAGATGGGCAAGCCTCAGATATTTGTGACACAATACCGTAACCGCAGTCCCTGCTCAGTCTGTCTGAATTTGTCGTTGCAGTTTCCTGGGTTTGGAGAAAGTGCAAGTGCAAAAGTGTTGCAAGAATGAGACCAAATGTACTTTCCTTTGAAGGATTTTAACATACTCATGCTTTTGATGATCGTGGTCAGCAGGACAAGGAGAAAAACAGAGTTTCAGACCTCCGGGTCTGACTCACTGCGCTCAGTTTGGGACAGAGGGTGCGAAATAGGACAAAGAAGAGAAACCAAGTTGCTCTCATGTGCTCTTGGGGCCACAGTGACCAGATAGTGCTGGCTCTCTAGAACTGGTGTAGACAAAGCCACTCATTCAGAGCTATGCTCCAGAAGGACAAGGCCAGAAAATGTTTCCCTCAGGGTGGGGTTAGAGTACAGCCTTAGGGCCAAGGGAAACACTCACAAGAAGTGAGACATTGATAGGCATCAGTGCTGAACAAAACACCTTAATTCATGTGCTGTGCTGGGGGCCCTCAACAGATAAGGTCATTTTTCATTACTTGAGAGGACTTCTTCCCTTATGACTATGACTGTGTTCTCTGACTAAGCTAGCTTGGTTTTCAGTCACAAGAATTCTTGTTTAAAACAAGGTGACCTCCATGCATTTGGTATGGTGTGCTGTGGTGCAGACTCCCAGTGCTGTATGATTTAGGCCTTTGCCCTGGGGAGTTTGTGAAAAATGCCAACTGCTTGTTTTAAAATATTACAAGTTTGATAGTAATAAAATGGGTATAAAAATAGTAATACAAATTAGAGCAATAAGAATTTGGACAATCAGAGTTGGGAAAATAAAGGACATTAAAAGCAAAGAATTACAAATGTTCAGATGCTTTCCTCTTCAAAGCACAGCTCACTAAGCAAGGATTGACTCCTAAAAGCAATAGCCTGTTGCATATTCACATATCTCATACAGGATTCAAAAATTATTTGCAAACAAAGGGTGTTCCCTGGTTATTGTGAACTTCCTCCCCCTCATCTTGTAAATCAGTCATCTTGGTCCCTACTAACTCTGGTCTTTCCCAATAAGGAGGCAATAATTCTTCTCTGGGAGATTTTGGTGTCTTGTTGCTGTTATCTCTGGGCAAAGAATTCCTTGAGCTAGTTTAAAAAAGCATCTTACATGACATAGTTTCTATTTTAATCTTATGTTATAGCCTATAACTCTATTTAACACACTACTGAAAATAGGATTAATGCAGTATAACTTTCTAACATAACACATATAATATTTATTATAATATTTGCGAAAAGCCAATCATAAAATACACATTTTTCACAAGCTGTCAAGCCAGGAGCTGTCACAGCCTGTGTGCGCTTCCCAGAAGCCTTCCAGGGGTGAAAAATGTGTGTTTTATGATTGGCTTTTGGCAAATATTCAAATGAATATGATATGTGTTATGTTAGAAAGTTATCTATATTAATTCTCTTAAGTAGTGTGGTAAATATAGTTTTAGGTTATAACAAAATGTTAAAATAGAAACTATGCTATGGAAGATACTTTTTCTAAAGAAAGGACTTGCACTGAGATAGCAGCCACAGGACACCTGAATCTGTCAGAGAAAGAGAATTTATTGCTCCATTCTCAGAAGAAACGAACTTCTTCCTACCTGGCTCAGCCCTGAAGACACCGTCAGGATTCAGAGGAAGAAGTTGGTGATGACCAGACAGAATCCTGTGTCTGAATGGAATTTATGCATCATGGATTAACCCTTAAAAGGCTGTTGCTTTTAAGGGTTAATTCTCTGCTAACGTGGGTGCTTTTTTTGGGCTTATTTTGCCCAGAAAGAGCTACCCAGACTGTCCATAACTCTTTGTTTCTGATGTCTCATATTGTCCTAATTCAAATTGTCCTAATTTTTATTACTCGAATTATAATACTATTTTAATAACCATTTTATTGATATCAAAATTTAACAATTTAAAAACAAGTGATTGGCGTTTTTCACAAACACCCTTCACACAGGTGCAGATATACCAGGTGTGCCACGTTTTCCTCCCAGCTCCTGTGAGAGCAGCTCCAGCAAATAGCCGGGCATGAATTCAGCATCATGGTGGAAAAATGAACCTCAGGCCTGGACTCACAGTTTAGTTTGAAATGGTCCTGAATGGCTGTGGTGGCTTTGCACAGCTGGAAACACCAGACTGGCCCCATGTGGGTGCAGGAATCTCTGTGACACACTTCAGAGATGTTTTGTCTTCTATTGAGGGAGTTCATCATGCTTAGGTGGTGGCTTAAAGGGTTAAAGTACCCCAGAGATGTGGAGAAGTTTGAGAGCGGGGTTTGTTTTGTGAGGAGGAGTGTTTGGGCTATTTTTGAGATTTCTAGGGCTAAAGCAATGCCTAGGGCTGTTACAGCTAGGGCAGTGACTTTAATGGAGAGTGGTATGGTTGTTGGAGGGGTGTTTGTGGGGATGATAAATGAAATGATAAAATGGAGAGTTTTGCTGGCTGGTCGTGGCCGAGGGATGAAGGCAGCGGGAGGTGACCCAGGAAGGCAGTGGGCAGGAGGCAGCCTCAGACAGGGCTCAGGGCTGGTCCCCATCCAGCACAGAGCTCAGAGAGCAGCCAGCACAACCATGGAGAGAAAGGACGGGGCAGGACTGGAGCTCTGCTCTCTGCTCCTGGGCCTGGTTTTGGTGCTTAGCCACAACAGGCCCTGAAGCAAAGTCCATGAAGTTTGTGCCACCCATCACAGCCTTGCAAGTGGAGTTGGGGTCCCTCTGGCTCGTTCTGGCTGCCCCAGCCCTTTGCAGGGTGGCACAAGCTCCGCAGGAGGGTTGAGGGGGCTGCCATGGAGCAGGGAGAGAGGCCCCACCGTGGGTACGAGGCTGAACGACGCCTCTTGCTCGTCTTTCACTTGGGAATTTTTCCCCACGCAAAAGCAGGACAATGTCACTGGCAGAATTCAGTCTTTGCCTGATTTTTCAAGTTTCCCTGGGAAGGAAGGTTTAGGTTATCTCCCATCTCCCTCCACATTGCCACAGAACCGGAGCAGGGTGAGAGGAACCCGGCATTGCTGAGGGCAGGCACACTGAGTCGTGTCAGGGTGACAGAATGAGCTGCCCAGTGTGATAGATGAGCATGTGATGATTCACTCTCACAATTACTCTCACAATATCATGTCTATAGGTAAGAAAAGCTTTATAGATTTATAGTTCTGTTTTGCCCCCTTGCAAGGTTATCAAGGGATAGACTGGGTTTGGGACATTTGGGAGGTCAGCTTGGCACTGTGGCACCACCTGACCTCCAGCCAGGATCTGAGGAAGAGATCTCCACCACTGAACAGCATAGAAGAGGTCAATGGACAGAACTTTGGGAGGGGCTGACGGGTTAAAAGGTGAAATCTCCATTGTGTGGGCGAGCACATGGTGGGAAAATTCTTTTGCTTCTGGCACTGTGACCTTTTTTCTCTATTCAGTCTTCTGTTATATTTTTGGTAATGTTTAATAAACCTTTCTAAATTATGAGAAGTGAGTCACCATTTCTCACACCAGGCTCAACAGAGAGACTTCTAACTAGAGTGCATGGCAGTGAGCTTGGGCAGCCTTGGGGGGAAAGATGCCTGGGAAATCCCTCAGTTTCTGAGGTCTGGATGTCTCCTGATGTGCTGGCAGGAGATGCACACACGGGAAGTGGGAGCTGGGATGCGTGGGGGAACATCTGGATCTTTGTAAACAGAACCAGCACTGGAGGTGGGAGCTCCCAAGGAATTGCTGCACAGCAGGACACAGGGAATGTCACAGCCCTGCCACCACAAGACCTTTCTTGAAGCATTTGAAAAATGCCAATCACTTGTTTTTAAAGCTCTAAAAGTTTTATAGTACTAAAATGGTTATAAAAATAGTAATATAATAAGAGTAATAATAATTTGGACAATTAGGATTAGGACAATATGAGGCAATAAAAACAGAGTTATGGACAGTCCAGGTACCTCTTTCTGGGCAAAATAAGCCCGAAAAAGGACCCATGTTAACAGAGGATTAACCCTTAAAAGCAGCAGGCTGTTGCATATTCATACACCTCATACATGATGCATAAATTCCATTCAAACACAGCATTCTGTCTGGGCAGTGTCAGTTTCTTCCTCTGAATCCTGACGGTGTCTTCAGGGCTGAGGAGGCAGGAAGAAGTTCGTTTCTTCTGAAAATGGAGCAATAAATTCTCTTTCTCTGAAAGATTCAGGAGCCCTGTGGCTGCTATCTGGTGTGAGTACCTCATTCCTATCTTTAAAAAAATATCTCACATACATATTTTATTTTATTTTATCCCATATACATCTTATTTAACTACAAAAGTTACATTTTGACTACAAAACTACATTTACCATACAATTAAAATGTTAATCCAGCACTACTAATCAATACCACACAATACATGTAGCAAATATCTGCATAGAGCCATATAATATGCACTTTTCACAAAGCAATTCCCCGGGATGCCCTGAGGTCAGAATTCCTGCAATCACAAAAATACTCCTCCTTTGCTGCTGCACCTTCCCTGCCTGCTCCTGCTCTGGAGAGGTGCAGCTCCCTGCAGCACATGAGATCACCCTGCCAGGTGCTGTGTGGGCACTGGGAGCTGTCAGCAGCCTGTCCCACTGCTCAGCCCATAAATGACATCTCCCGTCACCAGAAAGGCAGGGAAAAAGTTTCAGTTCTTTTGCCTGGGGGCACTGATGGGAAGGGCTTCTGAAGGAGGTTGAGAATTAAATAAATACAACAGGTCCCAGCTTGGTAGTGCCAGCTCATCAGTTTCTGGGCTGGGCAGAAAACCTCACTGTGGCTGCAAAAGTGACTGAAATCTTAATTTGCCTTCTGTCTGGGTGTGAAAAATGCTTATTTTATGATTGGCTTTTGGCAAATATTCAAATGAATATTATATATGTTATGTTAGAAAGTTATCTATATTAATTCTCTTAAGTAGTGTGTTAAATATAGTTTTAGGTTATAACAAAATGTTAAAATAGAAACTGTGCTATGGAAGATACTTTTTTAAAGAAAGGACTTGCACTGAGATAGCAGCCACAGGACACCTGAATCTTTCAGGGAAAGAGAATTTATTGCTCCATTCTCAGAAGAAATGAACTTTTTCCTGCCTTGCTTGGGCAGGATGACACCATCAGGATTCAGAGGAAGAAGCTGACACTGCCCAGACAGAATCCTGTGTTTGAATGGAATTTATGCATCATGTGTGAGCTGTATGAATATGCAACAGGCTGTTGCTTTTAAGGGTTAATCCTCTGTAAACGTGGGTCCTTTTCCAGGCTTATTTTGCCCAGGAAGAGGTACCCAGACTGTCTGTAACTCTTTGTTTCTATTGTATCATATTGTCCTAATCCCAATTGTCCAAATTATTATTATTATTATTATTATTATTATTATTATTATTATTATTATTATTATTATTACTCTAATGATATTACTATTTTTATAACCATTTTATTTCTATTAAACTTTAAAAAAATTTAAAAACAACTGATTGGCATTTTTCACAGCGAGTCTCAATCAGCTTTTCTGTTCTGACAGTAAATAGAGAAGGCACCTGAAGGAGCAGGGAGGGTTGGCTTTCACTTTGCACCCTCCAGGCAGCATCAGGTGACTGCTGCTCAGCTGCCTGGCCGTGTTCCACCAGCCTGGGCTCTGCTGGGGGATTGCCTCCTCCCTACTGCCAGCTCCTCCTAAAACAAACTCCTGAGCTGTGCCTGCGTCCTGGTACGGGCAGGGTTGGTGTAAAACCTCCCAAATAAAGAGATGATCCCAGTGGTGAGAAGAGGTCAGTCAGCAGAGTGCACACAGTACTCAAGTGGCAGCTCTTGACACAGTCTCTCCAGCATCGTGCCTTACAAAGGTTAGATTTTAGGATTAGGTTGGTGACTGTCCTTAATCAGAGGAAATAGACTTGATTGGGGTGAAAATCCCTTAATTTCTGCCAAATCCTCCAAGGAATGCAATTCAGTAGTTGGACAAAATCAGTTGAAGGGTTGGACTGAATCCTGTTAACGTAATTTTGATACAAATAAAGACGCATTCCCACAGGCAGTAATTTTCTCTTAATTCCTTTCAAGATTGTTTCCATGTTTCATGTTGAAAAAGGGCTTCGTTTCAAAAATAACAGTGTTGTTTTCAAAGACAAACAAATAAAAGCCTTAAGAGCAAAACAAAATGTTTTACCTCTTACGTCTGAGCTTGTAACATTTTTGTCTGCAAGGAAGAGCAGATGCTTTTCCTTTGTGATCTTTATAAATTTTCAGCTCATAAACCAGTCAGTCACACTCTCCCAGGGAGGCTTTTCATACAAGCCACGGGATCTGTCCAGGACATCTCCCAGATGTTGGGAAATCTGTGCAAGGAAACACAAATCCGGGGAACTTGGCAGTGATAATGCACAAAAGTGTCTGCAGCGATGGGGTTTGTTTTCCTTGCTTCTGCTCTGGGTTAAGGATGACTCCTGTCTTTGTAAGCCTTGCTGGAGACAGCAGTAACAGGAGCTGAGCTCTGGGAAGACAAAAGTAAATGTGCAGAGAGGGTGGGCAGCAACCCAGCTCGGGGGAGGCCGTGGGCGTTGGGTGGCAGAGCTGGCTGAGCTCAGGGAGGCCAAACACTGAACTCAGTGGTTGGATGTCTCTTCCCTGGCTTCTAGGCAAGCAGCAGGGGAGAAGGAGCTGCCTTGGGTGGTTGAGGGGGATCCCCAGCCTGCTTTCCCCATTCTGCTCACCGTGCTCTGCACAGAGCTCAGAACCAGGAGAGATGGGCAGGAGACTCCTGCTGAGGAGCTCTGACAGAGCCACGGGGTGTCTGACAGCACAGCAGGGTCACAGCTGCCCAGCCAGAGCAGCTGAGAGCAGGAGAAGCTGCTGAGGGTCCCGGGCCAGCAGCCAGGGGCTGCTCACGGTGTCACAGGAGCTGCGTGTGCTGCTGTCCCCAGGGAGCAGAGGCAGGACAGGGACAGGCCACTGACACGTGCTGCTGGAGCCTGTGGTGCCTTTGGAGCACGTTTGTGAGGCTCTGGGCCACAGCACAGCATGGCTGCTGAGTTTATGACATGGTTTGCTCACCACAAACTGCACAGGAGGCACTTTTTGGTCTTCTGGATGGCGCAATGCTATGGATTCCAAAAAATCCTGCTCTGGGGTTATCCTAACTCCTTATTCCAGAGGTTTTTCTGCAGCAGATCCCTGCCTCTGTCCCAGGATCATGGATGGTCAGAGGAGAAAGGAGCACCCTGAGCTGCCTCGCTCTGGGAAGACCAAAGAGGACCCTGCAGCTGCAGGACCCTGCATGGACCCACGAGCATCAGGATGTGACATGGGATCTGTGCTGGCTGCTCCTTACCAAGTGAGCCCACACAGAAGGGAACATCTCATTAAATGAACAGGTAGCAGGATTAAATGGAACACAAGGACTTCCAGAAGGCTTTTCATGCAAAAGACCATATAAAATAACCTGCTGAAGTCATTGCTGTAAGAGGAAACTGGAAGGTGGGACAGGCTCAGAAAGCAGCCAGTTCACACACAAGGAATTCCTCAGAAACTGCTGCAAGGAAAGAAACAGAATACACATCAGACCTGGTGTCTAAGGCAGGATACCACAGTGGATGGGCCTCTGAGCCCACTCAGCTCAACCACTGTTACACAAGGCTGAATGCAAAGGGCAATACTCCAAAAAATGGGTTCCCAGAGCTGAGTAGCCAAGCCACAGCAATGGCAGGCCAGCTGTGCCCAGCGTGGGCAGCTCCATGCCACGTGTCCCTCTTGAGCCCCACAGGGCACAAAGCACCAGTCAGAAGCTGTTTAGACTTCTTTATTGAAGCAACACGTTGCTTTTATAGTTTTACAAGTTTTTAGTTTAACAAACACATACATTGGTCATAAAGGCGAAACAAAACTCTCAATAGGTGAAAGGAGCCACACCACTGTGTGAGCCAACCAAAGTCCAGATCTTTTGCTTACACTTTTCTCTCTCATTCCTCCAGTTGTCAGTGACAGCTTTGGTAAATTCCTTGAGAGAGATATGAGGCTTTCCTTATCTTGAAGAAGCCTTCGCTGGCTCACAAGAACAGCACAGAAATGTCTTTCCCACAGCCACGTGCCAGGGCTGGGTGTCCCTGTGGTAGTGCTCGTCATCTGCTGCCCTGCCAGGACAAAAATCCCCTCGTGCAAAGCTCATGTGATTGAGGGCAGGGAGTTGTGCAAGGCAGCCCTGGAGGTGCTGATGACACAGCCCCAGCTCCATTGGAAGGCAGTGGTTCTTCACATGCATGGAGGAAATAAAAGCAGCATCTGATGATGCAATGGGAAGAAAGTCAAGAGGGGGAAACTACAAAGACATCCAAGCACGAGGAGAGGAGGGTTTAATTAGCACAGCCACCCTGGAGCAATGCTGTGGGGAGCAGGGACAGCTCAGGGTCCCTGGGGGCTCACCCCACAGCTGGGCTGTGCCCCTGTGGGGCACTGGGGGAGGCAGGAGGTGCCTGGCTCACACTGCACTGCACCCTGACATTGCTGAGCTGAAAGGCAGCGCAGGTTTTCAGCCAACACTTTCAGAACTGGGTTTCCTGGCAGGCTGGCCCAGAACGGACACACAGCTCCGAGCTGAGTGACAGCAAGAGCAGGGCAGTTTCATTTTCCCGGGAGGGCAGAAGCAGAGAGAGGCAGGCTGCCAGATGCTGATGCAATGTGACAGTCTGAGCTCGAAGCCTTTCTGACGGATTAGAAGAAGAAAGATGTCAGTGTCTGGGTGGGTGATGCAAAGCCTGGGCTGGGAAGGGACCATGCCAAGGCTTCACAGCTCTCAGAAGGATTTCTCCTTTCCCATCTCAGCAATCTGGGATCTCTGCCAGAGGAGGAGCAGGATGGGTGAATAAACAAACACTACTTCGCTTTCCTAAAGCAATTTGTAAGGCAAGTGAAAGAGCCAAAGGAGGCAACAACTGCTCTTTTCCTCCACTCCTCCCTCTGGGCTCCTTGCCACAACCTGCCCTGGGTATGCAGGCACCCCTGCACTCCACAGCATACCCAAGAGCTCAGAAATGTCACACAAAAACCGGGTCCCATCCTTCTGTACACAACCTCCCACACTGGAAAAGACATTGCTACATACTTGTTCCATGCCAGAGCATCACCACCATCACAGTAAAAAAATTCTTCCGCCTCATCTGAACTGACCTTCTTTTAAAACCATTTAAACCAATGGTTTAAAACCTTTACCCCTTGTCCTGTCTGTCTGAAATGTCAGTCCTCACCTTTCTTATGAGCCCCCAATAAGTACTGAAAGGGCTCAGTGAGCTCTCCCTGGACCTTTCCATTCTTCAGGCTGAACACCCCCAGCCCTCTCATCTTTCTCCACTGGAGAGGTTCTCCATCCTCCTGATCATTTTTGTGGCCCTCTTCTGGACTCACTTCAACAAATCCCTGTCTTTCCTGAGCTGAGGGCCCCAGAGCTGGATGCAGACCCCAGATGGGGCCTCACCCCAGCAGTGTGAAGGGGCAGAACCCCCCAGAACCCCCTCCCCTGAGCTGTTGGTCACATCTCCTTTCCTGCAGCCCTCATTTTCCTGCAATCCATTTGGATTAATGTGCTGTGTGCAGGGCTGGGTACAGAAGTACAAATGTCTCAAACCTGGGCTCGAGAGCAAGAGTGTCACAGAAGGGCAGGGTGAAACTCAAATGGTCTGGAGAGAGTGCCTGAAAAAATGAGACACAACTGAGGAAGGAGAAGGTGCAAATCCCTCCTCTGCACAGGCAGGAATGATCTGCTGTAGAAGTGCAATAAGGAGTGAGTAGCTTGTGAGAAAAGCACCTGGGGGCTGCAGGGTCCTGGGACCAGGCTGAAGGTGACACTGGCTGGAAAAGGCAGGAATCACTCTGTACGTGGAAGCTGGAAGGTGGCTGTGGGAGGGCTGAGTCTAGAGCAAAGTATCCCCCTTCCTGAAAGGGGATAAATCAGTCACACATAAGCAAAAGGAAAACTGGGATATGTGGAGATGTGGGAAACATCTCCCAAGAGTCCTGCTGTCCTCTGGAAAGATCTGTCCATAAATGACTGATGCAGAGAGAAAGGAACAGCCTGAGCACACTGCACAGGAACGGGCCAAGGCTTAACCTGGCAGCCCAAGGGAGACTGAGGACAAACCTCCCATTGTTAAGGAGAATGAAGACCTGGAACAGGGGGCCTCTCTGGGGTCTTTAGTGGGACAAATTCCTTTCAGGTACCACGGCAGAAGCAGCTGGTGCTCCTGCCATGGGATGGGCTGGGGTGAGGGGGCAGAGGACCCCCCTGGGCACATGGTGCTTGCTGCTGAGGGGGAGAACAAACGTCAGGTTCTGCAACAGCCCTGCTGAGAGCTGGAAAATGAACTCACCCATCTATCTGCAAATATCAAACAGATTTCCTGAGACTAGTGCAGGGCCACTGTGATTTTCCAGATTAGCCATGACCACTGGTACTCTGTGGGTGAGGAGAGTGTCAAATATGTGAACAACCACTTCCCTATTTGGTGTCTTTGGAAGACCATAATTAGCACTTTTTCATCCTGTCCCATTCACACAGATTCCACTCACAGTCTCATGCCACAGCTCCCCCACTTCTGCAGCAAGAGGCAGCAGAGAAGAGGTTGCACTGCTTCCTCCAGCCCCAGAGACAAGGGCTGAGACATCAAGAAATACTTTTTTAGAGTTTTGAACTAGGTAAATCACTGCTTTCCTCCAAGGTGCCAGACAGAGCTCCCTCTCTGCTCCTGTTTTGGTTTGAATGCAGGACTTGGCCAATTGGAATGAGACTCTCAATCTGAATTTTGACAAATCTGCACTTGCAACAAGAGACCCAAAATGCTGTCCCTGCAGCTCTGACAGCTTAGATGGCCCTGACATCCCTCACCCAAGCAAGAACTGCCACGAGCCTGGAGCAGGTCTCCCTCCACTGGCATCCCTGGCCCAAAGGGCAGCCCTCACCTGCCACTGACCCCAGCAATGCTGAAAACACAGCTAGAGACAATATTGCTCCCCAGTTTCTCTGGGTTTCACTCTTTTTCATCAGGCTGATGAGGACACTCAGCCCTTGTGGCTATACCCAGATGGCAAATTTCCAGGATCCCATTGAACACAGACCCACCCCTATTCAGATCAAACCTCACCACCCTAGCAGCCAGGGGCTGACTGGAATACAAGTGTGGTATTTTTGGGGTCCCCTGTGGCAGGAAGGAAATGATGAATCTGACTCCATGTTCTTAGAAGGCTAATTTATTATTTTAGGTTACTATATTATATTAAAGAATGCCATACTAAAACTATATAAAGAAGAAAGAAAGGATACAGACAGAAGGCTTAACGAGATACTAATTAAAAACCCCTGACTCTCTACAGTCCTGACACAGCTGGCTGTGATTGGTCATTAAGTAAAAACAATTCACATGTTGGATAAACCATCTCCAACCACATTCCAAAGCAGCAAAACACATGAGAAGCAAATCCGATAATTATTGTTTTCATTTTTTTTCCTGAGGCTTCTCAGCTTCCCAGGAGAAGAAATCCTGGCAGAGGGATTTTTCCAAAAAATATGACAGTGACATACAAACAGATGGAAGACAAGGGCAGGCAATGCATGAGAGAGCAGCCAGGACAGGGTGCCAGAGAGCTCCAATCACTTCCTTCCCTCTTAACCCCCAGGATTCCCACTGGGGCACTCACCACTGATAGTAAAAGGTTTTAAAATCATAGAAAATTTGGGGAGTTAGAAAAAGCTAGGCTTAGTAGGCCCTGGGAAATGTTAGGCCTTGTATTTGCTGGATCATGTGAAACTGCACCTGTGTAGTCAGTATATGGTAAATGATATAATTGTTAGATGTGATTAGATAGAATTATTGTTTAAAGAATCATGAGAAACGATGTTAGGGGCTGGAGGGGGAGCACGAGAAATCCATGCTTGGATGAAATCAATGTATACAGTAGAACAATGTAAGTTTAATAGTTAATATGGAAGTTACATAATGATAGAATGTAAAACATGTTCAGCCCAAAACCTTGTCGGGTCAGATTCGGGTCTGTACCCTGACACCCAGGGCTCTTTATAAAAGCACCTGCATGTAATCACTCTGTGATTGTGTGTTCCTGAATGCCAACCCCCCCTCTGGCACTGTGCCACTGCACAGCCTGTGGCCCTGAGATGGGGACTCAGACAGCCCAGGGCTGCCCCAAAGGCATCCTGCCATGGCTTCCTACTGCATTTCCACCATGGAGCCCCAATTGTTTTTCCATTTTTGCTCATTGATATTGTTGTGACCCCAAACCACTCAGTTTGAGAGAAACAGGGGCAGCGGGAGTGCCCAGACACAGGGTGCAACAGAGAGACCTGAAACTCAAATTAATCAATCCTTCTCTTTCTCTGCCCCTGTGGACTGGTGCTGAAATGCCTTTAGGGCTTTTCTATGCTTCTTAAGCCTCTCCCATATTCCTGGAAAGCTGTGGCAGCTGGAAACATGCCAGCCTTCCCACAAAAACACAGAAATGCAGGCTGCACCACAAGTAAAGACAGGGCAATCTTTCTTTGTTTTGACAGAAAACAAGCTGGTCAGGACTTGAGAAACCTACTTCAGGGTTAAAGCAAACTTCATACCAGTGGTGCCTGATTTGGTGATGAAAAATGCAGATATTGATGAGGCTTTAGAGAGCAGCTGCCCAGAGGACAGGGTGCAAATCCCAGAGAGGTGAGCCAGAGGGGCTGGGACAAACGAGGGTTGTCACAGTGCCACGCAGAGTCATGGAAAGTTCCTGCCTGAAAACGCCTGCGGTAAATCTGCTGCTTCCAGTCTGTGCCTGAGACATTACCACAAGTCCCCAGGGCCGGGTTTAGGCAGAGGAAGTGAGCTCCCCAGTGAAGCACATGATAGTCCCTGCAATCACTTGAACAGATATTTTGGATTAAGAAGAAAACTGGCAGTGAGTCAAACACCTGCACCTCCGCACCCCGACACAATGGAAATTCAAAGGCAGAAATTACCTTGGTGTATTTTGGGCTGTGGCATTGCCAGTGTGAAGCCTGCCAAATAGTCCTGTTCTAAAGATACCAGAGAAGGGAAGTAAGGGCAAAAAGGCAGGTAAGAGTCACATCCTGTTCCTTAGAACCATTTAGGTTGGAAAAGAGCTCCAACATCCTGGAGTCCAACCATGAATCTAACACTGCCTGCTCCGCCACTGAACCGTGTCCCTGTGTCCCTCCATGCAGAGCACAACTGCTTCTACACTAAATTTGTTTCCATGCCTCCCTAGCAGACTGTGAGGAGAGAGGAAAAACAAAAAAAAAAAGAAAAGGAAGCATGACAACAACATACAGTGGGCGTCCTGTCAATTTACATACTGGTTGCAAAATCCCATTCCGAGAGCTGAGGCTGCTTTTGAGAAGTGTAAGAAATTAGGAAGAGAATGAGCCCAAATCTGGTTGTGATTGAATATTCTGCTCTCTGCTTAGCCTGAGTTCTTTTTCTTTTTTTTTTTTTTTTTAACTGAGACCAACAAGGTTAAACACTGGCTGAACAAAAACTGCTGGGGTCTGTGGGCGAAGACCTGCAGAATGAAATGCTGCTTGCTGCCTCCTGCCAGGGCTCCTCCAGCCCTGCACAGGGCTTGTGGCATCACTGGCATGCTGGCACAGGGCTGCAGTGCCATTTGTAAATACACTGCACAGGGCTGCAGTGCCAGGCTCTCTCCCTGGCAGTGTATTTATAAATAACACCAAGGAAAGGCAGATTTACAGTCACTGGCAGTATGTTTACAAATAACACCAAGGAAAGGCAGATTTACAGCCACTGGCAGTGTATTTATAAATAACACCAAGGAAAGGCAGATTTACAGCCACTGGCAGTGTATTTATAAATAACACCAAGGAAAGGCAGATTTACAGTCACTGGCAGTATGTTTACAAATAACACCAAGGAAAGGCAGATTTACAGTCACTGGCAGTGCGTTTACAAATAACACCAAGGAAAGGCAGATTTACAGCCCCTGGCCACTGCCCTCCAGTGCTGCCCCTTAACAGTGGGGCAACTGGATCCATGCTTAATGTACCATGACATCATGGATATAAAATAAATGTAACACTAGCTGGACTCAAGGTAGAGTCCAGCCTGTTCAATATTCAGAAGCATTCAACTCCAGACCCTCTTTGGCCCTGTATGATCCTGCCCTTGTGTGATCATTCCCATTTAAACCCTGCATTTATTGAGGTAACTGGGAAATTCTGCATGCCAGGACTGATATTTTCTGCCCAGAGCTCTATCTGTGGCAGCACTAATAGCTTTGTGTTTGGTCAAAAGGTCTCCCCACACAGGCCAAGTCCTTAAATGATTTCCTTTGGAAGGAGTTTGTGGAAAGTACCTTGTGTCCTTGACATCAATCGTGTGAAATCACCACCAAGTCAGGCAGGAAACCTCCTCAGGCTGCGGGGGTGACACAGGAAAGTCACCCCGAGGCTCCCCTTTGCCACAGATTGCCCTAAAGCTGCCCCCAAAGGATGCCCTGAAGGCCAGGCAGCCCTGCCAGGGGCCAGCCCCACGCAGGCAGCTCCACACAGATATTTAATTTTGGTTATATGCAGCCAGAAGAGCTGAGGTTTCACCTACAGGCTGGGAAGAGGCAGAGAAGAACCAAGAGTAAAGTTTATAAAGTTCATTTTTTGTGCATTCCATCCCCAGAAAGGGAGTGCAGAAGAGCTGGCTGAGATCTCTCAGTGACATCTTTGTGACATCAGAATTTCTTTTCTAAATAAACCAATGGAGAGCACTTTTTCACATTAAAAGAAAAGAATGTGCAGAATGTAAAAATAGAAACTTCTTTCAAGGCTGACTCAAAATATTTATTTTAGGATTTTTTTTGTTTACATTTGTTTTTTACTTCTCAATCCTATTTGCTTTTTAAAAACTTTTTATTTTTGCCTTCCCCGCACAACGCTTTAATCACAGTTTGGTTCCCACAATACAGAACTCAAAAAGCAGGTAAGAAAAAAATATAGAATGGGAAAAGCTAAAATTTACTTCAGGAAATCCTTGAATAAAGCAGGTAAGAAAAAAATATAGGACAGGAAAAGCAAAAATTTATTTCAGGAAGACCTTGAAACCCAGCTCGTTTCAAACTGCACATTGAAAGCCATCTCCAAAATCCCAACCCTCTTCCTACTCTTCCTTGTCCTTGAGCAGCATCAGGAGGAAGCTGGGGCTGGCTCTTGGATCCCATTTGGTGTTCTCATTTGCTGCAAAGACTGTTGTGGCGTCACAGTTTGGAGTGAGGCTGGTTTCACTTTTACTGCATGAATCATGTCCCCAGGGAGCTGGAAAAATGCCCGGCTGTCATCTGCCGTCAGAATGAGAACCAGATCCCACATGCTGCCAGCACAGAGCAAGCACTGGCAGCTCCAGGGACAGCAGCAGGTAGGGTGAGGTTCCTGTGCTTGGCACCTCATCCCTCCAGCCCTCATGCAGTGAGCTCTGTGCTCCCTGCAGGGTTTTTAACCCTGGCCCCTCGTGCTGAGATCCCAAGGTGATTTTTGGAGCCCGTTGCCGGTTTCATTTCAGGCCGCCCGGGCCAGGAGCCAGCTGAAAGCTCCCTGCCTCAGTTTCGTGAGGAAGTGCAAATTCACTGCCTTGGAGCCTGGGCTGATGATGAAACCCTGTGGCTCCTCCTCTTGGCCTTATTAGCATGGGGAATTCATGAGTATAAAATCCTGTCCATGTCCCGCCGTGGCAACAGGGACCTCAGGAATCCCGGCAGCGCCTTCCTCAGCCCTGGTGCTGCTTGCATCCTCATCCTCCCCTCCAGCTGGACCAATGTCGGGCATCATGGAGCCACCAGCCATGCTGGAGGATGGGAGTGCTCCAGAGAACAGGAGAGCCACGTATCTGAGAGGTGGCTTTTCATGTTCTCATTTTTGTGTTGATTATTATCTTAGCCCTGGTCCCCATCGTCTTCTGTTTGCTCGATCATCAGCAGGTAAGGACAAAGCAAAACTCTTAACTCTGCAGTGTTCATTCCTAATTATTAACAGTGTTTATTCCTAATTGTTAAAAATTATTAAATTATTAATGATTAAGTTAATAATTTAATAATTATTAATAATTATTAAAAGTGCTGTGTTGATGCTATCAGCTAACTCCAACCTAGTAATTCTCTCCTCTTTGAAAAGTGCTAATGCTTTAGGTTTCCAAGATTTCAGCTGAGAATGTTTTCACCAATCCCTTACTGTCTCGCCAATTCCTCAATGTCTTCAGCGTTTTCCTCTCGTTTCCTTAAGCTTAAAAAAAAGTCTGGTTTTATTTCTCTGGTTTTTCTTCTCCTGCACTAGCGACGTGCACTGTTCCAATGTGATATCAAGTGGTGATGCTCTGTGGGGACCAGAGAGGCTGAGAAGCCGTGGTAATTCCCCAGGCACAAAGCCTTTTCACTCTTGGTTTTTACAATCTGGCACAAAAACCAGTCATTGAACCAAGTTTTGCTCCGCGTTTCATGAACTAATCCCAACGAGTTTTTCCTAACTGTACATGTAGTACTGAGCAGAAATACTGGTGAGCCAAGTGACTCATGGGCTGAAAGTCAGCTTTTATTTGCTGCTTTCCAAACTGTGAATCTGTGTCCTGAAGGAGCTAAGAACTAATTTGGGATGCCGGGTTGATCCCGCTGTAATGTGCCTCCCTCCAGCTCCAGTTCTTCTGGGGAAGACACAAGGAAAAAGCCCCTTTCTGTTAAGAGGAAGGGTAGCTTCTTGTCATGGTCTGGGAGCTGCTTGGGGCATAATGATGCCAGGAACCCCTCTGGGGACTGATCCTACAAGGCACAGAATTTTAAAAAATAAAATATGAAGTCTGCTAAATTCCCACAAGAGAGAAACGTTCTCTGCACCTTATAGCAGGAAAATATAAAAAAAACCAAAAAAAATTATTTGCTTTTAATCAATTTTTAGCCCCAAACCCACAGCTTCCATCACCCATTTGGGAGCTGTGGAGCACCAGCTCTGTGAGCTGCAGTCACAACTGAATCCTCCTGATGGAAATGAGCATATAGATGTTCACATATATTCCACACCTTCCCTTCTTTTATCCAGGAAAGTTTTTCTGTTTACTCACGTTCTGTTAGTAAAGAGAAAGTTTCTTTAGTAGGTGAAAGGACTGCCTTCAGTCCTGTTGAGTCCTGGGGAAAGCAGGACAGGGCAGTGGAAGCCTTTCCCTGCAAGGCAGCCAACAGCCTCCCCAGCACTCAGGACAGCTACTTCCTAGGCAAGGAATGAGGTTGTGCTCCAAGAGCAAATTCAAGCATTTCTGAGCTTGCATTCACGAAGATGTGAGAGGTGTGAGGCAGAAGCAGGTCCCTGTGTCTGCAAGCTGATCCCAAATCTGCTTTTCGTGGGCTCTGCCAGAGGAGAGCAGAGCTGCTGTGCAGGAGGAGCAGGAGCTCCACGAGCAGAGCCCAAGCTGTGAGTCATGGGGACAGACTGAAATCTCTTGCCATGGAGTTTCCCACCCATGGAGACAGCCTGGGCTGGAAAGGCACTGCAGGACTGACTGCTGCATCAGAAATGCCTGTGCCTGTGGCCCTGAGCTCAGCACGTGCAGCACTTACAGGGAAAAAGGCTTCAAACCAGCAGCTGTGCTGCCTGCCCTGCCTGCCTGGTGTGGTAGTGATGATTTTATTTGCCTGAGTCACTCCACACTCTGCACAGAAGGTTCACGGGTTTAATGAGGGTGAATTAGCACAAGACTGTGCAGCTTCTCACGTTTATGCACTGGCTTTAAGTCAAGTCCTTGTCCACAGAGCCATTGCTTGTGAGCATCCACAAGAGCTGGGTCCAGGCATGGGATGAAATCTTGTCACCCAAGAGGAATGTAGGACTTTTACCAGGTCTACTGCAGGTCACTGCTGATTGGTTGTATTTTTTTTTTTTTAATTTTGGGAAAATACCACCAAAATGGATATGAAAAAAATTGACCTATTTTAAGCATTTCAAAACTTTGTTGGAAAACATCTGGTTTTTTGTAACAAAACAGGGCTTGTGTTTGTAATAGTGGGTAGAAAAGATAACTTTTCTTCCTGGGAGAATGCTTTTGTAATGATAATGCTCCTCTAACTGAGTTCACTGATAAATGGAAAATCACAGGAGAAAACACTGACCAAGCCCTGCTTCTCTCCACAGGCACCGGGGCCCTGCTGGGCACATGGATCTTGTAAGTACAGAGATTCTAGATCTGCTTTCTGCCTTGTGCTGTGACACAAGGTGGCTGTGTCACAGGCCTGGTGCTGTTTAAGGACAGGGGTCAGCACTGACAGAGCCCCCAGGGCGCTGTGACAAACTGAGCTGCCCAGCTCTGCACCAGGCCTGTGAAACCCACACTGATGCCTTAAATTTGAGCTTTCATATTTTCCAGATTCTGTACTGCATTAGTTTATAACTCTGAACTCCATATAAAGTGCTGGCAGGTTCTCCTCACAGCTCAGTCCCACAGAACAATCCTTTTCCAGCCCCAGAACCAAGGGCACCACTGCAGCTTCAGGCCCAAAAAGTGCAAACAACAGGGAATGGAGGAGAGCAAACTGGGAGGGTGGGACTGCATCACCTGGAGCTGGAATTGGACAATGAACCCCAAGATGGAAATGGACCAAAACTTATAAAAGTGTGAGAACTCAACCCAGGGTCCATCTTGGGTGTAGCCATGGCCAGGCTCTTGTACTGCCCAGGGTGTATCCTGTGAAGGCCTTCAATAAATCCCTACTTCATTTCTTTAATAAATCCCTAGTTTATTCCTTTAATAAATCCCTGCTTTATTCATTAACAAATCCCTATTTTATTCCTTTAACTCTGCCCAGCCTCTGCTCCAGGGAGCCTCCCAGGGCTCATCACTTTTACAGCTCCTGGGTGTTAATCACCAGCTCTCCAAGCAAACCTCAGGGCAGCTCTAAAGTACTGCCCTGTAGAGTAGCTGAAACCCTCAGAGAGGTTTAATTAATTCAATGAAAAATTTCTGCACACACAAAATTTCATGTATTGACTGTACCCCTCCTGAAGGGCTGCAACCACAGCAGCCAGCAATATTACTGTCATCCTCATCATCCTCAGATCCAACTGAAATTCCACTTAGGAAATTTTTGTTATTAGACACCAGCTCAGACCCAACCCTCAGTGTTGAAAATCCCCCAGATGGGGATTTCCACAGCTAAGCTGTCCTGGCAGGGAGCACCTCCAAGCCACCCATGGCCCCAGAGGTCCTTCACAGCCTCTCCTGGCAGACTGAGACCCCTTTCTAGCACTTCTTAGAAGTCAGTAAACTCAAAAAGAATGATTTTGAGTAATATTTTAATATTACTCAATATTATAATAACAGCAAGTTATTATAATAATGATAATATTTATAATTATTATAATAATTATAAATATGATAATGATTCTAGTAACTTGCTGTTACTATAATAATTATAATATTTATAATTATAATAATTAATTCGTATATTTCTATTATAAATATAAATAGAATAATTATATAATTATACTTACATAATTATAATAATATATAATAATATATTATTATACATTATTATATATTTATGATATAAAATATTTAATATATTTATTAGTATAAATATTATGTTTATATTCTAATATAATAATGTTATTATAGTAATATTATTAATAATTATAATAACAATAATAATTATAATAACAGCAAGTAGAATGACAAGTAAATAATAATTGTTAGAAAGTCAAGAAGCGAATGGGGAGTGAGAGAAAGGGAAGCAGTGATAAAACATGCTCATGTGCAGAACAAGGTGACAGAATTACTCTGACATAATTACTCACCACACCATTCTGTCTGTGCTTTCCTCAGTGAACGAGTCATTTTCTCCAGAAGACCCAAGAATTTTGATCTGGAAGTGGGAATTACATAACTGCAAGGGGATTGTGCAGGGCCAAGGGGAGCACCTCATCATCCAGCAGAGTGGCAAATACTACATCTATGCTCAGCTCTTCCGCAAGGCGCCCCTCAAGGACCTTCTCACAGTGATGCTTTTCAAAAACCAGTCAACCGTCCTCAACAATGCTGTGGGGCCTGAGAATGGCACAGTCAACTTTGCCAGGCCCTTCCTCCTGCAGAAGGGAGACAAACTGCACTGTAAGAAAAACGACAACGAGAACTACAGCCTGCTGGAGGATCAGACTTATTGGGGCCTGTTCAAAATGTAGCAGGACTGCTCCGAGTCAGCTCCTCCCTTATTTCCTCCAGGAAACCTCAGGTCGTGGATGAGGAATCTGGAATGTGTCTTTGGGTGAAATTCAGCTTGCTGGAGTAAGGTCGTGTCCTGCAGTGACAGTGAACAGCAAACTTTGGTGATGATGGATGGCTGCTGATGGACACAAAGCATGAGCAAAAGATGGAGGGAGAGAAGCCCTGGATGTGTTGTGGGGTTGACTCTGAGATCCTGGAAAAACAAGCGCCTATATTCAGCCTGTTCTGAGCTGGGGAGGAGCTCTACTCTGCAGCTGGCTACATTTCTGAGCTGGGTACCTTGGTCAGTCCCCTGGGTCCCTTCTAACAAGAGGTGCTACAGAAAGACAAGATATTTTGTATCCTTTCCGCACAACCTGCCAGTGAAGCAACCTGTCCACAGCAGAGGGACAAAATGGTTCAGAAACAGCACAGGAAAAGCTTCTCAGCCCCCTCCACGGCCTTGCCACTAGCAAGGGAAGCACACCAGGGAAGCTCCATCCCCATGGGCAGTTCAGAGCACAGGGAGCTTCCCAGTGAAGCTCAAGCAGTGCAAATCCAAGGCAGCTCCACGGCACGGTGCAGACAGCCCAGCACAGGGAGCCTGGGATGAGCCCAGGGGGATGGATCGCTGCTGGCTGGGCAGCACAACGCTGCTGAGGCTGCTGAGTGTCACAGAGGCTGTGGGGGAGAGCTAATGGTAGGGGAGAGCGAGCACAGAGGGGAGACAAGAGGATGGAGGCTTGGAGAGCTGTTCCCAGAGTTTTCCTCCCCATGCTGTGTAGTGGGCAGGGCAGGGCAGACACGGTCCTGCCATGAAATGGGGAAGGGCTGAGCATGTCCCCCTTCCCACAGACTCAGCTCTGCCAGCCCCACAGCAGGGAAAATGTGAGCCAGCAGGGAAGCAGGGCACCCTTCCCCTGCTCACTGCAGGGCCTCTCTGCTGTGCCACCCCTAATGGTCACCTGTGGGTCACAGCACAGCTCAGAACCTCAGCAAAGGCCAAGTGCTCTCACAAGAGCAGGGGCTGTGGCTGCAGGACAGCCCAGCTGCCTCACAGCCTCCTGCTTCCTCCTCTCCCTTGCCTGGGCAGGCTCTCCCAGGGGCTCTGGCTTTTGCTTTCCTGCTCCCTGGACCTTCGTGGGTGACTGCTCCCACCACTAGTCCCACCACCATGGATTTTCATGGGAAAGCAAAGCAGCTGAGAAGCTGGATGGAAAGAAATGATTACTTGGGGTGGATGGACGCAGTTAGGAGTGCTATTTGCTCTAACAATTTTATATTCTATGTATTGTAACTTCAGAGAATGTAAAGTCAAGTTTTTGCAGCTGTGTCTGCAGTCCTGTGTTCGGTTTCCTACAAGCTATTACCAAATAAAATTATACTTTGGTTCTTACATGGCTTTGTTGATTCCTTAATTTAAAATAAAAAAAAAAAAAAAAGAAAAACCAAAAAACACCCTTACAAACCGCAGGTGTATCTCAGTTCTTTGACACAGGCTGAAAAAATAACTGACTGACACATTTCTCTACCCTTTATCTGCTTTCACTGAAGGACCTCCTCTCCTCTGAGAGGCTGGCAGTGTCAGCACAGAGTGAGATCAGTTTGCACTGCACAGTCCCAGGGCAGAGCTCAGGCATCTGCCATGGGGAGCTCCATGCACCCCCCACCCTCCCCAGTTACTTCTGAGGCAAAGCAAGCCCAGAAGGCTCTGCTGGGGGTGAAGAACAACTTGTTCTGCACATCAGACCAGCCAAATCCAGACCCTGCAACAGCTGGCCTGAAGATCTGGCTCCAAGACCCCAAAGATCAGCTCAGCCTAAGGAGAGGAGAATCCTTGCAGTGCCCAGCTCCTCCTCTCTCTCACTTCATGAGGAAAGGATCCCACAGGCAGCAGGGCTGGAAGCAGCATCCTGTGCTGTGGGCAGGGACAGCTGAGCCCTTCCTGGGGGGAGAGCAGCCCTGAGCAGCCCAGGGCCCACAGCCCAACCAGGGAGCTCCAGGCTCTGCAGGGACAGGGCCCACAGAGGCCCTGGAGGACTCTGGCAGGGACAGGACAGCCCAGGCTGCAGGGCCACCAGCCTGGAGGGTCTGGGGTCTGGGCCACCAACCTGCTGGGTCTGGGTCACCAACCTGCTGGGTCTGGGGTCTGGGTCACCAACCTGCTGGGTCTGGGTCACCAACCTGCTGGGTCTGGGGTCTGGGTCACCAACCTGCTGGGTCTGGGTCACCAACCTGCTGGGTCTGGCCACCAACCTGGTGGGTCTGGGCAACCAACCTGCTGGGTCTGGGGTCTGGGTCACCAACCTGCTGGGTCTGGGGTCTGTGTCACCAACCTGCTGGGTCTGGGTCACAGCCCGTGGCTGCAGGGCCACCAGCCTGCTGGGTCTGGCCACCAACATGGAGGGTCTGGGTCACCAACCTGCTGGGTCTGGCCATCAACCTGGAGGGTCTGGATCACAGTCCATGGCTGCTGGGTCACAGCCCATGGCCAGCTGTGCCAGATGTCAATGGTTCAATGTTCCAGAAGCTGCCTTGGTGCAGAGCATGCAGCTTTATCCAAGTGCTCTTCCAGCAGGACCTGAAGCCACCAGAGCTCCTCTCCTCTCCTATCCCCAGAGTCCCAGGCTCTGTCTCCTGCACTTATTCTCCTCTTCCTTTCTCCCTCTCCCTCCCAGAAGGCAGTAAGCCCTCCCTTGGTGCCTCCCTGGAGCAGCATCAGCCTGCTGTTCTGGGCTCCATCAGCTGCAGAGCTCTCCTGGGGACAGCCAGGAGCCCACCAGTGCTGCTGACACAGCAGCACCTCTCCAGCTCCTTTCACACTGTGCATCTCCTCCTCTTTCCAGCTTGCCTCGAGGCAAAGGGAAATCTTCTTTTCAGTCCCATGGAGGGTGCTAAACATCTGTATGGAAGCCTCTATCCAACTCAAAAGTCATTATTAGCCTTGTTCATTAGGCCATTAATGATGCTCAAGCATGCAAAGTACATTAAAAATCTCTTCCTAAACAGCAAATAGACCCTGTGGCTGTCAGGGTCAGTGCAAACTAATATAATGGCATTAGTGCTGCTGCAGTGCTCATTCCTTGTCCCAGTGTATGAAGTTGCACAGATCTGACCACCCCAGTGAATAAACAGGTTCTTATCCCAGGAGCCATCTGGCAAAAAACAGAAAAATTCACCTTTATGGGAGTAATAAACACATCACAGCAAGCTTCCTTTGGGGTCCTCTGTCCCCAGACAGATCTCTGAGAGGTACTGAGGTCCCTTGTCCCATTTTCTCACCACCAGGGTTTGAAAGGGACATCAGAAGGTGACTTTGCACTGACTGGGAGCTGCAGATGAGGATGCCTTCAGCATGTGGGAGGCAGCACAGCCTGGCAGGGCTGGCACCACCAGAGAGTTTGGTGTTCACTGCTGCTGCCTTCCCCTGGTTCTTTGCAGCAGTGACAGGAGGCAAAGGGGAGTTTGGCCTCTGCCCCTTGTTCCACTGCCAGGGGATGCCAAGGTTGTTTGTGTGGCACTTGGAGCGCCCTGGCACCTGTGACAGCCCTGTCCCATTTCAGGCTGCCCCAGCTCCCTCCTGGAGGCTCAGCCTTGGTGCCAGGGCTGGGCAGCACCATCAGCTGCTGCCAGGTCTGCCCCCAGCTTTCAGTGCCAGGCTGGTGTCGGTGAGGCCTCGCTGGCTTCTCCCAGCACGAGGTAAAAGTGGTTTATGGCACAGTGCTGACAATGGGATTTGTTCACACGTCACCCAGAGGTGGCACAATCTGTACTGGTTAAAGGGAAATGTCAAACCTGCCACTTCAGCAGGAGACATCAGAACGTGCTGAATGGGTCACGCTGTTAAATATTCCCAGGGTAAATTTATGGAGGGCTGCAAAGGGGCAGATGTGGGAATGCTGCAGCATCCACAGCCTCTCTGTCACTGGCAGCATCAGGTGCCAGAGCACCAGCTGCAAAATTGGAATCTGCACACATGGAGAGTTCCTGCTTGTCCATTCTGAACAATCCAGATTGGCACTGCTGGCCTTTTGGCTTGAGATTGATCCTGGCCTTAAAAGAAATCCAGAGACTACAGCACATCCACTCCATGGGGCGCCTGCACTGTCTGACTCAAAAATTATTGTTGTCCCACAGCACCAAATTCCTGCTGCAGGCTGGAGTGGGATCTCAGCTCACAGCTGATCTGGCCCCAGGGTTTCCAACCTGAGAGCCACAAGCAGCCCCACAGCTGGGGCACTGCAGAGCAGCAGCAGGTTTGGAGGACAGAGGCGCCATCCCCCACTTTCATTCTCCAGCCTGGCCAGTGGAAAAGCCAGATGGACATTGGCAGATTATGGCCAATGATCAGTGAAAAAGCCAAGTGGACACTGGCAGATTATGGCCAATGATCAGTGGAAAAGCCAAGTGGACATTGGCAGATTATGGCTGATGAGCAGTGGTGGAAAAGCCAAGTGGACATTGGCAAACTATGGCCAATGACCAGTGGAAAAGCCAAGTGGACACTGGCAGATTATGGCTGATGAGCAGCAATTGAGTGCCAGTTCTAATTGCTTATCCTTCGTTAGGAGTAATCAATGCCAGCATCAACCAAATGCCAGTGTTTGGATTCCTTCAACGTTTAAATGTTCCTCCTTTCCTTACCCCTGGCATCTGGGAATGCACAGCAGATCTAAAAGATGTGTTACACGCACACCTCAGGATGGAAATGCTGCCTCCCTGAAAGAAAATCTCTATGCAGCACTGTCAAATCAATAATTTACATGAAAACCCCTCTTTTTTCCAACATTTTGAAATGAAGACTTGCGTCTTGGAAAGCCTTTTCACTAAGGTGCAGGGTTCTGAAAAAGTGGTGTATTTCTTTATGTCATGATGCATTTTAAATAAACGTGCTTTCAAATCTATGGGAAGTATAATTTCAAAGAAAATGAATACATCATGAGATTGTATAAATAGATGGTCATGTGCCTTCAACCATGGAAAAAAGTGTGGTGGTTTTTTCAACAGGACTAGGGGATTTTTCTGCTTTGTCAGAAGCTTACTACACTGCACAGCCTCCCTCCCCAGGATCAGAGATGCAAATGGCCCTTGAAGGAGACATTTCAGTCTCTTTAGAAGTTACCCACAATGTAGTCCTAAAAAAGAAATAATCAGATTTTTAAACAAAAAAATACTTGAATACAAGTAACCACAATATAATCAGCAGTTTTTTTGTTCAACAAACAGCCACAGCCACCTATCACCCCCACACCTTTGTACTTTGCACTCTCCAGAGTCAATGGAAGTTGTTCAAGTATGATCTGAAAGTTCATCCAGAAAGTGCCTTAAAGCACATCAAAACCAGCACAGAAGGCAGAGATGTAACAATGTATTTAGGCAGCTTAAACCAGTGTGCTCCAGCCAAACTACTTTTAGTTATTCTTAGCAGAGCCCTCTAGAATTCATCAAGGTGTCTTGGTTTGAATAGACAGGTGTCTGCTAAGGAAGGCAGGAGCCTTCCTTGGAATGGAAAATGTAAACCCCTGCCCTCTGAATTATTATAATTTTGAAATTAAAGGGCTCTCATGCAAAGATATGGGAGCAGGAATAACAGTTCTTTATTAGCAAAGAAAATAAAATTTTAAAAAACCCCAAAACAATGCAGTACTACAAACCAACACTGCCAGAGTCCGAGCAGGAGCTGCCCCCTGTGTGTCAGGGGGGGCAGCCCCATCCCATGGGGGCTCAGCCCTCCTGCAGTGCCAGCTGTGCTGCTGCTGCAGCAGGGATCCTGCACAAGGGGGGAGTTTTCCTCTGCAGCTCCAGGGCTGCTGCAGATGGGCCTGGGCTCCCTCTGGCAATGCAGGGCAGCAGAAAGCTGCTCCTCTGGCAATGCAGGGGGCAAAGGCTGCTGTGCTGCTCCAGGCTCAGATTGGATCCAGGTAGGAATGCTTGGCTCCTCCCCTGGGCGGAGCATCTCCCCATGGGATGCTGGAATTGGATCAGCCATGCAGGGACACTCAGTGGCCATGGACAGAAGAAAATTAATAATTAATGGCCCATGAACAGAACAGATCTCCTGGAGGGAGGATGGGTTGTGGAAGAGATAAAGAAAACTGCCCAATGAACAGCAGAGAACTGCCCCACCTCAGACAGATGGCAATAAAATACACACTTATCTTACAGTCCAGGACACAAAGTTACTATGACATAAATTGTACTAAATTAAGAGAAACTAAAAAACAAAATTCCAAGACCACAAGAACTAAATAAAAGAGAACAGTGAAACACCTGAACTGTAACCAATCACATCTCCTGAGAAGTACATATGAACCACATGAAAAAGATAGAAACACCAATCAAGAAATGCATAATCAGCATGTAGTGTTAGAAAATATAAATAAAAATAATGTAAACAACAAAATAGCTTCTACTTAATCACATTAGTTAGTTGTCCAAGAGCCCTAATCTCCCACACAGAGACATTTCTGATGATGCTGTGCAGACCCCCCCTGTTGGGGACACTTTCCCTGCAGGGGCTTCTCAGGCTGCTCCCAAAGTCACCCCACCAAGGCTGGGGGGGTGGAGCAGCCCCAGTTCTGAACTGCCCAAAGACACAGTGGTTTCTGCCTGGGTCTCAAAAACAAGGCAGACTTCACTGGGTCAGTGAAACGAGTGGATGGTGCTGTCCCTCTGCTCACAAACCAGGAGCCCAACCCCAGAGGAAAGGTAAATGAAAACCTTTCATTTGGGTTGCTTCAAGAAAACTACTGAGGACCCATCTTTACAGAGTAGCTTCTATTGTGTAAGCAGAACTAACATTAATTTTGATTCTAACTTCCAGTGCTCAAGACTTCTGCAGCTCAGTGCAATAAAATGAGGCAGATGAGGACATTGTAGTTAAGAAATCTGGCTTTGGTCCTGGAGGGATGATGGCTGCTCTGAAAAGCCTTTCCTCTCAATGACACAGCCTGTGCTCCAGGACAAAAATTAACAGTCCCAATGGGATTTTTCCAGGGAGTGAATTCAGTCTGGCACCACAAATTATGGACTGTTAATTTCAGCTCTAAATACAAGTGCATGGAAAGCTCAAAACTGCTGAAACAGCCTGCCAAGAGAGCCAATGGAGATGTAACTTGGTCATTCCCATCCCTGCAGAGTGACAACAGCTTTTCCCTGTTTAATTATCCATCCTCTAGATCCTCTTTAGGTGAATGGAGCAGGCCTTTGTTTCACAGCTGAGTGGAGGTTTAATGGTGCAACCCAAAGGGTTTCTGGTGACAAGTCACACACCCCAGCTGAGCCACGGCACTTTGGATTTCTGCTCTCTCCTCCCAGATCAGAGAAGGGCTTGCACCATACACAGCTCCTCCACCTCCCAGGCACACCAAAAGCCACCTCTCCACGGGAGGTGAGCAGATGCTTTGTGAGGAACCAGCCACATCCAGGTTTCTCTGTGCTCTGGGCGTTCACAGCACCTTTGCTTGCAGTACAAGAAAGCTCACAAGAGCTTAAAGTTGGAAGCTCTTTAAGTCTTCCAACTAGTCTAGAAAATCTGGCACTTCTGTGCATAGATAGAATAGAAACAGTATTTTGAAACTGATTTCTTAACAGAAGTTACTTTCCCAGTTCTAGTTACAGGAATGCTGCTATCTAATCTCTCACAGATTTTGGTCTAACAGGCAGAACACCTCTTGGAGAGAATAAAAGTATCATCAGCACTTTAGAGAGAGGGAAGGAAGTCACAGCAAGATGCTGTGATTTTCTTAGGGTCACCAGAAGTGCAGAGATGAAACCCAACCACGGGACGCAGGGGAAGGGACCTTGCCTGTTACCAGGAACAGTGTGACCAGCAGGAGCAGGGATGTGATTCCTCCCCTGTGCTCAGCCCTGCTGAGGCCACACCTCCAGTTCTGGGTCCAGTTCTAGGTCCAGTTCTGGGCCTCTCAATTTAGGATGGATGTTGAGATGCTGGAGCATGTCCAGAGAAAGGCAACAAGGCTGATGAAGGGTTTGGAGCACAAGTCTGATCAGGAGTGGCTGAGGGAGCTGGGGTTGTTTGGCCTGCAGAAAAGGAGGCTCAGGGGTAACCTTATCACTGCCTGAAAGGAGATTGTAACCAGGTGGGGTTTGGCCTCTTCTCCCACGTTATTTTTGAGAGGACAAGAAGACACAGCCTTAAGCTGTGCCAGGGGAGGTTCAGGTTGGACATTCACAGGAATCTCTACACAGAAAGGGTGGCTGGACACTGGAATGGGCTGCCCTGGGAGGTGTTTAAGGACTGGACAGGGCCCCCAGTGCCGTGGTCTGGGTGACAAGGGGCTGTCGGGCCATGGGCTGGGCCCGCTGATCTCAGAGGTCTTCTCCAACCAGACTGACCCTGTGATTCTGAGATTCTGTAACCAAACATCCTCAGCATGGACCATAACCAGTGATAAGAGCACTGAGGAAATAACCCAGGGAGTGCCACAGATGGATTTGTATATAATTTTTTTCCTTCTTATAAAGAAAACTGCCTATTCAGAATATCCCAGGAATGGACCAGAGTGCAGGAACACAACTGTGGTGCAGCCCTGGGTGGTGTCACCAGGCTGGCCAGCACAGGGCTCACCCACCACTTCTTCTGCCCTCCTTGGACACCCGCCTCTGCTATGGATCCCTGGATTTTTTCAAGCTCAAGAGCAAAATCCACTTCTGTTTCAGGTCTTTTGAAGGAGGATTTCATACTGAATGGCCCTCCCAGCACAAATTTGGCCAATCCCATGTTTCATCTCATTTGAGATGGAAACACACAAAAGCGTTTCTTTCCTCTGCCATACAACTTCAACTTGTGAAGAAGAAATTCTGATTTCAGGCCATCCCTCCCCAGAGCACCTCAGCTGCCAGTGCCCCCACAGCAGTCACTGGGTACTGCTACCACAGCCTCTACTGCACAATGCAGAAAACACATCTGCTTTGGGACTCTTCGATAAACACTACGAGGGGTCCAGACCGGTTTTGGGAGAAACTGCTCCATGGTGAGGCCCTGCTGCTGCAGAAGATATCTGCTGACATGGCCAACAAGCTGCCTCCTCTTATGGCAAACTTCTGAAGAAGTAGAAAGGATTTGGAGGCAACACATCCTGTCCTTGCAGAGTAAACAATTCACAGAAGAGCCACAGAAGGGAAGTCACAGGGGTATGACTCACTCCCAGTATAAAAATCAGACCAAGAATTCCATTACACCATGCTGCCAGAGGGGTCAGCTGGATGCTCCTCCATCCTACAGCCCCCAGCTCACCTCTTGCTATCACTGGTAACACCTTCCCCCAGCTCCATCCCTGTAGGTTCCCTGGAGGGAACTGGGTTCCCTCCCAGCTGGAGGGCTCTGGGTCCTTCCAGCCCTTCAAACACCTCCAGGAGAGGCGTGGTTGATGCCCTCTCCTCTGTGAACAAGACTTCTGCTCCCAGTATTCCTAAACCCTCCTGGAATGGTGACAGCTAACTGCCACCTCTCCTCAAACAGTGCCACACCATTTCAAACAGCAGCCTTGCCACTAACTCCTCACAGCTCCAGCTACCAGCAAGGCAGGCTTCAGTTAAAGGGTTTGCTCTTCTCCTGAGAGGCTTTGGAGCAAAATGAAAAATTAAAAAGAAAACGAGGTATCAAGAGATTCCAAGATAGCAGAAATGAAGTATTCTGCTTCTGTTAGTCTCCAAATTTTGTACCTGATTTCGCAGTATTTGAGGCCTTTATCAAAATTTTTGAATATTTGAGATTAGCAATAAGAGAAGATCAAGTAAACCATATAAGAATAATAGCAATATTAAGTAAGCACTTAAGTGTTCCCTGCTATGGACCCCATTATGACATTTAACTTTGAAAAACTTTTACAAACTTTTGAGATGCATGGAAGGTGTTGCAAGATGTGGTGAAGAGAGGAATACAAGAGCAAACAATTTTAGCTATTTTTGTGCCGATCTCAGTAGCCCAGGAATTTACTGAGGGGGTGTCTTGAAAAGAATGCCAGTCAGGAAAAAAAAAAACCAAACAAATTCCTTCAGATGTGTGTCATGACTGTATAGCTGGAGCTGAATGATGGGAAGATCTTTCAAATTCCAGATCTAAAGCTAATCCAGAAACTTGCATTTTAGGCCAGAGTGAGAAATACCACTGGCTTTTGATCCTCATCAGATTAAATTTTAAACACATATTTGCAGATCAAGTCAATTGTATGTGCAGCCTTTCTTCTAAAAGGTCATGCAAATTCTTCCCATTCTTCTCTCGTGAATATTCCCTTCACATCCAGCAAGTCTATACCCATGAGAAGTGAAGCAGGGACAGGTCATTTCTCACATGAGGGAGAGGAAACCCCTGAGCAGCACCTCATGATCTGACCAGTCATTTAAACACCTGCCTGAGCAGCAGTACTGAAATTTGGGGATGTGTTTAAATACTTTTAAGGAAAGGCACTACAGAAAAGCTAGTGGGGCTGGGAACAAGGAGTGAACCTGTAACAGTTAAGTCTTGTTTGGCACAACTCTTTAGGAGAAAAAGCTGGAAAATCTTGCAGTGCACAATGCAAAATTAGAGATGGCTTAACCCTTTACCCCTTGGTAAAGCTTTGGGGAAAAGCTTTGGCAAAGCTGGGATCTAGTGCTGAAAATAGATACAGCTCTGAGAGGAGCCCTCCAGAACTTGGAGCTTGCACTGTCCTATCAGTGGATTTCAGCTGAGCTCTGAGGTCTTGTACTCATCAGCCCTGCTGTGCCAAAACTACAGCAATTTGGGATGATTCCCCTTTCAACTGGGCTGATATCAGCTGTGCAAAATAGGTGGATTATGGTCAGTGCAGAGGGTACAGAGACACATGCAGAGAAAGAGCCTAAAGCCAGACTCTTTGTATCCCTGAGGAATATGCAGCTCTTTCATGTAACTGATGTTGACATCATCTGTGGAAATCTGACACTTTAATAAGCCTTCTGTTCTCAGCATACATATGCCTTTTGATCTGAGGTTCCCCTTTATGTGGAGAAGACGACAATTTACAGTAGCTTAGTCGACTGTGAAGAAACACATCACGAGATCAAATATTTGGGGATCTAGAGCAACATGCACCAAAATCCGCTGTTCAGCCACCTACTGATCCCCTGACAGTGGCAGCAGGAATTTCCTTCTGTACTGTTAAACACACTGCTCTGTGAAACCTGCATTACAGACTGAATGGTGAATGTTAATAATAATATTCACATTGATTTCAGAATGATTCCTTTGGTTTTCCTGTACCTGCCCCAAAAACCCTGCAGGGAATCATCACCTTACCCCTCTGGAGAAGCTCTGTGTGGCTGGGAGGACTTCAAATGTAAGAAACCTGCCAGCCCCTGAGGTTCCCCTGATGGGGAGAGCCCTAAAAAGTTCAGTGCCAGGACTGAGAGATGAACAGGACTTTTGGGTTTTTCAGTTTTAAGGTTGTTGTTTATTTTTTCTCTTATCAACAGCTCAGCACGCTGCCTACATCTCAGACTTAGCATACAAAGAGAAGGCTTGTGACCAAAAGTCACAAGACACACAGGTTCAAGATCTTTTAAAGCTATTTTGTCCAATTAACTCTGAGAACATGTTTTATTTCTGCCTTTCTACCAATAACTAATTATTTTCCTGTCTACACAACATCTGCATTGTGGCTCTTTCTAACCAATCACCCTGTGCCACCAACACTGCAGAAAATGGAGCAGATGAAGAACAAGAAGGAGATCAGACAATGCCCCAAATCCTCCATCTTGTCTCCTATCTACCTCCATAATAAAACCCCAAAACTGTAAGATTTTCACTCCACTACTACTACTGTCTACAGTACTGTCTATTTCACACACTTGTAGATTCCAAATCATCCCAAAGTCTTGGAAGCTTTCCCCATGGATGAAGGTTAAACGCAGTGTTCTCCTGCTTTGATCAGGACTTCTCAGGACAGGAAGGGAAATATTCCCTGTGCCCTGGGTTCCAACAAAATGACTTGCGGTCACTCTGCCCCAGCCCTGCCACTTACAATCACATTTATACACTCATATTTATGCTCCCTTTGTGTTCATTCATTAATACGTGTATTTTCTACCCTAACAGTGGAGCTGCTCCTCCCTTGTGCCAGAGCCACTGAAGAGCTGCTCAGTTTGCTGATGAAGGCACCACAGCCAGAGCCAGAGCAGCCAGCTCACAGCCAGCTTCCCTTTCCTCCCACCGCAGACAATTGTCTGGACAAGCATGAAGCCAGAGGTCAGACTGGGGCAAAGAACAGAAAACCCAGCGCCATGAGCTCTTCCTGGCACTGGATAAGAGCAGACCTTGTTTCTCTGCCACCTGGAGGCCCTCAGTGCTGCCCATGGGATGTTCTGCTGCGGCCTGGCAGCTGCAGCAGGTACCCAGTGCAAGGCTCCCATCCTCCCTGAAGGACACCACCAATGTTCAGAGATAAGAATTTCTTCAGCGATAAGAATTTTTGATTCTCACCCCCCATTTGAGGGCTTCCACAAAGAATGGGCTCAGATGGAGCTGCTGCCTCAGACAACAGAGGTGCAAGCCCTTCGATGAGCCTCAGAAGGAATTCAGTCCTGCTCATCCCCTCCCTGGGACAGAGCCTCTACCTCCAAGAACAGCAGAGGCAACAAGGACATTTTGAGAAAACACTGAAAAAAACCACCCTAGGGACCACACCGACATCAGATTTTGATCCAAATCACCCTGGATTTTGTTCATTCTGAACAGGAGAATGCATGAGGTGTTTTATGCTTCCAAGATTTTCAGGTTCCAGCCTCAGGGAGGACATCCAAACCCTGCTGGGCTGGAGCCAGCCAAATGCAGACCTCAGCCCGATACACAGCTGGGTTACTGACAAGGAAAGGGAAGATATCAAGGAATCAAAACATATAATAGTGTACATACCACTTATCACCAGTCTAAGTGAACCAATTTGTTTTCACTGTTGATGAAGATCTATTAGGAAATACTTTCCTGGCCACCAACATGTTTATATGTATGTTTTTAAAATATGATATTTGTTTATGTGCTGAAATTCAGACAGTTTCACAACAGTCACTGAAAACACAAACTGGGTTATATACTAATGTTACTTGCTGGGGAAATCCATATAAACAATTTATCTCTAACTGTTTATAGTATGTCCTACGTAAATGGGGGGAGACAGGACATCAGTCCAGCCCAGTAACATCATCATAACCATGTGGCCTTCTAATATGTGGGGAATGGGGCCACTGCCCTGCCCTCAGCAGTGTTCATCCTTAGCTTTGTGCTGAGAGCTCGTCTGGATAACTTTAAAAGGAGCAGGAATTTAGGTATGCCTTCAAAGGAATTTAAGTATGCCTTCAAGGGCAGAGACAAGATGCATTTTTTACTAGTAGCTGTTAAATAATTGTTCAGTTGTTACTCTTAATTAGTTGATACTCTTAATTAGATGTGCAAAGAAATGCAATAAGGATATGGTTCCTATTGTTACTTCAGTGATTTTTCCTGGGATCCCATTGGAATACTGCAGCCCAAAATGGAGCTGTCCCACCTCTGCTGTGATGAACTTGGACCAGTGCTATGAACATAAGATCAGAACTGAGAGCAGGAACCATTTCTACAAAGGGTGCTCAGAAATTGGAGCTGAATTCCAGAACTGCTGGAATTCACCTGCAGACTTCATCTGAGCTCTGCCTGTGGGACTGAGCAGGTAACTCAAGTCTTACCTGGTCAGGTCTGCTCATGCCAGTGGTGGGACAGCTCCTGATGTGCCAGGAGGGGTCCCTCCCTTGGGGGCAGCCTTTTCCCTACTCTGGCACCTGTTCTTCACTGCTGCAGTTTCAGTGAGAGGGCTGTGGTAAGTAGGACTGCACCATCATGGACTCCCTGCCCAAAATGCCTTCTGTCCTAAGTACAGAAAAGGGGAATTCACATTCCAGCTCGTAGGGAAACAAAAGTGCTGAAGTGATGAGCATGAAGTCAGATGAGCTGAAACAGATCTGGAATTATAGCACATCTGAATTATAGCACATCTGCCTTGATTCCTGAGCCAGGACTTCAGTGGCAGGGTGAGGGCTGTTTACCCACTGTTCCTCACAGAGCTTCATCTCACTTTGGAGACAGAGGAAAAAATATGGGGACACACAAAGAAGACGAATGTTTAATTTTCAGGTGCAGCAGGAAGATGTGATCCCTGCAGCACCCTGCATCCAGCCTAGCCATTAATTTTGAGTAATACTCAGCAGCACAGACCACATCCTCCACAGAGCATGGCCTTCCTCATAAACTGGCAGACCAGGAATTTCAAGCTGCTTTGCAAGTCTCTTGCAGTAAAGACATTCACATGATTTTTCCCTTCAAGGCAGTGCTTGGTCTCTTTTCCCTCTCATTTAATGTATTGTCATTATTTCCCTTTGTGCATGATCTCTTGGGGCTGTGTGTCTGGAAGGACTCAAAGTTTCCCAGATTTTCCTCCTATACACTTCAGTGTGTCTGTTTCCACTTGGATGAACTAGATGAGCAAAGCACACAAACAGGGGATTCTGTAAGTCTACCTCTTATCCTCCAATTTCCTAGGAAAGTAGTTTAAAGCAGACAACAATTTCTTCTGAGTGCCTGCAGCTGTTCCACATCAGCAAGAGATGCCCACAGGTGGGGAAAGCACTGGGCTGGAGCTGTGCCTTCCTGGGGCTTTCCTGCTCTCCTTCAGTCCTTTCCAGGGTGGAGTGACAGCCACAGACAGTCTCTGCTCTTTAACCACAGGCAGTCAGCTTCTGGCTCTTCACTTGGCCAAAATGTTCCCCTTTGAAGATCCTGAAAATGTCTGCTGGATAAAGGGGGGCAGCAGGCAGCTCCTGCTCCACCCAGCACTGCCAGTCCTGTTTGCTTCTCCTTCAGTGCCTGTTGGGTTTGCTCAGCCTGGTTTTTGGTAGCAGGGGGGGCACAGAGGTGGCTTCTGTGGGGAGCTGCTGGGAGCTTCCCCCATGGGCAGCAGAGCCAGTCCCTGCTGCTCTGAGGATGGACCTGCTGCTGGCCTAGGCTGGGCCAGGTAGGGGTGTTGGTAATGCCTCTATGGTAACAGATTTAAGAAGAAAATCAAAACAAAGTGGGCACATACAGATTTTTTTCCTTCTAGTCAGAGAAGAGGAGGAGATGAGAACTCGTGAGGGAAACAACACGGAGACACCCAGGAGAAGGAGGGGCAGGAGGTGCTCCAGGTGCCAGAGCTGAGATTCCTCTGCAGGCTGTGGTGAGACCATGGTGAGGCAGCTGTGCCCCTGTAGCCCATAGGGATCCATGGAGGATGCTGAGATCCATGGGGGGTGCAGAGATTCATCCACAGCCCCTGGGGATCCACAGGAGATGCAGAGATTCATCCACAGCCCATGAGGATCCACAGGGATGTAGAGATCCATGGGGGATGCAGAGATCCATGGGGGATGCAAAGATTCATCCACAGCCCATGAGGATCCACAGGGGATGCTGAGATCCATGGAGGATGCTGAGATCCATGGGGAATGTAGAGATCCATGGGGGATGCAGAGATCAGTGGGGAATGAAGAGATCCACTCACAGCCCATGAGGATCCACAGGGGATGCTGAGATCCATGGGGGATGCAGAGATTCATCCACAGGCCATGGGGATCCATGGGGGATGCAGAAATCCATGGGGGATGCAGAGATCCATGGGGGATGCAAAGATCCATCCACAGCCCATGAGGATCCACAGGGCATGCAGAGATTCACCCTCAGCCCGTGAGAGCAGTTTTGGGAGCACTGCTGCTCGTGAGAGTGCACCCACGCTGGAGAAGTTCATGGAGAACTGCCTCCCATGGGAGGGACCCCATGGTCTCACAGGAGAAGGATTCCTTTCCCCAAGAGCAGGAGCCTGTTTTGCCCTTGGAGTGTTTTCTCCTGGTCCTTATGTCAACTCATGAATCCTTGGTTAATTTTTTTTCTCTCCTCTGCCCAGCTGTGGCAGGGCAGGGTGAGCCAGAGACTCTCCTGGATTTGGCCAGTGTCAAACCTTGACATAGTGTTAATAATACAGGGGTACAAAAGAAATATTTTAAAAGAGAATATTTTCATGTCAGTGGCTGGAGTATTCAAAGTTGAGGAAATAGAATGCAAACTGCTTTGCAAATGCTAAGTATAATTCCAGTTATCTGTGTGCAGGTGAACCACACATGCTCAGGACACCAGGACTCATTTGCTGCACAGCAAATATCATCCATTAGGGATGGATCTGGTCCAGTAAGAATGGGAGATCTAGTCTGTCTGTAATTGCCACAGAAGCTGGACCATACCTGGGGCACAGAGCAGAGGACTGCAAGCTGACAGCACACTCACAGATGACTTCAGCAGAGTTGGATCATTTCATTTTATCCCTCCACACACAGCATATTTATGTGTTGCTGAGAAAATAACAAAACCAAAACCTCTTAAAAGTGGCTGTTAATGGTGTATTCCTCATTCTCTGAGATGCCTCTTATTTTTACAGCTACATGGATCCATAGCTGCAGGTTAGATGAAGAGGTCATTTGCACTCTGACAAATAAAATAAAATTAAAGAACATCCTCACCCTTGCCCTCAAGGCAGTAAGGTCCCAGAGCATGCAAACAGAGCAAGAATATGACCAGTGAATAAAAGTTTGCAAAGATGCAGGGGCAGCTCTAAGGCTGCATTTGCCAATTTGTGGATGCTTGACCCATTAGCCTTCACAGTAATTTAACACACAGGTGCAGTCTGAGGTATTCAACAGAGATTTCTGCTTTGAATTTGATGGATGGACAGTGGCCACTGCTAGTTTTAATTTTCAGGTTTTTTGTAGCATTCGTAGTACCAAAAATTAATTTGACATAGATTCTTCTTGTGCACAAAGAGCTGCTTACTCAGCATGTACAAACAGGAGAAGAATGGTCTCTGATTTAGAATGGCCACACCTGTGCTCTGTCAGCTCAGCTCTAAATACAGACACCAATTCACACACTCACAGTAAAGATTTAGAGCCTACCTTCTGCTGGGCTGATCCTCGGGCACCTAAACTTAGCCTGAGTTTTAAATCAAAGTACTTAATGCCACCTCCGCATCCCACTCAAACCCCAAACCGCAATGTCACACCCAAGCACTGCTGACACCTTTCTAGATGTGAAGTGGCAGCTACCTGTTTCACTTGTACTTTGAATGGAGTCTGTCCTACTGGCATAGCAATATGCCTGCCCAAAAACCACCCGTCCCTGATCAAGCAGAATCTTTCCTCCTCAAGCCATTTGCAGAGCCAGATGTCCAAATTTCACCTCCCTCCTTCCCTGATCCAGCTGTACAGGGATCATTTTGAAGAATAAAAAAAAAAAAAAAAAAAAAAAAAAAAAACCACCCCTGTTAGATCTTTACACCAGGACAAGCTGGGACTCAATGCTCTTTTTCCTCAATAAAGCAAGCCCACAGCAGATTGAAACAATTACTTGTGGGTGTACTACCCAAAAGTAGGACAGACATGAATCACAGACATGGTACCACAGTGCCAACAGTGCCAGGAATAACTTTGGGTGACAACTGCTAATGGCAGCAGGATGGTTTGGGATCCCTGCAGGGTCTCGCCTAGAGTGGAAACAGTGCAAAGGCCAGGCAGAGTTACTCCTCTGGGGAGGCACTTGCTTACAGCTCACCATTTGCATCCAAGTTAGCGTAAGTGTCCTTTGAGTTGGCTGCATTTCATTTACACAAAGTTCTTGTTCCGAGAAGAGATTTGCTGCTTAGGGCACACAGAAAAATCAGCAACTTCAGCAAGATACCCTGAGTGGTTCCCCTTTCAGATCCTAATGAGATTCCTTACGTTCCTCCCTTCACCATCTGATGGCTTCTCTGAACTACATGTGAGAACTGAGGGCCACCAAAACTTCAGAAATTATCGGCTCCTTCGGCTTATGAAAGTTTGCGACCAAAATAGATAACAGCATCAAACAGCACAAGTGATGGTGAGACTCCCAAACAGTACTGAAAGAGAAAAACACACCACACTTCAAACACAGCAGCTTTCTGTGTTTAAATCTCAGGTCTTGGGTTTATTCAACATGAAAACATGAAATACTTCACACCCTGTAATGTAATGACTAAGGCTAGGATTGCAGGACAGCACATAGAAGAGGTGGAATTAAAAAAAGCCAACTGAAATTGGAAATAACCTTGTACTTTTAAGCCTCTTCAGAGCATTCATTGGGGTTTATTTTTAAAAAGGCTGATGGCTCTGAAACAATACCAGACATGACCACATTCTCTGTTTCAACTTGCCTTTTATGGCTCAAATCCATCATATACAAATTACTACTGTTATATTTTACATGTAGTTTTCTAAGATTTTAACCACTTTTAGGCATGGAGTATTTGAAATAGTGCCAAGGTATTACCCTAAAATCCCATTTTGGGTAGCAACAAAGGGATTATCAAGGAAATTATGGCAGATCCTGGTGGAGCAGTAACTGTTTTATCCATCCCTACAACTGAATTTCTCCCAGGCCTAGAGCTGGCCTGTGAATCAGCAAAGAATCTGTGCCAGGAGATGTTTAATCAGTCTCTGCCTTCTGTGGGTGTCACAGCTTTTTTCCCAGTACTGTTAGCTGCAGAGAGGTTATTTGACGTGGAGGCGTCTGTCAGACGGTGCAAAACCCCCTCATTTCCTTTGAGAACAGCACTTCTGAAGACAGAAAAATTCAATTTAAATTGTTTTTCAACCTGCAAGGCCAGGTCCTCCTGCAACAGCCTCAGCAGAGCTGAGATACCTTCCACAGGCTGACAACTGCTCCATTTAGAAAGCTGCCAGGGGAATGCAGGGAATCATCCTGCCCTGCAGCTGAAGGTCGCTCAGGGATATTCTGGTTGCAGACTTTTTTATTTTCTATTTCTGCCTCATTTCCAGCCCTGCACCATTCCTGGCCTTCTCTGCAAGAAGCAAACGTGGGACACCTTCATGGGTGCTCCCCAGCACAGAAGGGAAAGCTGAGCTCTGCTGCAGTTTGGAAGGGCCCTCCTAAGGACACAGCTCATCAGATTTTGGATTTAAAGCTTTTAGGTTTTAGAAATAAAGGTTAAGGAATTGCCTGTCTTTGAGAGTGGTTAGCAATCTGTTACAGCTGCAATACAGCACATCCCAGAGATCCCAGAAAGGTTTGTGCAGATCAAAACTGTAACAGCAGCTCAGATCAGGGCCCTGCCATTGCCAAAGGGAGTCTAAACCTCACGTCTCTTGCTGCAGGCACTGTAGTGGGCCTTGGGGGGGGATTCAGGAGTGAGAGAGCTGCTGACAGAAGAGATCAGAAGCTATCCCTGTCCTGGGCACAGAAGAGTCAGGAGTGAAGCTGAGCCTGGGAAAAGTGGGGGTGGGAAGAGTGGGAAGAAGAGCTTCTAAAATTTTATTTTTATTTTTCACTATCTCATTCTGTAATCAACTGGCAATAAAATTAATGAAATTAAATGTATTAACCAAAAAAAGTAAATTAACTGAATCGTTCTGATGTCAAATCTGATTTTTATGTGATGGTAATGGGTGAGTGATCTCCCTGTTCTTATCTTGACCCATCTTATTTACTCCCCATGTCCTGTTGAGGAGGGAGACAGAGCATCCCAGATGGGCACGTGTTAGACTGGCATGTTTAACCTACCAGAACAGCAAAATGCACAAAAATCTCAAAAAAGATCAGCAGAATTCTCCCTCATCTGAACCTCATCTGAACAATGAGATAATTCGAGTCACATGGAAATCACGCTCTCTCCATTTTTGTTTCATTTCTGTAAGACACTTCTCTTTGATTTCAGGGTATGGAAAGGTCACACCCAATGGGGATGAGAGAATAAAAAATACGTGTTTAGAAGTCTCAGGAGCATCTCAATAAAAGAGCTGAAATTATCTGTGGCTATCCATGTCTTTGTGCATTATTGCACAACTGTCCTGTGCAATTTGTTGTGGTTATTTGGATCTTGTGCCAACTCTTTCACACATTGTAGTAAGCATCAGTCACAGCAAGGCACATGGAAGTCAGGCTGCCTCATAATTATGTGCAATAAAACACGAGGACAATAATTACATCCTTCATAATTTCATCATCTGCTTAAATAAGTAAGGCTGAGGAGCCCTTCTTTCTTCCTGAAATTCTGCTTTTCTCTTGAAACCCATATTTGCAGGTTAGCAATGGGGAAACACTGAGTACAAACTAAAGCCTCCAGGATAGTGACAACATTCCTCAGGGGATAGTTTAATTCCTTATTTTCCATGGTTGGAAAAGAAAGGAAGCAACTCACACAGGGTTTACAAAGCAGGAATGCATAGTTTGTTTCAGCATTGCTTCCTTTTCCTCAGAAAATAGAGAGTAAGAAAGGAAAAGTAAGAAATCTTTCAAATGGAAAGGATGCATGTGATGAAGCCACAGGCTGAATGTGATTCCTTTGCAAATTTTTAACAGACTCAAGTCCTCCTCTTTCCCACCCTTTCCAGATGATGAGTTTCCAAGAAACATCCCCCATTCTTAGTATAACCAAAAGAGAGGCCTCCAGTCACCAGGTTAAGAGATGCTTTGAACAAAAAATGTTCTCTATTTGCTTGGCTAGAGAAGGAAATTTTTCAGGTGGAACTCCCTGCTTGTGGCTGGGATGTGTCTGTGCTCCACACTGCAGTCGACGTCAGTCTCAGAGGAAAAAATTCCCCTTTTTTTCTGCAATACACCCATCTGCCAAGTCAGAAGGACATGAGTAAGGCAGATCCCTGAGCATCAGAGCCTCTGATTCCAGCAAAAGAACCGGCACACCCAGGTCTCACACCGGCACCAGACCCAGAAATCAGGAGCCCCCTGACTTCAGTGGGTGACTGACAAATCCCAGAGCAGAATATCAGTGTTAGCAAAGATTAACACCTGTGAAGCACCCTGCATCCCTTCCTTACCACAAACAGCTCTCCTGGGAATCCAAGGATTGGTGCCATTAAAATTTCGATCCCTCATTCTAGTATCACCCTCACTTTATCTCCTCTTTTAAGGAGCAACCTCACAAGTTTCCCAGAAAGTTTTTCAGAATAGTTACAAAAGTTTTGGCAATTTTCAGCTTCATCTGTTAATGAGCTATTAGTTTTGGTGTCAGAATTAAACTTAAACGGAAGGAAGCACCCTCTTTATATATTTATAGAGTAACTTGGCATGCTGTGTAAATCTACCATCTGGCTAAGTTTAAACAACAAAAACTCCCCACTCTTTTTTATTTATTGGAAATTAACCTCTAAAGGCTGACCTGGCCATCCTAAGAATCCTTCTGCACCATTCCAGGTAATTTAGTTATTTAATTTCTTTTAAATATCAGGAATTAAAACCGTGTACAGTACTTCAAATAGGGTCTTCAAACAGCTTCTACAATTATACTAATATTTGAGATTTGTCTTTACTAAGAATTTAAAGGCTTATAAGGGCTTCTTACATTTGAGTCACTTAGGCAATCCATCCTTTTCTCTCCTACTCCACCCTCTCTCAGGAACAACTTCCCACAATATTGCAAAAGTTCTTTCTCCTTTTATCTTATAAAGGCAACTTGGACACTTGTTGTTGTTGCCTTCAATCCTCAGATCAAAGGAACAACCCAGTTTAGAAAACTAAGTTTTCTAAAAAACAGTCTTCCACAGTAATGGCATCTGTGTCATCTGCAAATTTTGTGACCAAATTTCTTATTTGCCCTAATTCATAAGCAAAGAATATAATAAATAAGGGCAGTCCTAGCTTCAGTCCTAACTTCGGTCCATCTTTGCCTTGTCATTTCCATGATTATTTCTGCCACCGAAGAGAAGATCCTAATGGAGGTTACAGATCAGAGTTTTGCTTGACTCTTGGTTATGTCCATAGCATTACCCTTTAAGAAGTTAGTAATCTTTTTGCAAAATATAATAAATTAGTTCTGAAATGACTGCCCTTGTGTGTGCCTGTGTGAAGATTTTTTTCTTTATCCCCTTCCACTGCCTCCCTACCCTCAGTCATCCTTCCTCTTCCATGTCAAGAGTTGATACATTTAGCAGAAAATTAGGAAATGTATAAATTTCAGGGCAGGAGAGTTTTCCATTTTTGAAGACAGGCACTGTATCTGCTACTTCTCTGTTCCCAAATTCACAGATTAATTAAAAAAAAAAACTCTCTTCAAATCCATCTGCAGTTTCAAGTGCCATTTTTTTCAGTAGCCAAGAAAGAGTTCACTCAGGGACCATCATATTTTCATAGCAATTAGCCTAAATTTTACTCCGATTCCAGATGTTAAATTTACCTTACCACACTCACATTTTCACTACAGACTCTAACATTAACTTTATATATCAGCCTTACTGAAAACTGAGTCAAGGCATTAATTCAGGATTTGGGCCATACCTCAACCTACACCACCTTCTTCAAGTCCATCATCTCCACTTCCTCCACAGCTGTTCTCCTTCAGTTTATCAGGCCAACATTTTTTTTGCCTTCCACTACTCGTATTTTTTTTTTCATGTTTAATTTCAATTTTTTATCCATGACTAGTCTGAACCTGTGTGGTCCTTGGACATTCATTCTGTGCTTGTTGTCCATGGAGATTCTGGATTTCCCCTTGCTTGGGGTGTTTGCTCAGCTTGGGAGGTCCATCACTGTCACTATAGAACACAAAACAACATGATGTGGACTTGCTGCTCTTTCCAAGGTAAAAAAGGGACTTTTTATTTTCTGACTCCAACATTTATAGATTTCCAAAAGTGACAGTGGATTGGAGGGTGAAAGTGCCACCTCTCCAATGACAGTGGACAAACCAACAGTCCATCAAATTACTCCTCTTCCATAAAAGAATGCAAGAAAATAAGTTATTTACAGAAAGTGTGTGTGACAGTTTGTGGAAGGGGCTAACAGCAAGCCTGTTAGCTAAAAGAGCAAGAAGAAGCTGAGAAGTAAGAAGAAACTGATAAAGAGCTCTCTCCAAAGCTGTAACCAAAGAGACCGAAAGAAAAAAAAAAAAGAGAACGTTGCAACTAGACGAAATGTTTTTAGAAAGTTCGTTGAAGTCACTATAACTTTTCACCAATAGTGTTATGTTGACTTATTGTAGCCAATAGTTAAAGTAGAAGAAACATAAACAATTAAAAAGTGTATAAAAAATCAGCCATGTTCAATAATAAAGAGTTGCCAACTGAGACTGCTTGTAGTCTCTGCTTTGTGTCGTGACCGCCTCGACAACGACAAAAGTTCATTACAAGAATGTAACCATCAGAAGGCTTAGAAAATCTTTAAAAATCGGGGTGACACATCACTGTTCTTCATGGCACCTTCTTACTTCATGGAAATGAAGCTGAAGCTTTGTGATTTTGGTTGAAATTCTATGCCCAGAGTCTGATACTCCCACTTCAGTTTAAGCTCAGCCAGATGTTTCTGTGTGCTATCCCAGCCTACCTTTAGAACTGACAATACCTATTTGTGCCTGAGTTTTCCCCTCCACCTGCCATCTCCATGTAAGGGCCAGCATCCACAGTCTTTTTAGTTAGATTGATGCCTCAGGTTTGAGCTTTTATATTTTTCAGGTTCTGTGCTGCTTTAGTGGGTGGGTCTGGGCTTCATATCAGGGGATGGTGAGCTCTGTGCACAGAGCAGGGAGACAAAACAATTCCTTCTCTAGCTGGGGACCAAGGACAAATGATCCAAATCTCAGGCCCGAGAGCACAAACAATGTGGGCTGGAGAGAGAAAAACAAGCAGGATGGGACTGCATGGGCTGGAGCTGGAATTGGACAATTAACTCCAATATCCAAATGGAGCAGAACTTTTAAAAGTGAGAGACCCCGTGACCAGTCATGCATTTTGTGACCAAATTGGGTCCATCTTGGTGTATCCCTGGCTGGCCTCTTGTGCTGCCCGAGGTGGATCCATTGAGGCCTTTAATAAATCCCTACTTTATTCTTTAGCTCTGTCCAGCCTCTGTTCTGGGTCAGCCTTCACACGGCATCAAGATTAAACTTGTTTTGATGGACCAAAGCAGTATTAACTTCACCATGGCTATTCCCAGCAAGCAATTCTCTCACTAAGGCCAACAGCTCTTTCCCACAAGTGTAAAACAGCATCAATCCCTTCTGGAGGAGCAGGTCTGGTTTTCATTTTAACACATCTGAAAGAAACCATGCTGTTCATATTATAGAGACTAAAGGCATATTTGGATACAAAACCAGTTTGGGCTTGGCACTTCCTTGCTGAAATTAATCTCTCTAATCAGGACTCATCTTGACTTTCTTGAATTGTGTTATTCTTGAATTCGTGAGTCCTCCCTAACATTATTCCAAAATAATTGATGAGAAGGTAGGTATAACACAATTAAAAAATGTAGATAATTTTGCAGCCCATTTTTAGCAAACATAATGATAAACCACAAAGCACTTTTGATCTCCTTTACACTCCTCAAAGCTTTCTGGGCTTAGTGGTCTTGAAACAGATCCAAGCTGCTTGTGCTGCAGCCATGCACAAGTTGCCCAGCTCTCTCTGAAAGGTCAAACTGATGAAACATTCACTTTTCCAACACAACTTCAGGAAGTTTAGCTGCATTAATTTCCCCAGTTACACCCCAGATCCCAGCAGAGAGGATCAAAGACCTCAGGCTGATCAGCCCAGGCTGTGTGTGGCACAGCATTGCCCACACTCCCCTATGGGCATCCAAGCCCAGATGGTGTCTGCTGACATGATCTCAGAAGTCATGGGTTTCTGCAGTGCTCAGATATTAGAAAGGTACAAAAATGCTTCATGGTGACATAAAACCATGAGAGTAGAGCATTAGAAATACCTCTGTTGTGGGAAAGAAAGTGTTGAATGTTTCCTCCTGTCCTGAAGACTGATGCCAAAAAAAAGGGATGTGAAAAAAACTGACATCCTTCCTGCTTTGGGAAAGATGATCTTGGGTGGGAAGATTTAAGTCACGTCCATAGCATTCCAGTCAAGAACACACAAAGTGAAGAATTTTGGCAGCAGCTTCAGAGGAAGGAATAAACCCACAGGAAGGCAATAGTTTTGAGACTCATTCTGTCTTTGGCAATCAGAAAAGTTGGAAAGGGGAAGTTTCTAGATGGAACCCCTGAAGCTGGCTCTTTCACAAAGAGGGTCAGGCAGAAACCACAAGGCCCTGAGGTCTTTCCATCCCAAAGAAGACCAAAACCTTTCTCTTTTCCTTCATTCACCTTGCTGATTTCTGCACACCTGCCTTTCACACATCACAGCAGCTCTGTGCTCCACCACAGCCCTTTCCAAAGACACACATTGTCCCTGCTGACACCCTCAGCCTGGCCACATGGCAGCTGCTCATCTTCAACTGCTCCATGCCAGCTGTGCCCTCACCCATGGGGACTCAGATCTGCACATAACTTCTGTGCACTTTACACCTGGAACACATCTCACACAGGGTCCCACCCTCAGCCAGGGCATCCTGGCATCACTGTAGCACGAGTGCTGCTGGTAAAATCCTCCCTAGCATTACTCCTTTTTTAGCCTTGGCCACACAGTGAGGGCCAGCAATGGAGTTCAGGCCCCAAGGGCTTTCAGAGAAGTGTTAATAGGGTGCCAGGGTACCCAAGGTTCCAGCAGCTCAGACCTAGATGATTTTCTCTCTTGCTGTATTGCCCAGGACTTTCACTGCACTTGTCCCTACAGCTGCTGCTTTCCCTCCCTAGCTTCTCTTACCTCTTTTGAGATATTCACCCTTGCCATTTCACTTGTCTCCTTTCCATCCCTTTTGATCCCCACCTAATGACAAAGCACCGCGGAGGCACCAACTCATAATCATGCTCTTGCCACCCTCTTTTCAAATGGCAATTGTGACATCTCCAGACTCACTGGCCTAACCAGAGATAAATGCTGCCATTTGAGCCAGGAGAGTGAACAACTGAGCACATGAATGCAATCTGCACAGAGAAGACAGACACAGATAAATCCTTTTGGAAAGGAGGGGTCATTCTCCAGTAAGTTTTGTCCCTAATGTTACTGCAGTTGTGCTTGGTCACCCCAGGCTGCTCACACAGCATTGATCAGGGGGAAAGGTCCCTTGTTCCCTGGGAATTCTTTGCATCAACCCAACAGTACAGGTTTCTGCTGTTATTCAGTCCTAGGAAACATCACAGGGAAAAGAGAAGGCTGAAACAAAAAGAATTCAGCCCAAAATTTTTTGCCTAGAAAAGTGATTCGGGACGACATCACCATCTGTTACCCCAAGGCCTGCTGTTCTTACAACATCTGAGGGAAATCCCTTGGCAGAATACTGCAAAACAAAGACAACTTTTCCAGTCTCCTGACTCCCTTCTATTCACTTGGCTTCCACTGCCTGCATTGCTAAAGCACAGCTACCCTTCCAAAAGCAGAAGGAATGTGGTCCTCAGATGGGAAGTTCAGTATTGCTTTCCTCAGCTTCTGCAGTGTAAGGACTTGAAGTCTTTATGAATTGAAGACAGATAATGAGGAAAAATGCATCCAAGCCCAATATATAGGACATAAATGCTCCACTAGTCCACTACAAGATGACCATGGCAGATATCAGATACAGGATGCTTGGCACAACCAGGTTGGCTCAGTGTCTGAGAGTGAAGCTCTAAATACCCATCCTGTTCACTCATGGATCTGAGCCCAGCTGGTGTGATAAGCCACCAGCCTTCCCTGGCTCTCTTTGAGCCCAGAGGAGATGGATGGAAAAGCAAAAGGAAGGGTTAGGCAGAACAGCCCCATCCCCTCATTTCCCACACCAGGTGTTTGTGATTGAAAAGCCCAGGACAAAGCTTACATTTCCTTGGCACAAGCAGTGCTTTGGCTGCATGTGAGTTTGGGACAGGACTGGTGTCCCCAGGGCCACAACGTGTCCCCATTCCCTGCAGTTCTGCCCAGGCTTGTACCTGGAGAGTGTGGTCCAACCTCTGAACGTGGCAGCACAGAGCTGCTGCTGGGCCCAGCTTAACAACCAAGGCACAAATAGGGAGAAATGGTAGAAAACAGAAGCACTCCCACTTCCTACTGCCAGACCTCCTTCCTGGTCACACAGGAACGGGAATGCCTGCTCTGGCAGAGTGGACATTTGGAGAAATGCAGCATTATGAACCACCCACACACTGACGCAATTTTGCCACCAACACAAAAACTTTTTTACGCTGACTTCAACATTTTCTACCCTCACTTCTCCATGATGAGACCAAAGCCTGGTGGGTGCAGGGAAGTTTGTGGGATGGATACCAAGATGCTTGGAAATCACCAGCCTGGTCAAGGCGTCACTGCACAGGACTGGGAAGATTTTCAATCAGTTTCTTATCAGTTACTGGGTCCTTTGGTGGTGATCACAACCTTGATGTGTTTTGGAGAAAATTTTAAACTCCTGGAACAGCTTTCTGGGGAAGGTGATGAAGAGTCCACTTGGTGCTTTTTAATTCAAGACTGGTGTACCCAGCAAATACTTGATTAATAAAAGCATGAGGTATGTGTTTCCAACAATCCCATTTAATACCAAAATACTCTGGTTTTCATCACTGGCCTCCTCTTCAGCTGGGCAACATTTTGTCATGAGGGGCAATTGAAATCCCCACTCAAACTGTTGCAGAGTAAACAGCTAATTATGCTAAAATCCCAAGATTCATTCAGATCCTTTTTTTTTTTAGATCCAAAGGATTCTGAACATCAAAGACCAAGGTACATTTGTGCCAACGTTGACTGCAAACAACAAACCCAGAAATTTTCTGTGACTCACGGGTGAATTTCAGCATGGACACGTCATATTTGCAGCTATCCCTTTCTGCAATCGTTGCAAAAAGTTCTGAGATGCATCAAATCCAGAAACTGAACGAAAAAAGAAACCGAAACGCCAAGCATGCGGAAAACTGAAGAATGCCCATTATGTAATTATTATTACTGGCATGGAAAAAGAGGAAAGTTATTCTTTCTGTCAGGGTCAAGGAGGACACGCTGCAGACAGAGTGCACCTTCAAACACAGGCAACAGTAAGGAAATATAAGCAGGATAAATAAGTAGCTGATGTAGCACACAGCAGAAAAGACAATTCAGCAGGACTTGAAACAGAATGCCAAATTTTAACAAGAACATGCTACAATCTATTCTGAAACAAAAACAATGACACCAAGGCAAATGAATTAGTTTCGGGCAATGCTGGAAATCAGATTTAATCAGATTTTTGCTCTGCAGCCAATGCTCACACAGTAGCACTTGACTTGACAATTCTCAAGACAATTTGCAGACATAAAATCATTAATGTTGAAGTGAGGGCAGGGTAAAACAAGTTATGAGGTTGTTAAAGAAATAGAAAGCCACATCAAATACTGCAGAGTGGTACTGCTCCCATTTCTGCCTAGCCTGGGAGAGGGTTCCCTGCAGGGTGTCCTGTACAACTCTGCCTTTAATTCTTTCAGTGCTGTACATGGGGAGCCTCCTGCTTTGGCTCAAGTCCCCTTGGTCCTTCCCTGTGGCAGGGGTTCTGCCTGCCTGAGTGCTTTTACAGTGAGACCATCCCCAAGCCTTCCCAAAATGTCAGAAAGAAAAAGGGTTCATGATGAACTGGATGTTATACACTAGAAAGTGATTACATTATTAAAAAGGTCAAGAATACAGGAACAGACAGCAGCAGGACACTTAATAAAATAGACAGAAATCAAAAAAGGCAAACAAAACAAGGAATTAATAGGAGAAGCTTGGCGCCTGAATATCCACCCCCAAGCACTGCTCAGCTCTTGTCTGCAAAGCATCACAGTCAATGAAAACAGCAGAACACAGGAACCCTCTCCCACTCATTTCATTGCCAAATCACAACTCTGAAACTGAAAAACATTTCTTTTTTTCCACAGATGTCAGAGGAGACCCGAGACTAGTACATTATCTAGCAAATAAAAATCTCCTTTAAATAAAATCAGGAAAAATCACACACACTTTTAGTTTTTTGAGCTGAGCACACCAAAACCTTGTTTTCACTAACTTCTTTGATGTCTGAACCACTTTGGCCATATCTCTGAAGAACAGGCCTTCCTCAGAGGTATTCCCAAATAGCTCAGGACTTGCTGTGTAAGTGGCCATGTCAGTGCATCGTTTGTGACCCCCAGAACATTTCATCCACATGGCATTATCACACAATGCCTGAAATGTTAGGGCAGATTTTGACCACTGATCACCTGGGAAAACTGGATCCACCTTCAAAATTACAGTCCTTGCTATTGTGTGGCCAGTACAGCCTCAGCTATGGTGTTAAAAATTGTGATGCTTTATCCTTGGAGCTGAGATGAATTGGCTGCCCTGTGGTTCTCTGTGATAATCAGTTCAAAGACCATCAGCCATCAAGCTCAGCTTGCAATCATGTAATCAGGGGTGGGCAAACCTCCAGAGCAATTCCACGTCTAACAACTGGAGCATTACCTGACTCTTGTGACAATGACATGTGAAGCATTCGACGGGGTGGAAGTCTGGGTTAATTCCCGATGTGGCAGAAGGGTTAAGAAGGGCAAATCTGAGAAGAAGAAACCTGTTCAGGAGCTGTGGTGATTCACAGGCACAGTCAGTTGTGGCTGCAGGAGCCAGTGGATGACTGGACAAAGGTGGAAGTGGCCCTTCCCCACTGTTTTTTCAGACCTACCTTTCAGCACTCTGCCAAAGCCCTGAAGGAATTCTGAGCTCATGGACACAGGAGCTCCTCCAGCTCATTCCATGCTGCAGCCTGTGTATAAAAGCAGCCTCACACATATTGCAAAGAACTTTTCTTTCCAAAGTGTCTGAGCACCTATCCCTGGGGGCTCAGAACACCTCGTTTCCAGGTATTTAGCTTGCACTGGGACACCTCCACTTCCCCTGCACAGGGATACTTTCATTATCTCTTTCCCTTCACACTCCTGTTTCCCACATGATGAAATACTTGATAACACCACCAAGGCACCAGAAAAGCTCAGGACAGGCTGGAAAAGGACACAGGAGCTGTTCTAGCACTCTCACTCAGCCAGAATCTGACGCTGCACTAGCCACATCGCAATTTATTTGGCAATGTCCCAGCTCAAACACAGGGAGTGCATGTGTGCACACCTGCACAGGCTTAGCCCAGCAGCTGCAGGGGAAGTGTTCTGTTGACTCAGGGCCTCTTTTCCCTGCTGAAATAGCAACAAAAGTTTAAACAGCAAAAAGAGCAGCAGCGCAGGTTCACACAAGCATGCACCAGGATGCCAGGGCAAGAGGAATCCAGGGGAGGTTGTGACAAAGGAGAAAGTCTTGTATAAGAGAAACCAAGCAACCCAGAACTTCCTAATGGAGTGAAATCAGTGCAAAATGGGTGATCTGCCTTTGAGAGGGTGAAAGGGATGAGACTGCAGGTGCACTTTTATGTGCTAATGAGAACATCTGCCTACAACTACATCTACAAGCAACTGCACTTGTCCAGAAAAGCTGTGACTTTGGAGCCTCAGCAGCTGCCATGGATGACTGATGACAGGGCCTCACCATCCTTACCACTGGGACACATCTCCTCCAGCTCACTACCATTTTTCCCCACTCACAAAGGATCTGGAGAATAATTTACTTTCCTGTATGGGGTTATTTGCTTGTTTGAATAGTGTTCTACCCCTATGAGGCTGTAGCTCTTTTCACAGAGAGCAGCAGGCACAACCTTCCCAGGATTTCTCCTGGGGAAGGCAGTGAGAAAGCTCAGAGAAGGCAATGATAAACAATTCTTATCTCTACTTGCTGCTCCTGTTGTTTGGCACATGTGGAATGTGTTATGGAGATTGTTTACTGAAGAAGGGATTTCTTAATTGGCCACTGGTGATGGTTGCTTTGTATTGATTGACCAATTAGGTCAAAGCTGTGTCTGGAAAGGGTCACAGGATTTTCTTTAGTACAATATAGTATATTATTACTATAGTATCTAGTGTAATATAGTACAGTTTAATAAAGCAATTGTTCAGCCTTCTGAATCATGGAGTCAAGGCCCTCTATCCCCGTGTCAGGGGTCACCCTGCAATGCAAAGTGGTGACCCCTCGTGTGGGCGAACACTCTGCCTTGGTTTCTTCTCGCTCCTCTGAAGTGTGTCCAAACATGGCCTGACACTGCTGACCCCTTCGAGGGCACAGACAGACTGGGGTGACTATTACTGATCCCAGCCATGTGTCTGGCACCAACTGGAGACCATCTGGATCTCTCTGTCAGAGGAACTCAGGCTGACCTCCAGCATTCCCTGTGTAATATATGGTAGAAATAATTCATGCTATTAAAGGATGTACGTTATACAGATTGTAAAATCCAAACACATGTCTCTGACCTCACCGGCCCCCGAGAGCAGATGTCTATTCATATTCCAACGAATTCCCCGACATGCTAAGATAAGGATCGATGCTTTAGCGTAAGAATGGACACTTCCAGGATGATGATCACCGGTATCTCGAGTCATCGGAAACCCGTAAGAGCGATCATCACCCTGCCGATTGCATCAATCAAGATAGCCAGCACGCCAAACATATATCTGAATACACAGCTTCCCCAGAGCCCATCAACGCAGACTGCACACCTGGAACCGACCTTTGTCCAGCTCTGCACACTGAAAGGAACAGCGATGAATGCGAAGAGTTACAAAAGAAATTGGGACTCTTTCGCCTCGGGCACAATAAAATGTATAAAACCTCGCTGCAAGAAGCAGTTCTTGTGAACGGGGGGGATTCTGATGCGGTAGAGGTCAGGTCCAGGTTCACCCAGCGCTGATCCTGGGCTTGACGCTGCCTCTTTGGCTGTGGTGGTTTTGGAGACTGTAATTCGGTCGCGCAGAAAGATTAATAAATCTTTTCAAAATTTTTGATAATTTGGCTCACGATTGATCATTTATAACACCTACAAGATGGATTGGACACCTTCTGCCCTCCTAGAGAGGTAACTGTGATCTATCTCCACGTTTTCCTGATGATTTATCCCTTGAGACGGTGTTTTAAGCCCAGTAGCTTAAAGGCCAGGGCCAAGGACAGAATCTCCCAGCAACAGCACTGTCCCCAGTCTGGGGCGGCCTTGCAGTTGGAACGAGATGCCTGCAGAATTAGGCATCCAATTTTCTCTGGTGGAGCAAGTCACCTTTGGAGCGTGGCGATTTCTGGCTCGTCAAAATAGAATTCCTGTGTCAGAAGAGACTCTACAGGTTTTTCAGACGGGCAAAAGCTCATGGTTTCCCCAAGGATGTGGAATCCTCCCTAGATTTATGGGCCTGGGATTCCCAGGGTCTCTACTGTGAGGAATGAAATCCTGGAGATGAGAGCTCTTTTTCAGAGTAGTAATTGGTAGTTGATGTTAATAAGGTCTTAATTTGAAGTGCTGGCCTGTTGTTAAACATTGAATGTTAGAGGTCTAGGACTTGCCTTTAGTTGCCGTTGCTAAGTGTTACTATTTTACCCTGTATTTGTATCTCTCCCCGTCATACTCGGCATTTGTACCCCTTTCCATCTCACCCCGGATTTGTATCCATTCCCGTTGGGAACCACTTCCCCTGCTCCCCTGCTCCCAGGAGGACTTGCACCCAGACTGAATTCAAATGAGAGGCTGTGGGAACAATATGAACTCTCTCAAACAACAAACCAGCCCATAAACTTTGACTTTAATCCACCAGAACCACATAAGTCACCCACCCTTGACCAGAGCTGGATTCCGTCCTGTCACCATAACTTTGATAGTACCCAGCTTCGAGGATACCCCGGGCTACGAGCCAACATTGCCTTCCTAAGGACTCTCATGAGGATGGATGCCCTATCTCTACCGAGAGGCAAGACTGCACTTTTCCTTCTCAGCGTTGTACTGTGGAAGCAGTGGCGGTGTGCCCAACCCCTTGGGTTCCCCACCCAGAGCCGTCTTTAATATAAGGCCTTTTAAAGGAGCTGGTCTCCTGGCCCTATTTATTACATCTACCTTAAAGGGAAGCTCAGGCGAGGTACGAGGCCTGAACTGCTGATCTGGATGGCACTTTCTGACACTGTGAGGGGGAAAACCTCGTTGTAAAGCAGGTCTGTTTCGGTAGGCACGTCTGACTTGGACATGGAGGAGCGGAGCGCCTTGCCTCACCCCGGGCAGGCGGGCATTAGCCCCCACAGCCGGACGGCGATCGATCCGTTCAAGGACAGTGTCAAGGAGGTTTCCCCCTCCCCGCACGAAGCAAGGGGAGCAGCTTTGCCCACGATGCAGCCAGGGCACCTCTCTTCTGTCTCACCAGAGCAGGAGGGACCTTCGCCACCTCCACGCCCTCCTCCTCGTCCTCCCCGTGCGGCGTGTGGATCAGCCCCGCCGCTGGGCTCTCCCGCTCCTGCGCCCCGTGAGGGTGCAGAGCTGCCCCCGCCACCGACAAGAGAGGCAGCTGGTTCCGCGATAGCGGCCGCCAGCCCGGCGCTGGACAGCGCATCCAGCCTCCTTGCACCGCAGCTGGCAATTGATCTATCGATGTCGGTGCCTGCAGCCGGCCGGGGACTTCCCCCCGCCGGTCCCGCTGGTTCCGCCGCCTCCACCGCTGCCGGCGGCCGCCCTGCCCGCTCTTTCCCTCAGGTTGCCAGACAACGCAGACGGGGACAGTAGCAGCGAGCAACAACAGCCTGTCCCCGAGCAAGGGCGTGCTTCCGCCGCTCCGTGCCGGCCCCACCGTGCTGCCAAAGGAGAACCAGGGTTCCTCTGACAGCACCTTCCCTGCTGTGCCCTGGGGCACCTCGCACCTTCCGCTCTCGTCCGCGGGAATTGCCGAGGCATTGGCAGCATGGTGGGGACGGGCGGTGAAAACAAAGACCCCACTCTGCAGACTGGGTTTGGGTCTCTTGGCCTGCCCACCGGGTCCAGCTGCCCTGCCCTGTCGATCGGGTTTGGGTCCCTTGGCCTGCCCACCAGGTCCGGGTCCCCCACCCTGCTGACCGGGTTTGGGTCTCCCACCCTGTCCATCGGGTTTGGTCCCTTGGCCTGCCCACCAGGTCCAGGTCCCCTGCCCTGTCCATCGGGTTTGGGTCCTAAGACCCACTGCTAGCCTTTCTGGGGAAAAAAAAAAAAAAAAGTGGAAAAGAGCTGCCAGCTCAAAGTACTAGAAAGCCACAAGCCAGCCTCGGCCCAAGTGGTTGCATTAAAGGCTATGGCCATGGCATTCCAGAGATTTTCTCAATAGTGCCTGATAAGTATATAATGTCATCTGATGGATTTCTAATACTGTTAGTAACCTTCTTCAGCAGTTGTCTGTTTCAGGATTTAGCAGTTCTCTGTTTCAAGACCAAGTAAGGACATTCAGTGATGTCAAAGATCAACATCTCCAGGCAATGGACCTTCTCCTGAAACTCAGCTCTCTGGACTTGAAACAATGATCATTCTTTGTGTCGGTGTTTGTTTTCTTATACAGTAAACCTTGTTTTAGTGATATGATAGAAGTAGATATTCTACAGGTAAAGAATCTCCCTGATCATTCTACATCAGCATCTGTTGAGGTTCTGCTTGACAACCAGCAAATTGCTAAGGGAACTTCTCGAGCTGTGTTTGTTCTCTCTTCTGCAAGGGCCCAGCAGAAGAATTGCAAACGCAGCTCCTTTTCCTTTCTTTTTTATTATAGTAAAAAGGGTGAATTGTGGCCACAGCTCTTGTCACAGAGAGCAGCAGGCACAACCTTCCCAGGATTTCTCCTGGGGAAGGCAGTGAGAAAGCTCAGAGAAGGCAATGATAAACAATTCTTATCTCTACTTGCTGCTCCTGTTGTTTGGCACATGGTGAATGTGTTATGGAGGTTGTGTACTGAAGAAGGGATTTCTTAATTGGCCACTGGTGATGGTTGTTTTGTATTGATTGACCAGTTAGGTCAGAGCTGTGTTGTGACTGTCTGAAGGGGTCACAGGTTTTCTTTAGTATAATACAGTATATTATTAGTACAGTATCTAGTGTAATATAGTATAGCTTAATAAGCAGTCGTTCAGCCTTCTGAATCATGGAACCATTGTATGTTATTCCCTGGCTGGGGGTCATCCTGCATCAATACTTCTACTCATCCTTCTTTTCTCACATGAAGTAGTCCCAGGTAATTTGAGCTACAAAAGCACATATTTAAGACCTCCATGGAAGAACAACCAAGCTCCTGTTCCACATCAGAATAAAGAATTGTCAGGCTGAGTTTGTAAGGCACAGCCTTTATTTCTAGTGATAACATGACAGGAGCTCAGGCTCCAGATCTTAAAATTAAGTTAGTAGTTAAGAAGTTCTTCCCTTCAAATTAAACATCTTTGATCTGAAGATAAAGACAGAATAAACATGGAAAGCCAAACTCATTCCTCTCTGCAGGATCTACATCAGGCAGGTACATTTGTGGAAACAGAAACATTTGTGTTGTTGACAAATAGAAAAAAAAAGCAACTAGAAGGAATTTATTTGTGCTTCTTGCTGCTATTTCTGAGTCCTGAATTGCTAACACCACTCAGAAAAAAATGCAGGTGGGTTGTTCCTGAAAGCTCAACTCAAACTGCTGCTCAAGAGACATCTGTAAGCAAAGGAATGTCTTCTGATCAGACAGAAAATTCAGACAGAAAATTCTGCCACTAAACAATCTGTGTATCCCAAAAGTTGGATGGCTCTCCATTGCTGCATGTCCCAGCCAGCTCTTCCTGACTCCTGGCTTGCTCCTGCACAGCCCTGACACCCTCCACACCCCACAGTGCTCCTCAGAAACCCACTCCCAGATCCACATGCACCCCAGCTCTTCCACATCCCCACACTTCCCCTCTACTCTGCATCTTATCCTACTTGCCTCTATAGGATTTCCCCCTCTTTAAGGAGGGAAAAGCTGGCAGCATTGAGAGACCAAGGCAGCCTCTTTGCCCTTGATACTATCAAAAGGAAAATTGCTTGATGCAGAAGAGAAATGACATGGCAAAACCACAGTCCAGACGTGGAGACAGACTCCCTTCAGACACAGACTCTTGGCTGCTGAACAGGAACTGCTGAGGAGATGCAGACAAATCCTCTCAATCTGGCTGGCTTTAATTTCTGCTTTACTTACAAAAGTGTGCACAGGGTTATTCTGTCAAATGCCAGGGAGCATTTGAGGGGCAGAAGGAAAGCCCTGGTCAGCACAGGAGCTGCAGAGGGAGCAGGTTGTTCTCTCCTGGGCAGAGCTGCACAGTGGCAGCTTGTGTCCATAAGTCTGGCAGACTGACAACTAGCTGAACCCAGCATTTAATTGGAAAGTATTCCCATTTCACATTGCTTCCCAGCAGGAGATGAAATTCTAGGAAAAAGTGTAGTAATTATGCTAATCACCTACTAATACTGGAAATTTGATGTGTGCATACACAGTTCTCAAACTAAGAAAAACTCTCAAAAGTCTTTACAACAGACAGTTAAGAGGAGGAGTTTGTGAATGCTTGATGATACACCTACTCCTACCAAAAGCTAGTTTGAGATTTCATTGTGGATAGCTCTGAAAAGACACTGACAAGAAAATAAGACATCAGGGGCTGAAGGTTAAAAATATCTCTTTCCCCAGAGGTTTTCAAATTGTTTCAAGTTTTCAATGTTCTAATTTCAACAGGTGAAATGTGTGCTCCTCACATTGCAGATCAATGAAATTCAGGGTGATGGATGAGATGATAAATTTTGCTCAAATATTCATAATAGTGAAACCTGAAGGTGAATTTGAATGGTCACAGAGGGCTCTTGTGGGCCAGGGTAAGTGAGCAGAAAACCAGCAGACAAAACTCAGTAAATGCTGTGTAACACAAGTGGGGGAGAAAACCTGCCAGTGCACATGCATGTCAACAGTTACTGAGTTAATCTGGAAGGAGAACCCAATGTTCAGAGCACTGAGGGCAAACTCATGACTCGTGAGAGGTAACAGAGCCTCAGGAATTACCCTTCTGCAAGATACACTGGAGTCAGGCAAAGAGAGGGGCAAGTGAAAAAACAAAAAGGCTTAGAAGCTGAATAAGGATTAGGCAAAGAAGGATTTTTTCAGTTTGGAAAACTTTACTATAGGAAGAAGAGACAGTAGACAGACATACAACTATAAGTGACAAGAAGATTCCTCATTGCACAAAATCCAAGGGCAGACAATGACTTTTTCAGGGAATAGATTTATAAGACACAAAAAGGATTTTTCTTGTTTTACTGTATACTTCTACACAGACTGTGTGAGCTCCCATAGGACACTGCAGGGGCTAAAAAAAAAGCTGGTTTACGAAATCATTTACATAATCATGCAGTCTCCTAAAATCCATAAACACTGTGCTGATAAAAATGATGCAACATGCTGTAAGCCAGAAAGTGAAAGAGTGCATATGCTGCTGTCCTCTGAGAGCATCCCCCATGCAGAAGGGCAGGATGCTGGGATGCTGTGTGGGTTGGAGGCTTGCAGGAGAGCCCTCTTCCTCAGCACTGGACATTTCCATATTTTTCCAGATTTGGTAAATAAATTCTCTTTCCCTTAGTAAGCACAGTTATTCACCCAGCTTGAATTTTCACTTCCTTGTGATTCTATTGTGGCAAGATAAAGCACCTATCTCCCAGGAAAGAAAGTAGCTCTTTTTATACCTGTGCCAATATAAACCTGTTTCCCTGAAAAGAGCTACTTCCACTAGAAAATGCCTTTAGGATTTCTAAAAGCTCTGGCTGATACCTGAACACCAACTTCCAAGGTTCCTAATGGAAAGTTAACACCACCTCTTACCTGGGAGGAGAGCAGAGACTGTGGGGTGTTCTGATGGCCTGTGTTTCCCAAAGAGAAAAAAACAAGGGGACAGAAGAGCAGGTACAGAGAGACACCAGGAGCTGAACAATCATGAGAATCATGAGCACCAAAAGGCTAATTTTCTGTGAATGAAGCTGGAATATTTTTCAGCGTATGGGTTTGTTGGAGTCCTGGCTGCTGAGAATTTGAGACTTTCTGTGCTGAAAGGCACTGACCCCCAAGAGAACACTGCATTTGACCTGAGGCCATGGAGAAGGCTTCCAAAATGGAATTCTAGAACTGGGATTGTGGGTGTGGAGTTTGAATGGAAGTGTGCAATATCACAGGGTGGAAAACTTGGAGTTTAAGGTTTTAGAATATAGTAATATCTATAAAGCAAGATGGAGGTTTTAGAGCAGGGGCTGGTCCTTCTTCTCCATGGGTTTGGACGGTGTTTTGTAATTGGACAGAAAAATCCACATTGTGGACTTCCAGGGATCAGTTATTGGCTTAAAAATAGAAATAATTTAGGTGTCATTTCTTAATTGGATAGTTTAGTCTTAAAAGACCTTGTAGAGAGAGATAGTTAACCATTTTTGTAGCTTGTTAGTGGAATGCTGTAGAACTCATGACTTGTAAGACTGTGATATAGATAAGAGATAATAAACACCTGAGTCCCAACAAGAAACACCACCTCGAGTGCTTCAATCCTGACCTTGACAGAGGCACAAAAAGAAGTGATAGAATCAACATGGATTTTGCAAAATTGTTCCATCTCAAGCAGCATTTCAGCCTCAAAACAGCTCCCAAGTAACAGAAATTTTGGAGGAAACTTCAACAGTTGAGAAGGGGAACTAACAACAAGTGTGCCTTGCTGCCCACTCTGCAGAGGTTGTTCCTCATGCTGCCCCAATTTCAGGTCCCTGGGAGCCTCCAAAGGCAAGACTTTGTGTTTTGGTTACTTATGAGGTCTTAAAGAGCCCAAAACAATTGACAAGCCTTGGTTATTTGTGTTCTCCTAACAATGTGGAGATATTCTCTGTGGTTTGGAGAGAGATTGATGTGAGGCATTCACAATGGCAGAAGAAAGTCTCCAAAACAAGGTGGAGCCCCTGATTTCCCATTTCCCAAATCCCAGCTCCTACCTCAAGCAACCTGGTTTTTACAGCAGCAAGGGCTTGAGCAAAGTCTCAAACTACAGAACAGAATTTGTGTGGAAGGAGATTCCAGAAAACTGCATGTTAGTAAAATAAGTGAGCAGAATAGTGAAAATCTCACCTAGGCCCTCCCTCCATGGGTGATATCACATCCCCACTGCCAGGCCTACAACCACATTGAGCTTAGCTCATGCAGCTGGGGATCTGTCTGACTTTAGGACATTAAATTGTCAAACTCACAGTAATTCCTTAACACCAAATCTCCAGAACACCTACCAGCAATGCTAAAATGCAACAAAAATTTCCCTCTGAATAGGGCAGGCCCCCATGGGATATGGAATTCCTCAACACAACTCCAACAGAAGTTAGAATTTACTGTATAAAATACAGAACAAGTCTTCAGATTTACTTTTGGGATTCCTTAGAGACTTTCTCTCTCAGAACCAGTAAAACATGGCAGGACTGAAACCAGAGTTAGAAGGAACTGAAAAACTGCAGAGAAGTTTTGTGATGCCTAAGATGCATTCCGCTCACCACTACTGAAACAGAAAGCAGGTGAAGTCCCTTCTCTCAAAGGAAATTAGTGAAAGCTTTGGCATTGACCTGAGTAGGGTCAGGATTACAGAAAAATTACAGAATAAGACAGTAGAAAAGCAGGTAACTGGCAGATATTCAGATAATGCATGAGTTGTAGCAATTCAACACTGCAGTAAGCATTTAAAATTTGTGGTTTGCTTTGCATAGCTTTCTTCAAAGCAGAACTGATGGGTTCCCTCTTAAGATTGAATAGAACATCATGGCAACAGTTTTCTCACAGGAAAACTGAAGTTTCCACAAAAATCAAATTGCCCCCTCCCCTTTTTATCTTTAAATTTTGTTTTGAATTTCTGGGAAGAAAATTATAAAGCGAAGTTTTGGTCAGATCACTCCTTTCTAATATTTCACTTTGCTGATCTGTGCTGCATCTATTTCATTTCCAGGCAATATTAGATAATGCAGGGATACACCTTCCTTGCAGTCCGGAAAAAATTACTCTTCCTAGGCTCTTTAGAGGACTGTATGTCTGGTACAATTTTTTATTTACTCAAGCTGTGTATCCTGCTGCAGGAGCCAAAACCCCCATAGACAAAACTGTATTCAAGATTAGAATGGCAGCAGCCCAATCACAACCTGCAACTCATAAGCTAAGAGGCTCCCAGAAAAACTGTACTTAATACTGAACTATGAGAAAATACACAAGCCTGACTCAGATTTTTAAACCAAAACTGTTTTCCTCTGGAGAAAGGCCAAAAATAGCTCAGCAATTTAAAACGCACCAGTTTTTCCAGACACGCTTCAGTCTAACACTTCAGAATTTTTTGACTTGACGTGGAAATTGAGAATTTTGATCAGCCTCTTTGGTGATTTTGCAATGGGCAGCAGACATAACCCAAACAAGGCACAACCCTCTTTGAACCCACCTGGACCTCTCTGACCTCTGTCTTGGGAAGAGGAACAAGAAGTCTCTCCTGAGGCCAACATATTTACTGTATCAAGGCAATCAACAGATTTTCTTTCTCAATAGAATCTGGGACATATTTTCCCCATATTTATTTCTGGGACATATTTGCCCTAGCCACGGCAGGAAGTGTAAGAATTTTTAGTGGAGAGGGGAATGCTGTGATGCATGTGATGGCTGAGAAGAAAACAACTTTCTGCTCTGCAAATCCACCTGACCAGCAGCTCCCCATCCTCTTCTGATAAATCACTGGCAACTCTTCCCAAACCACCACACAGCCCTGCAGCCTTATTTAGATTTATTTAGACTAAAACCCACTGGAATGCTGAGTTGTATAATTAAAGACTGCCAGTACTTTTTACTCTTAGCATTTCCATTTTTTCTTTTTGAGAAAATAATGGAATCTTTAAAGCCAACACTCACCTGACAGTGGCTTTGCTTTGGGCAAAGGCACAAGAATCAAAGACTAAAGGGAGAACAGAACAGCAACAGTGCCCATGTTCAGTGGGACAGCTTGGGGGTAGGTCACTGCTAGATCATCAAAGTGACAAATCTCAAACCTAATCCCAGGGAAACCCCTCACTGCCTGTGCTCAGGCAATGAGAGAGGAATATGTGATAGCAGAAGAGCCAACAAGTGAAGTTAGTCACGAGTTATTCTCCTTACTCCTTCAGTTCTTCCACATAAGCGGAAATATCACTGGAAATTGTCTTCTTACAAATGAAAGCTCCTGAGTCAGAAGAATTAAATAGTTTCATTCTAGTTAAAGATGTTTATATGAGATGGGCAACAACTGAATCAAAGAATGTCTTGTACATACAGCCATTAGGAAAGTTCACTGCAAAACAGAAATCAGCAACTTCCAGGCTATTTCCAGAGCTTCTTGTTGTGCAAACCAGAAGATAAAGTCTCTCCCCCCTGCAGCACCTGCGTCATTTTCCATGGTGCTGGGGCTGAACACAGGAAACAAGCGATAAGCTGTGATGGGAGATGATGTGTCCCATTTGCCACTCTCCCAGAACCAGGAGGCTGTGGGTGGCAAAGCTCTGGGTCATCTTGGCAAAGACAACAACTCAACAGGGGTACAGGAGGGGAAGAGAAAATAAAAAATCCTTGTGATGCTAAAACAATTGCTTCCAACCCAAGGCAGAGTTACCCAGCTCAGGACATGGGCCCTCCAGCCCCCCAGGCAGCTCCTGCAGCACCAGGGGCCCTGGCTCACTGCAGCTCCTTGCTCTGAAAACCAGGCTGGCAGGAGACAATGCTAGCTGGAACGGGGAGTTTGAGGCCACCCTTGATATTTTGGGATGCTGGGCTTCACAGAAAGAGTTCTCAGAACACGTCAATATAGTCCCTTGATCTGCCACACACACCAATGAGAAGGTGAGACAGGTTTCAGGCCTCATCCTGCCTTACCTCTTCTGAAAAACCTCAGTTGAGTCAGAATGAGTCACTGTGCCTCTGCCCAATCACTTGTTCAAAAACAAACAAAAAATATAGCAGCCTGTACTGCTCTATGTCGAAATAAAACATAGTTCATTATTTTCATGTTCTGAAGAAACTGAATAAAAAGCCACAACTAGCAACAGAACATAAACACTGGAATAAGAGCACAGAGGTGAAGAGCAGGTTGTACAACCCAACAGAGCTCTTTCTGCCACCACTTGCCAGACTGGTGAGCTCCAGCTCTATTTTGGAGACAGCCTGGAACCCACATGCAGGAACCAGGCTAAGGACACTCCTAAGGAAATCATCCTGCCCAAGGAAATCCTCTCAAATCCTTGTATCATAAAATAGTAGCCCTAAAGATTCTAAAGGATGAGCAGCTGTAATTTCAAGTGGCAAGAGCATGAGCTGGGTTTAACTGAGCAGAGCATGGCAGAAAGAGGCAGCTCCAGCACATCCCCCAGAGACAAGCAGAACTAACTCTGTTTTCTAATATTGTCTTTAAGACTGGTGGTTAGCAGAAACAAAGTTATGAACCAGAGGCAAGTCATCAAGATATATCATCAAAAGCCACTTTTCATCAGAGCAACCACAAGATGGTATTTAAATATGATTTCACCCATACACTTCTAGTCAAACCTCACGGCAAAATAAAACCACAGATTTTGCTCCTAATTGTTGAAGAAGGCAGAAAGCTGCTAATATAATTCTCCTAAGGCCTGGGTCAGTGCAGCTTTACCACAGCAGAGAAAGGAAGGACTGGACAGAGACTTGCACAGAAAAAACTTCTTGGACAAAAAGACAATAAAGAAGAACAAGGATCCTAACAGCAATACAACTTCTCATGGGAAACTTGAGAAAGAGGAGAGGTAGATGAGGAGAACAGAGGGTTGTCTAGTGAACAGGAAGCAGCCTACAGTTTGTCTGGAAACATTTAGAAAATGAAACAGTTAGAAAAACAAACAAGCAGCATGAGATCCCCAAACAATGTGAGAAGCTTGTCACAGAACCGTGCTAGATCAAATCCACCAGGGTGGAAGGGATCAGGACAGAGCTGTGCTTCCTCCTGGGGACAAGGGTCAGAGGGAAGAGTTTGGAAATGTCCCTGGAGCAAGGAAGAGAGAGAGCAAGAGCCATCAGGGCCACATTCAGAGCCTGCAGCACAGGCCTGGGGTTCTCTGTCCTGGCACTGCCAGAAGAGGGGCACACACATGAATGAGCAGAGCTGCATCTCCTGCTTTATGCTCCTTTTTCTGCTTTGCTGCCTTCCCTGTTTCTTCACCTCCTGCCTCACATCCTAGGGGAAAGCAGATGAATTTCTGCAGGGAGGTGGTGCAGTCACCATGTATCTTTTTTTCTGCATGCTTCTTGTGTTCCAGAAGAATAATTAAAGTCAGGGGAAAAGCTGTATGATATGAGCTTAAATCCAGATTAGATGCAGGATAATTACAAGCAATCAACCTCTGATAGTGGCCAAGGTGTGTACTCAGTGTTTAACACAGGGTGAGTGAGGCAATTGTTCCCCCAGGCCCATCCCACACATCTTGAACTCTCCAGAGCAGCCTCAGAACAGCTCAGCAGCTCTATGAGCTAAGGGTGACTCAATTAATTCCTTGCTGCTCCTAAAATAGTCCTATAAAAGCAAGACCAGGAGGGGATGGGACTGAGGAGGCCACAGATGGAACTGGAGCCTTATGAGGCAAAGTTTGAGGACAAGAGCTTCGCTCAGCTCTGCGTGGGCTGAGCCCCACAGAGCCCACCCAGGGCCATCCTTCTGTCCTGACAGCTGAAAACCTGCTCTGGCTGTCCTGGAGGGATGGGTCAGGTAGAGAGTGTGAGAATCCAAAAAATCAGAGGGTTTTGGGAAAGTTGCAAAAGGCAGGCCTCAGAGATAGCAGAACAGTGATTAGAGCTAAGCTGTAGCCATGAGATTGCTCAGCAGAAATGTTATGCAAGAAGTAGAAAAGTAAAGGCAAATAGTAAAGACAAAAAGTAAAGACAAACTCTGGCAGGGACATCACAGCCAGAGTTGCCAATATGAGCAAGATTCAGGCAAATCACAGATTTATACATTTGGCCTGCACCTGGTGCCACGACCCAACACTGTTGGCTTCTGCTGGGGTCAGGCACTTCCAGCAGGGCTGAGAGGGAATCTGTGAGCCAAAGGCACTGCTGTCTGCTCAAAGTGAGGAGTGAGAGACTGGAGCCAGGCCAGGCACTGAGCAGAATTCAGACCCTGCTCCTTGGGGAACTCACTTCACAAATGGAAGGGGAAAAGGGCAACACACACTTACAAATATGTCAGTAACAGTGTCTGGGTCAGGCTTTGCTGGAAAGGATTTGTAAGACAAAGACCTAGAAACTCCTGACCCCAGGAAGAAAGGGACACAAAACATGAAACATGACTTCAGCCACTCCTTCCAGATGCTGTGCCTGGCTTAGGGACAAACTGCCTGGGCAAGTAAAACTAGACTGCAAAAAACAAGCAAGAAATCTTGTCTGTGGAGCTTCCCAGCAAGGTCACCATCTAGCGTTCCTCACATTTCTCATCAGCTCAGATCTCAGGAAGGCAAAAGCCTGGATGTTTCCAGGCATCCAGAAGGAAGAGAGGAGCACGTTCCCCCCGTGGTGTGCATGCATAGCTGAGGAGTAGCAGAAGCAAACAAGCCCAAATTCAGTGTTTGGGAAAAACGTCATATCAGAATATGCCCAAATTTGGCTTATAGGACAAGATCATAACTGATCCTGTGCTCCTCACTAGCTGAGAAACTCAGTTCCCATCCTCTCCCATGTCATGGGGAGAACTGAGTGGGATATTCCCAACACAGCCACACCCCAGAGTGCAGACATCTCCTCAGCCTGCTCCTGAGGTCTGCTTTGTTGAGTAAACCTGAAATTATGGATTTCTTCACTTGGCTTTGCAATGTATTGGGGTCTATTAGTACATCACTACTCACCTGAGAAGCAAAACCTCCAGGTCTGCTGATGTCTTAGTAAGGAATTTGATCTTTTCCATTAATATTTAGGGCCTCTTACTTTTCTTTGTAATGTTCCAGAATATGTATATAGATTGATCTCTCTCTCTCTCTCTATTTGTATCTATATATCTCTATATATATACATACATATATATATATATATATGACTACTACATTCAAATTCCATAATACAAACCTGCTCTACCTCCACTTTCAGCAGCTCCATGAGGAGTTGTGTGCCTGCTCTCAGTGCAGGACACTTTCCTCAGCCACACTCATTTCCATGTGCCTGTGTCACACCTGCTGTGTGCTCCCCTCAAAACCTGTGCCTTGAAACATCCTTTAGCTCGAGTAGTGGATTTCCAAATCAATGGCTTTATCGTTCATTAGCCATTTGGTGGACTAATTAAACGTTGATGACAGCTTTCAGCTGAATTTCTGCGGGTCTTGAAAGCTTTGGGATTAGCATCCTCTGGAAGCGCAGGCATGATCAAACTGCCCTCTAGTGGGAAAGCCCCAGTCACATCCACAAATTCTCCGGAGGAGAATCTGGGGATCCAGAGCACAGCACTGAGCCCCAGGGGCTGGGGCACACAGCAGCCCCAGGCTGTGACACTGTCCCTGTGACACTGCCCCTGTGCCTGCCTGCTGCACTCCCAGCACACCAGCGTGACCAGAGGTGACACTGCTGTGGCTTTCTCCTACACTGCCATTCACCTGGGCCTGCAGGGGACATCCTCTGTCAGCTGGCACCACCTACCAGCTGGGGAAAATAACTTAGTGGAAGCAAACTGAAAAAAAAAAAAACAAACCCAAAGATGGGTAACTACCGACAGGCAGGCAGCTCAGCATTGTTAAATGCCTTTACACTCACCCTTGTGCCAGCACCAGGGCTCAGTGCACATCAACAGTGACAGCTGGAGATGGAGAAGTGTCCCCAGGCCCCCCCCGAGAGATGCCATCATGCTGGACCAAAGATCTGAGCACCCCCAAAAGCCTCACTCTCCTTCCACCTGCACCAGGCAGACCAGAGCCTTAAAGATGTTCTGTGTTTCCATTTTTTGCAGAACTGTGAGTGAGGCAAAACCCAAGGCTGGTTGTGTCCACCACCAGCCCAACACTCTGTTTTACAGAGCAACGCCTCATCTACTAGAGGAACTCTACAGCAGCCAGGCTTCAGGAGGCCTGTGTGGAAAGAAAATTAACTCCAGATAACTGTATGGCTCAATAGTGAGAACTTTTACCAGAAGGTGGAAAGAGGGAAAAAGAAATGACAGCACAGATTGTGCAATGGTTATGGCAGCCCTCTGCTTCCGAATGGGCCTTACCCATCTTTAACTTTCAGAGCAGACATTTTGGAGTTGGGGGGATCACACACTGTATTTACAAGATCTCTTTCTGCCCAGAAATGCTGTCTGGCTGGTTGAACTCCTAACACAGGCTCAAATCAACCTTCCTTGGCTCCTGTAGGCTCACCCCCAGGAGCTCCTGCACCCCCAGATGTGCCCAAGCAGACACACCACACTGTGCCCCAGCCATGAGGCCTCGCCCACAGGAGCACCGTGGTCCCGCTCAGCCCATGGATGAGCTGTGCTCAGCCCATGGATGAGCTGTGCTCAGCCCATGGAGGGGCTGTGCTCAGCTTGTAGAAGGCTTCTCATCAACAAAACCTCACACAAGGCATCTGCCATGGGTTACTCTTCTGGCAAACCGGGTCATGAGCTCCAGGGCCTGCACTGGTGTGGCCTTCTGAGGCTCCCAGGCCCAGGATTGATTCCAGGTTAACTCATTAGTCCCTCTCCAACCATCCCACACAGCCTCTCCTACAGCCACAAGGTATTTAAGCTGCCACAGGCTTGGGATCCTTGTTTTCACCACTCAGACCACCACAAGGTCATTCACAACCCTCCAGTAACTTCTGCTGTCCAACAGCGATTTTCTGGCTTTCCATGTGTCCCTGCCCATGCCAAGAAAAGGAATGTCACTTCTTCTCTGTGTTTTTTCATCTTGCAGAGGGATGGAAAGAACATAGTATTTTTGCTTCTTAATGCTGGTATCATTCTTTGCATTCAAAGGAGATGAAACCAGTAGTAAACAGGAGAGAAATTCTGTGTTAAGCAGAATACAAGACTAAGACATGATAATTTTGGGGCACATTTCTTGTTGCATTGGATGATAACACAGCAGTTTAGCCACACAGCTAAGTCTGTGCTTAACTGCAAATGTGCAAAATTGCCTCTGAATTTAGGGAGTGTTTGTGGCTGTCCTTCTCATGCTTGGTTTTTCTGGGCCTGTGCTATTTCCTCATCTTTATGGCAGTGATGGAGGAAGGGCTTTTTAGGCACACCTGATGATGAGTGCCCAGTGCTCAGCTCACTGAGTGCTGGAGCCTTAGAAAATCAGCTTCACTGTGGGGTCACCAGCAGACACAAGTGGAAATTATTAAAATGATAATATCATTATTAAAATGATATTTTTGCTTCTTAATGCTGGTATCATTATTTGCATTCAAATGAGATGAAACAAAGCCCATTTCAACTAGTCCACTTCCAAACAACAAGGCAGTAAGAGGGATGGAATAAGTGCAAGGCCTAAAACTGCTGGAAAGGATTTGTAAGACAAAGACCTAGAAACTCCTGACCCCAGGAAGAAAGGGACACAAAACATGAAACATGACTTCAGCCACTCCTTTCAGATGCTGTGCCTGGCTTAGGGACAAACTGCCTGGGCAAGTAAAACTAGACTGCAAAAAACAAGCAAGAAATCTTGTCTGTGGAGCTTCCCAGCAAGGTCACCATCTAGGGTTCCTCACATTTCTCATCAGCTCAGATCTCAGGAAGGCAAAAGCCTGGATGTTTCCAGGCATCCAGAAGGAAGAGAGGAGCACGTTCCCCATGTGCTGTGATAATTCAAGATTGCAGCACCACCTCCTCTTCCTTTGTGCAGGGATACATGGAGAAATGAGAGTGGGTTTTTCGGCATTATGAGTCAGCCCAGTAAAGTTCCTGCTGCCATTAAACTGCAAACCTCACATTTGAATGTGACCACAACAATGTCACACCATTCCTCCCAGCCCCTTCTTCCTGTAAAGCAAAGGGAGAGCAGAGGATGCAGCTCAGGGCCCTGCCTTCCTCCATCCCTTGGGCTTCTCCCCCTGGACCAGGACAACAACAGGGCAGCATTTAGCTGACCCTCCACAGCTGAACAGTGATCCTTATTTCGACCCCACAGGATCTGAGGGCTCTGGCCCAGACACCATAGAGACAGAGGTTTGCAGCTCCTGTGCAGAACCACCTCCTTACAAAGGTTTGTTCACACAGCATTAGATTATAAAAAGCCACCACAGCTCTTTCCATGAACAAACCATGGGATCCATCACCCTGGACAGCAATTGTCCCTTCCTCCAAGAACCTGGAATCAGCTGTGTGTGTGCTAAACCTCTTAAAAATTATTCCCTTCTTGAGCTAAAATGGCCACTGAATGGAATTACCTCCAGCAGAACTGGTTTCCCACTGACTGAACCTTGCAGTTGATTTCTTCAGTCTAACCCAAGGCTTATTTTCTTTTCCCTCACAAACTTATACACATCTGCTCCTGTCTGCAGGTTGTGCCAGTAGATCTTTCATGCTGACAGCAGGGCACAGGCTGCCAGCATTGATCTCAGAGCTGGAAATGCTCAGCACTGACCAGAACAAGTGTCAGTGTTTGACTCCAGAGCTTCCACTCACTCACTTGAGCAGGCCACCAAATTAACAAACATTTGCAAAGTGGAGTCACTTCAGCAGGCATTTTAGGCTGCTTGCTATTCTGAGATAGGAACATTCTGTACACATCTGTACACATTCTGTACACATCCAGTGGCTTCCTTTGATCCTGTGACAGCCCTTTGGAAGCAACCTGGAACTGTCCTCCAAGTTCATTCAGAACCTGAGAGGATCAAATTACACAAGACAATTCAGATCCAAGAGGTTTTTACCTTTGGCTACAGCTGTAGAAGTGGCCATTTTATAGAGTGTCACCACATGGTCAGCAGCCCTTTCTTATCTGAGCACTGGTTTTTGCAATGGCTGGAACCAGCTCTTCTTCAGGGCCAGCAGAGGAGAGGCCCAAGGTCAATGCAAGCACTTCCCTGCTCATTGTGTGCTCCTGAGAGTGGCTTCTGCTCTCCAATATTAGGGCTAAAGCTTGGATACAAAGATGCAAAGCAAAAATTCTGCAAATGAATAGAGTTTGCCAAAAGGAAGATGTGCAAGCAAGCCCTCACTTCACCCTCAGTTCAGAATTTAGTCCTTTATTGTCAACTTCAAAATTACATTGACAACCAACAAGGAAGAGCTTTGCCCCAGACTTTGTCTCCACATTTGTGATTTTGGAATGATGTTTGGATTAAGATATTTCAGTATCTACTCCTACATACCCTTAGAGTTTAATTGCAGAAGTATGTGCCTGATCCACAGGGGAACCAGTGTAGTTTGCAATGTGAGGATTTCAGAATGAAGAGGGTGTCCTTTCTCCAACAATGAAGACAGACCAATCTGACATATTGTTTCTTATTAGAGATCTGCTCAGCCCAGGTGACAGCTGTTTGTCTCAAAGCATGGCTTAGAAGCACTCAACTGAAATGCATATCGAGTTATAAACCAGACTAAACCTATTTTCTGCATTGACTTGAAGAGATTGACTTGAAGGATAAGGTGTTACTGGCACTTCTTCAGGTGCCCTGGGTGAGCTCCTGCCAACTCCACAGGTCTGCAGAGGGGACAGAGGGAGAGCACAGAGGGACCCTCTGCACCCAGCAGTGGTGCCTATTTCCCCCCTTCCTCAAAGGCAAGATTTGCCAAGGGACCTGGGACATCAGAGAGGATTAACCAAGGCAGTGGCGGATAGAAGTAAGATACAAGATACAAGACCACACAGGTTTCACTGTGACTCCAGCACCAGCTCAGCTCCAAGTCATTTTGAAACTGCCCTATACCACAGTGGGAAACTCCTCGGGGCTGGCAGAGCAGCCTGGCCTGTCCTATTTGAGCAGATTTGCTTATATCTTAAAATCAATTGGGAATCACCACTGCACGTCAATGTTGCCTTTATCTCTCAGCTTTCCCCTCAAAACAGAGCATAAATATCATGGCAGGAAGATTGGGTGTGGGGTACAGCCAGTGCCAGTGACGCTCAGATGCACAAAAGCAGACACTGTCCTGGTTCTGAGAGCTTTTCCTGAAAGCACAGCAGGGAAGACTGAAGGAGAGGCTGCCAAGGGGGCCAAAATCTCCATCAGGAGCTCAGTCCAGGATGGACACAGCACACACTGAAAACACTGAGAGCAGGAGCTTTGCTTCAAAAGGGGGACTCCTTGGTCTGCCCTGGCATTTTCATCACACTGTGGTGGCTGGGCAGAAAGGAGGACTGTAAACTACAACAAAATGTACTTATAAAGCCACCTTCATTCAGGATTCAGCTGCAAATCAACTATTTTGCCTGTTGAACATCACAGGAGAGCAAGGCTTGGCCCTCCCCTGCTCTGTGCCCTGTAGCAGGCCCTGCTGGGAGCTGCCAGCCGCAGCTCAGAGCAGGCCTGAAAAAGAGAGAGAGGTACAGAGAGTGGGAAAGAGAGAGAAGGCAAGAGTGTGGTAAAGAGAGAGTGTGATGTTCCCATTACAATACCATAAATCTTCTTCTGTGTTGAATATTCTAATTCTCACTAGCTAATCTAATACAAGATACAAATCCTATAGCATTTACATGCAGCCTATAAGAATCACTACATTACCATACTGTGTTATATTTTAAACCCTAAAACTCCTCTTTGGATCCCTTCTGCCAAGCCAGCAGGGTCTGCTCTGACCCTTGGACCTGTCTGCAAGCAGAGGGAATTGTTTCATCAAAAGGGGATTACCTTCATCTGGCCACACCATTGTTTTCCAGTTGTTCAGTAACTGAGGTATCTCAAAGCTTGCTTTCATTTCAATCTCACTTATAGTTTCCATATTCTCAAAATCTTTTGCCAGGCAATCATATTTCTAAGGCTTTCCTGTTTCATCTTCCCCAACAATGGGGACATCTCTTTTCATTTTCCAGGCACAGGGCAGGAGCCAAGAGAGGTGCTGCCACCAGCAGTGAGGCACAGATTCCCTGGCACCATGTCAGTCTGCAGGAGGAGACGGCAGCAGGACAAACACAGGGAGGTACCAGCACAAAACCAGCAAGTTACAAGCACACCAGGGCTTGACCCAGAGATTCTGTCACACAAATGACATGAAATGCATGCTCTGACCACGGAAAGAGTGGGATAAATAGGAGGAAGCAATAACTTGGAATGAAAAATCAGAAGTCAAGATAACTCCTACACAGAAGTGGTTTGTGTCATGCAAAAGTGAATGCAGTGACCAAGGAAAGAGTGGGATAAGCAGAAGGAACCAATAATTTGCAATGAAAAATCAGAAATCAAGATGACTCCTACACAGAAGTGGTTTGTGTCAAGCAAAAGTGAGGTTTTAAAGAGGGTATGGTAAACCAAGAAGCTGGAGGAATAAGGGAAGTGAAGACAAAAAGTAATTGTGCTCTTCTCATTAAGAGATTGTCTCCTTTTCAAGAAGTTTGACAGGGTAACAGAAGGAAGGCAGTTTTTTCATGGCCTTGGGGCTGGTTTCAAGAAGAAGCATTTGCTCAGGGTGACTCTCAGGTGGAGAGTTTTTAGTTCACAGAACTGGGGCAGGTCCTGGCTGGGAGAAGAGAGGTGCAGTAACGGGAGTTTCCAAGGTTAGGGGGATTTTTTTTTCCTCTCTTCTGAGAATCTATCTGAAGAGAAAGTGCTATGGCAAGGGTGGAAGGAGTCCCTCTCCTAAACCGTACTAACCACAGGTGACAACATGCAATTAACAGCTCATAAACAGAGAGGTGGGGCTGTCAACCTGCTCAAAGCACTCCCTTGCTTTCAAGGAAGAGGAAGGAAGATCAGCCATTTATCACTGATACAGGAAGGGCAGGAAGAGCTGATGCATCCCTACCTGCTCCTGTCTCATCACAGGCACCGACCAGAAGAAAGAACATCCCAGAAGGGAAAGCTTGGTAGCACCAGGAACCATGAAACCTAAAGCCACAATAATTTCCTGCTCTGCAGTCTCGTGAGAAATGTCAGGCTCATCAGAGATTTTAAAAATGACCATTCTGCAGGTCATAAAATAAAAACAAGTGTTGTTGTTCAGGGAAGGGAGGGGTGGTTATAAAATAGCCTGTGCCTATTTGGATGATGTGCCACCAGCCAAGAGTCCATGCAGATTTACAGGGCAGCAGCCACACATCAGCTTCAAAGCAAACCATCAGGCAAGGTGCAAGCACCACTCACTGCCTCTCAACCTCTGCAGAAGTTTCCCAGATTTCTGGGATTTCCCTTGGAATCCCCCTTGGCTACAGCAAATGCTCTCACAGCATTTTCCAAAGTCATTAGCATGTGTGAATATTTCAATTTCCACTTGTGTCTGCTGGTGACCCCACAGTGAAGCTGATTTTCTAAGGCTCCAGCACTCAGTGAGCTGAGCACTGGGCACTCATCATCAGGTGTGCCTAAAAAGCCCTTCCTCCATCACTGCCATAAAGATGAGGAAATAGCACAGGCCCAGGAAAACCAAGCATGAGAAGGACAGCCCCAAACACTGTTTTGCACACACAATTTTGCACATTTGCAGTTAAGCACAGACTTAGCTGTCTGGCTAAACTGCTGTGTTATCATCCAATGCAACAAGAAATGTGCCCCAAAATTATCATTATCATGTCTTAGTCTTGTATTTGCTTAACACAGATAGAATTTCTCTCCTGTTTACTACTGGTTTCATCTCATTTGAATGCAGCATTAAAAGCAAAAATATCATGTTCTTTCCATCCCTCTGCAAGATGAAAAAACACAGAGAAGAAGTGAAATTCCTTTTCTTGGCATGGGCAGGCACTCCTGGAAAGCCAGAAAATCACCACTGCACCTCTCCCAGAGCTGAGCATTGGGCCCTGAGCCTCAGGGAACTCCAAGCAATCCCAAAGAGAAAAGCCCTACAGCTCCCAAACCAAAGGGGGCTTGCCAGGAAACCTTGCTCATTTCAGAATAAACCACAGTCCCTCGCTGTAGTGCCCCCAATCCAGATCCAGAGTGAATTCTTTCTGCCTCAGGTTCAGCTCCACCAGAGTCCCGTGCTTCTGGGAAGGAGCACAGTGTCTCCTGTGACCACACTGAAGAAGTTAAGCATGTAAAACACTGATATTCCTCTTGCCAGGCTGCCCCAAAGTTCCCAGCTGTTGGCTACCTGTCCATAGTCACCAGCAATGAAGAATTTAACTCCAGGACAACAACAACAACCAACAATCTCCCTGCAGAACAACTTCTAAGGTTTCCTCCCCTTTTCTCTCAGGCCATTTGTGGCGGCCAGTGATGAAAATGGTGACCTGGGGTAGATAACCATGTGCTTGATTCACCCTAAAAGGACATCTTGATACGCACAGAGCTTGCTTCCACTGCTTCCTCTGCTCTCACAGTGAGCTAATTGCCAAAATATTTCCCACTGCTTTTCATCTTCCAGCCAATGATCTAAAAAATGCATTACAAGTTTGTAATGAACCCCACAAGCCCTGTCTGGTAGAATAAACAGATTTTAGCCCCCAGAAATTGAAAGAGAGAGGGGAAAATTACTTGGACCAGACCTACTGGCAAAACTACAAGGAATTAGGCAATGAGCAGAGCTTCATTTGTTTGAAGTCAGCTTAAGATGCTCAGACTTGGGGGCAGCACACAGTGCATCCCTCATGGGCATATATACCTGTGGATAAATGGGTGGGTGTCCCTGACCTCCTTACACTACAGCAACACATGGAACATCTCCCTGATTCCAGCACTTGCAAGCCTTTGGTCACTGCTGACACTGCCAGGTGATGCTGTTCCCCCAAAATCCTGCAAGAGCAAGGAATGCTTTGCACTGCCAGGCTGGCCATACTGCAGAGCTGATGCAGCTGCACTGGCTCTCCTGCTGAATCACAGCAATCCCACATCAGAGCAGGAGAAATCCCCACTGCTGCAGCAGGACACAAATCTATTTGTCACAGAGGCAGCTGAAGGGAGAGTGTTACAGCTGGGGGCATAAATGGGGATTTCACACAGCCCTGAAGAAAGTTCAGTAAGTAAACAATTCAGTTGGAAAGATCACCCTGACAAAGGTCAAACATTACTGCTCACATATTTTTCTCCACTCCATCCCTGTCCCTTTTTCCTCCATCCCCACTTCATTGCTCTCCCATGTAGCACCTCAGCTAGCACAAGTCTAGCACAGATTAAAAGCCATACTTGATGCTATCTGCATTAGTAGATGGCAGTAGCAGATTCTGTGTCGAATTTGGCAGCTCCTAAAACTGAAAGAAGTACTGGTCCAAGGCCTAAGGATGCCTAATAATAATGCCAAAATAATATGCAAAAGTAAAAGAAGGCAGTAGTTCTAAGTTGAGGAGTTTGTAGTTTAGGTAACAGAAAAGAATTCTATTTCTGTTCCAGTGAGTTAGCTTTGGCCAGTTTGGACAGGAGAAGCAGCTCTCACCTTGCTTGGATCAAAGCCAGGACCAAATCAACCCAGTCTGCTCATTGTCACAGGGCAATGGGGGCTCCCTGTCAATTGTAGCTGCCACAAGGCTGCTCCTCAGTTTACCAGCCTTGTTTGTTCTTGGCTGTGTGTGCAGTGCCCCACAGCTATAAAGCAATAAAGAGAAGGACAAGGAGAAAACCTGACCATGGAGAACAGCAAAGATTCTGATGGTGTGGGCTTGGACACAGAACTTTCAAATGAACTCTTTCCTATGGCCATGTTAAAGCTGAGTGCTGTGGTCACTACTGAAAACTGCAGTTACCAGTTCTGTTAATGTTTCATCAGTTTTGGTAGCAGCTTCTGGGAGACCCTTGTGCTGGTCCAAGGAACCACAAATGCTGTGGCAACAGCAGGGAAATCTGAAATGCAAACACTCAGCCAGATGTATCTGAGCACGAGTGTGTGGCATTCACATTCTCTGAACATGACCCCTTCGCCCAGGGTTTTTCTCCTGGGAAGCTGAGAGGCCCCAGAAAAAGGAAAACAATTCTTATCTCATTTGCTTCTCCTGTGTTGTGCTCATGTGGAATGTGGTTGGAGATTGTTTACCCACAGGTGATTGTTTCATTGGGTTCTGGTGGGAGTTATTTTCACTCATTGGCCAATTGGGGCCAAACTGTGTTGGGACTCTGGAAAGAGTCAGGAGTTTTCATTATTATCTTTTTAGCATTCTGTAAGTATCCTTTCTGCATTCTTTAGTTGTCAGAACCCAGGACATCCCTCTGCCTGCCCTGGAGGACTCGAGACCCTGGCAAGGGGCTCAGAGACCTTGGCATGGAGTCAAAAACACCTGTGCCTTTGATTTTAACCCATGGAAACAATTACCAACTTTGTGTGAGGAGTTACAAGCCACAAGAGTTTGAGCAGAATGATAGTGAATTTGTCACAGGGTGAAAAAGTAGAATTTTGGGGATTTAGAATGCGGGTTCAAGAGGCAAGATGGAGGAATCTGGGCATGTCCTGTCCTTCTTCTTCTTGGCCTCCATCTTCTGCTGTGATGGTGACACTTCTGGATTGGTTTAGAGTAGAGACAGACTGTCTAACATAGGTGATAGGGATTGGAAAATTATTGTAAATAAAGCACATATAGTTCTTAGTATAAAAAGCCAACACCACCCCAAGGGCAGGGACTGTGCCACAGCCTGACCTGCTGGACAGATCTCAGCAGGGCAGAGAAAGAATGGAACAGATCAGAGAAAATAAACAAAAAGCAGAACCGAGGAATCTCTTGAAAAGCAGAACCGAGGAATCTCAACTTCTTCTTCGGTCACGGGGCTGGGGAAAAAAAAGGCTTTCTAACACCTTTGAGATCATCTCAACCACAGAAACCCGAGATTTAGTATAGTATAGTATTCTTTAATATAATATAGTATAATAAAGTAATAAATTAGCCTTCTGATAAGATGGAGTCCTCCTCATCATTCTTTCCCCTTGTCAGGGTTGCCTGCATTTACAATACACGAGTGCCTTGGCAGGCTCCCCACACACCACAGAAGGGGATCCATGAAAATCCTGCTCACAACAGTTCTGTAGGAATCTGAAATCCATCTCCTAAACACTGGCTGCTAAATCAGAAGGAAAGCTGCCTGTTTCTGGGTTCCCTGCTTGCTGTGGCTTCACCTTGAGAGTCACTGATAAATCAGCTCCCAGGGAAACACAAGACAACGCAGACTCCACCCAAGGCAGGTGGCAGAAGTTCTACCCCATAACTGAGCCTCAAGGGAACACAGAATTGTCTTCTTGCCTCAGGGAGGAGGAAGTACCCAGCTCCCAGAATAGCTGGGGATCATGTTCAGGCTGCCAGCAGGGCCCTGCCAAGCACAAACCACAGCCCTTGAAATCCTTGTGGTGAGGAATTCAAACAAGCAAGAGCCGCTCCTGTCCGTGCTGAGTGAGGGCACCTGAAATGCAGACAAAAGGACAAGAGGGCAAAGCACACAGGCAGGAGGAATGCACAGATGGGTGATGCTCCCAAACCACTGAGGCTGGAAAATGTGGTTGCTTAAATGTTTCATTAGAAGAATTTGTTTAATTTACCAGCAGGTGAATTTAAAGACATTACCTTGGATGACATTACCTCAATTAACTTTGTATAACGACAGACTGGTTAATTGTTTCATTTGGCTCTACTTTTATGGCTTAATTAAAGCTTTTCCTCTAGAAAAATATCTTAAATCACAACAAAGCTCATTTCTAGGTTAATTGCCTCCATTATTACCTGCTCTCTAATAAAACAATGTCTCCCAATCTCTTCTTCAAACTATTTTTTGTTAGATACTTTTATATTTAAGCTACAAAATTCTTAGCAAGAAATTCTGAAAAATTCTGAAAAACTTACAAAAGAAGCTACATCAAAAGCAGGTAAAAAGGTTTACATGTGGTGGGGCAGGTTTGTTTCCAGCTATCTTAAAAATCCTATTGGTCACTCCAGAAGGGACTAAAGAACAATTTTCTGTTTGTTGACAAAAGACCAACAGGAAGCTAAAATCCACAAAACTTTTTGATTTAGGGAGAGGTTCAGTTCCATGGGCAATGTTTTTTTTATTTAACCCAAAGTAAATAATTCATGACTGCTTTATTAAAATATTCTCACCCCTGTGACCTTAACATAAGAAAGCCATTACCAAATATTTGGGTTTATATTTAGAATACAACATATTTAGAAGATGACATTTATAAAAAGCCCTGGCATCAAAAATATTACAGAAGGAAAGCACATCATAGCCAACATCCTTTGTCTAAGCTATAACAAGCAGCATTAATCACAAATGGCCAAAATGAGCAGTGATGATCACCATCACTTCCAAATCAATTCTAAAAATTCTTGTCAGCCCTGGACCTGAGAAAATTCCATGGCTGTTGTGTGGCTGTCAGGGATTCCCAGCCCCTAAAGGTGGTGGAGTGATCTCCTAAAGCTCAACAGGAAATATTTTCTCTTGTCCAGGCTAAGTTGCAAAGCAATTTTTAATTCTTTACAGAAGGTATAAGAGAATAATAATATATAATAGAGAAAAAGAAAAAAGAAGAAGAAGAAGCAAAAATAAGAAGAAGAAGGAAGAAGAAGCAAAAAGAAGAAGAAGAAGGAAGAAGAAAGAAGAAAAAATATGAAGAAGGAAGAAGAAAGAAGAAAAAAATAACAAAAAGAATAATAAAGAGAGTAATAATGAGAATTATGATGATGGTGATTATGATAATAATAATAAAAAAGAGAATAATGAGAATAATGATATAATAATAAGAGAAGCTTCCCATGAATGCAGTGCCTTTGGACAGGGGTTGCTGCTCTCTGAGTGGGAAAGGACTTGTGACTCAGGAGGGAAAAAAGGTGAAATGCATATAAGTTGCAGAGAAGATGCTGCTTCTACAGGCATCACGGGACAGCCAGAGCAAGTGTGAACCCCAGAATTATCAAACACAAGCAGGAAAAGGAGATTGCTTGGTGTCACTCAAATGGTAAGAGGGAATTTCCATCAAAGATGCTCCAGTTTGTCAAAACTCATTTAAGTGGCAGTGCTTTGCAAAGATTGAAGCAGCACAGGCTGAGCGCTGCCCACGATGAAAAGCTCCTCATCTCCCAGCTGGGGCAACCCTGTGCTGCTGGGCAGAAGGAAGCACAGAGGTGATGTGAAAATGCAGAGTTACAGGTAGGAAGACAGCTGGACACTGCCCATCCAAGCCAGCTCCAAAAATCCTCCTTTTCTTTGGCATTCAGAGCAGGAAGAGGCTCATTTCAGAGCCATGATCCTTATTTAGAACCCTACTGCTTTGCTAATAAACTGGATAAAATAACACAAAACAGAGGGACTATTCTTGCCACTAGAACACGTTTCTTACAAGGTTATCTTTCTTTAAAAAATAAGAAGGATGTAATCAGACAGTTCCACTTAGGAAGTTAACAAAAATAAAAGCACATGGGGAAGTAATTATTAGCAAGGCAAGATTCAGGAAACACCTGAATAAAGCTTGCCTTTGTCCCTTCAAACACTCATGGTGTAACTTCTAATTACCCCTAAAAATTGTGGTTTTCCCTAATCATCATCACCCACAGAACAGCCAGAAGGTCATTTGCTGAGCGTTAGTTGTCATTTGTCATCTCCTCATTGTTCACTACACAACCCTGGTCTGATTAAAAACCATTGACAACTTCCTCTGATTTAAGACTCTTTAAAACTTCCACTAAAAAGGAGTGATTATTCCTCTTCTCAGAGAACTTGCTAGAATTGTCTGTACAGAGCAGAGAGCTTTGCAGCACTGCGAGCTGTGCACAGAAACAGGAGCAGGGGGGACAGGACAGCCTGGGGATGGACAGGGCAGAGGTGGCACAGCCCTGACACGGCTGGCTTGTCCAAAACCAGCCAGAGCATGATTTTTTGGGAAAGTCCTGACAGGAACAGGGATTAGGCTGCAGGCAGCCCCACCCAGCACAAAAGTTGGGCCCCAGCATGCAGACCTCAAGGCACCACAACCCCAAACAGCCCTGTCACTGTGCAAGAGTTCAGGAACCCCTGGCTGGGATCCCATCCCTTTAGCCTTTGGACAGGTCTGCTTTGGCCCCTGCTGTCCATAAAATCCAGAAAGGCCTGCACACAACCTGCTTGATCTTGGTTTCCTGGGGAAATTCTGCCTCAGGACAACTCACAGCATTGATTTTCAGCACAGACAGTTAAGATGGTCCAGGTTTCAAAAACTGAAAACATACATTGTTCCAGGCTGAGCCCTCAGCTGTTTCATTACAAAGAAACCATCTGCACCTCTACCTCCTTCCAAGAAGTCAAACCACTGGGAAGCAATGCATCATAAATGCAGGGCCACCAACGAGGGGAGAGGATGATGCATCTGACTCCATCTTATCAGAAGGCTAATTTATTACTTTATTATGCTGTCATATATTAAAGAAAACTGTTCTATACTAAAGAATACAGAAAATATGTAAGAGGCTGAATGAGAGATGCAGGACTCCAGGCAGCACATTCCCAAGCAGCAAAACACAGGAGAGAAAAATGAGATAATATTGTTTTTCCTTTTTCTCTGAGGCTTCTCAGCTTCCCAGGAGAAGAAATCCTGGTGAAGGGATTTTTCCAGAAAATATGACAGTGACATGCACTCATCTGTGGCTGTGCAGAAAAAGCTATTTCTTCTTCGCCTCTATCTTACAGCAAACACCCTTTCCCAAAAGCAACCCAGCATGGGAAGCAGGAGGTAGCAGAGATCACATTATTCATCCCCCATTGCTGCTAATTCCAGAAGACATTCCAAAGTCCTGATGAAGTCTTGCACTCTTCCCTTGCTGTTGCACAGACGTCAAAGCATACACAAAAATGCGGTAAGGAAAATTGATTTTCTTAGTTAATTAATCTCTGGTTGCCTGAGTAGTTTGTATCTGAACTTCAGTGCCCAGACAAGAGGATACCTACAAAGATGCTGCTGCTGACTTCCCACCTTTTAGGGCTCCATGATTCCCTCTGGCAGTGTTAGGGCAGCAGCTGGACTCCATCTCAAAGGCGTTTCCCAAGCTCAATGATTCCGTGATCCCAAGAGCATCAGCTGCCCTGAGGATTGACCACTGATACCCTTTAGGGGCAAGTTAGCCACACCTTCACTCCAGGTGAGCATCACCAGGGTGGCCTTCAGAGCCTGAAGAATGCTCAGAGATTTTAATTATCATCCAAAAAAAAATCATTTTTCATTCATGAGAAACATTTATCATTCATGAGAAAAGCTAAACCACATTTATGCTGGTTGAAAGCCGCTGAAGGTAAATGGAACTTTATCAAAGTCAAGTCTGGAAATAGTTCCTGTCCAATGAAACCATCTCCACCTGGAAAAGCAAGGTTCCCATCTGCAGAGACATCCTTTAGTGATTCTGGCAAGCTGAATTCAGGGTGCTCAGTCCCTGAGAAAATGAAGAATTACTTCACCTTATCACTATGTCCCTCGGGCTGGTAGACATACCATCTCCCTGCTCAGATGGACTGACACTCTAAAAAAATGAAATGCAACATTCCAAAGCAAAATTCCAACTTTATTGTGGGTGATGAGCTGTTCTGTCCACACACCAGAGCTCCAACCCTGCTGTTCATCCTCAGAGCCTCCAAGCAGCACGTTCCTCCTTCCACCAAAGGCAGGCAAAGGTTTTGTGTCTCCCTGCCAGCTGTGGACAATTCACGGAGAAGTTTTCAGCCACCCAGGATCCCAAGAACTGGACAATATTTATAAAAACATATCCCTCACAGGCTGTCTCTTCTACTTCCCCCTGGTAAATGCAGGTTTAGGCTTGGAAAAATGCTCACAGGGAACATTTTTCTTCAGGAAAAGCATAAAATTGCACCATTTTTCCTAGAAAATTCACCTCTTTTTTTCCTCATTTTTTTTTAATTCTAGAAACATCAAATGATGCTCCTGATTAGGTTTTCCAAAAGAGAAAAGTAACAGTTTTTTGCAGTGCTTTTATTCAAGCCCTATTTTCCATCCAGATACATCAACTTGAAAGGCCTGGATGAAACACCAGGGCTGTCATCCAAGGGTTTTACTTGTTCATTTTTATGAGCTCCCAAAATGCACCCCAGCTCCTCTCCCGTAGCACTGGATGAGACTTTACAGGAACTTCTCCTAAATGCAAATTCCCCCACAGCACATTCCGTGGAGCCAGTGATGAGAAAAGGCTCCAGCTGGGAGAGAACACGATGACAATTTTTCTTGAGGAAAAGGCAATTTTCAAGTAACTGTTGATAGCCCACCTCCACAAATAGTTCTGAGATTGCTTCTACTCAGCGCAGGACAAAAATGGGTATCTTTAAACATTCCCATTTGCCATGGGAATAGGGTAGAATTATATTTTTTTATCTGTGAAACCTCTGCAGTAGGTTCTGCAGTGTGATTCCCACTCCTGCTCAGGGACAGATTGGAGGCACCAGCAGGTCCATCCCATGGGGAAGCACACTTTATCAACCCAATGCCTGTTCTCATTAATATATTTATTAAAGAAGGCATTAATTTACCTTGGATGAGGAAAAAACCAGAAGTGATCCATGCCTGGGAGACCAGAGCACCTCCTATATTTGAGCTGTGCCATCTCACCTGCTTTGCAAAAGGACTCTGCCTTTCTGTGACAAAACTTCTTTGAAATTGAAAGAGTATGAAAATAAAACAGTGCCAAAGTTCTGCTCACACGGACTGCTCTGAAATGCTCCACCAGAAATTCACGTAGTAAAGGAAAGTACCAAGAGGCATCAGACCTCAGCAGTGGGAGGATGACACAGGAAGGAAAAGGGTTTCTGTTCAATGCATTTTTTGCACGTTTCTTTTCAATTCTTTTCATTTAATAAGAGAGTAGGAAGATCAGACAGGATTTCTGCTCAGTGACAGGACATTTTCCAATACTGGCACAGCTGTTGTGCAGTTAACCACAATTTCCCTGGAATATGAAGCACAGCAGATCTCTATTGTAAACGCACAGCGAGCCCCGCGGCAGGGAAGAACGATGCATCTGACTCCATCTTATCAGAAGGCTAATTTATTAATTTATTATACTTTATTATACATATTATATAATTATTATATTACTACAGTATACTTTATTATATATATTAAAGAATACTATACTATACCATACTAAAGAATACAGAAAGGATACTTACTGAATGCTAAAAAGATAATAATGAAAACTCGTGACTCTTTCCAGAGTCCTGACACAGCTTGGCACTGATTGGCTGAAGAGTGAAAACAACTCACAGCAGAATCCAGTGAAACAATCACCTGTGGGTAAACAATCCCCAAACACATTCCACGTGAGCACAACACAGGAGAAGCAAATGAGATAAGAATTGTTTTCCTTTTCTCCGAGGCTTCTCGCTGCCTTTCAGCTTCCCAGGAGAAAAACCCTGGGCGAAGGAATCATGTTCAGAGAATGTGAATGCCACAGGTCTGTAAAGGAGGAGCAGAGCCAGCACGGTGGTGCCAGGGCAGTGTCACACCTCAGTCAGGTCATACACCTGGTGCTAAGGACACTTGTCCAGGTGCTGCACAGCACCCAAAGCCTCAAACCTCAGGGCCAGGAGGGGTGTGGATGGAAAGCCACAAGGTTCAATCTGTCACAGGATCAGTGTCTGACTGCCTGATAGCATCAGGAGAAAAGAAAGACATGGAAGGCAGAAGTGACTCTCAAAGAGCAGCGTCTGCATGTGCAGCAATGGATGACAAATAGTGTAAATATTTGTGCTGGCAACACCAGTGAGAAGAGCAAACCCACAAGAAATAACTGTTAGTGCCTCTCTCCAGTCAGCCAATGCTGCTGAAACAGAAAATCAAACTGCAAAGATGCAAATGTAAAGGAGGAGAAGGATCAGGCCACAACAACAGGCAGAAGGGCACCAGTTTTGGCTGGAGCTCTAGAATAACAGCTCCTGGCCTAACTGGATCTCAGCCACACCACTCCTCTCTCCAAGATAAACCCATTAGAGAAGGGGATTTCAGAGGTGGCTGTTGTACCCTGTGCACCAGGGAGCTGATCCTGCAGTAAGTGAAGCACATTGATCACACACTGGTAAGAGCTTAGCCTTGTGTTTGCCTCACAAGAGTTCAAGGCCAATTTAATCTCAGCTCTTTCATTTCTGAGATACTTCTCTCAATGTTTCATTGGCTCCAGTGGATGTGTCCCTCACTCCCATCAGAGCAAAAAGGACCAATCAGGCTCACTTAGCTTCTCTCAAGATACCTTATTTTCCCCTCCTCTGGTCCAATGCCATCCATTTATCCATTTGTTCTCCAACACACACTGTGCCAACTTGCATTTCTACTTTAGGCCAGAAATATTCACACATATTCCTCCCAAAAGCCATTTTGAACATGTGTTTACCCAACAATCAGAGCAAAAGTGTGACAATCATCGCATTAGCAGGATGAGGGACACTCCAGTCTTGAACAATTGCACAGAAAATGATCTTGTATGTGAGAGCAAGGCCAAGAGCCAATCACTGATTACACAAAAAGCTGAGCTGGTAGCTGCATGCAAGCCATGTAAATAAGCACTCACATCTGTATAAAGGATGAAGATTTCCCAGCTCAATTCTTTAATTCACCCCTATAAACTCCAGAAGGGAACATTTTTATAGCAGAAGTGGGAAGCAGAAGTCATCCCACAAGCATCTGAGCCAGCTGGTTTTTTTACCCAAGTGTAATACCCAAGTACAGGCTCAAACATCAGGAAATCACTAATAAATTGTCAGACTCCCTCTGAAGTGGGTCAGCACCCTGCTGTGTCCTCCCAGAGAGACTTTATTATCGCCAGCTTTCTTACTTGTAACTTGACCACTCTTTGTTTAGGTGGGAATGCTAAGCCACGAAGAGCAAAGATGATAAAATAGAAGCCTTTTCCCTCATATTGCAAATTTCCAGTGCAGGGAGACTGGAAAGGACAAACACAACACCCCAGCTCCCCAGATTTCAGCAGCTAGGTGAGATGAACAAGCCAAGTCCTCTCCCTGCCCTCTTCAATGTCATTGCAGGAATTATTTGCATGGCAAGGAGCAGATCTGTGCAAGGCACCCCAGCAGCCACATTCAGGGCACTTGTGCAGATTGAGGAGGCAACAGATCTTCACACCATCCTCTGAAGAGTGTGTGAGGCTACACATCACCCTCTGTGGGAAAAACAGAGAGGGCAAGAAGGCTTTCAGAAAACTGTGAAAGCACAGAAAGCACAGAAACAGAAAGAGCAGAGAACTCAGAGCTAGCTGCAGCTGCAAGGTCTGGAAGCAGAAAAGTTACAGTGGTACAGCAAGGACATGAAACTTCATTTTGTGTTTTAGGCTTGGCTAAGACAGATCTTAAGACTGTAGGAGAATATGCCTAACAAGATAGCAGAAGGTTTTAAGCTTAATAATGAAGTATTGTGGATTGTTAATAGAGAGCAGACAAGCAAGCCTTGTGTGAAGCAGGTGTGTGTGTGCTTTTAGTGACTGGCTAGAGCAATTGTCTATAAACTTTAGCAATGAGCTGTTGGCTAGAGAGTTTGTAAAATGCTCTGTAACAAAGAAATCTCTGGTTGCTGCTGGCTGTACATGAGCTGTTGCCATCTTTCAATTGTCTCAGCCATGTGATGAGGCTGATGGCACAATAAAGGAATTCTACCCCAGCAGTCCTGTCCCAGCTGTGCAAACCCCATTTGTGCACCCCAGCTGTCCTGTCCCATTTGTCCAAACCCCATTTGTGCACCCAGCTGTCCTGTCCCAGCTGTGCAAACCCCATTTGTGCACCCAGCTGTCCTGTCCTATCTGTGCAAACCCCATTTGTGCACCCAGCAATCCTGTCCCATTTGTCCAAACCCCCAACAGAACCCTCCACCCCCTGTGTGATCATTTGGCTAAAACCTCAGCAGCTTTCCTGCACAGCTGTGCTTTCCAGCCCTTGCAACTTAGAGATTTCAGCTTGGAATAGAACTTTCTTTTCTTTTGGAGTTTTCCTGTCTCCCTGTGCTGCTCCATCCAGCTCTGTGAGAGCCACAGACCCTGCAAATTGTGAGCAGCTTCTTGGTGGGCAGAAGGGGAACAACACACCATTTTCACTGTGATTCCAGCAGTCCAAGTGACAGGAAACACCTCTGAGGGTGAAGAACTCCCAGAGGGTCCCTGCAGAGCAGGCAGTGGGGTCACACATGGACCACAAGTGCAGGACTGACTGAAGCAGCCCAGCTTGCCTTGAAAACCCCAGCTGGGAAGGGCAGATCCAAGAATCTCTGCCCTGGAGACCTCCACTGCTGTTCCAGGCACTTCTCAGCTTCCTGCAGGACAGTCCCATGCTGGGAAGGGGACATAAAGTGCATTTGCAGGCAAATATGCACTGATGAAAGGTGTGTCTTTGCATCTGTGCACAGGATCAGGCAGGCAAGGGTAGCAGGGATGAGAAATCTCATTTACTTCATCCAGCAAGTGCTTTAGAAGGAATATCACTGTAAGGATACACCTACATCCTTGTGTGGATCTTCTGAGCTCAAATAGCAAACTGTTGTTGTGCTTTTCCTAGCAGGAAATTATACCAGGGTCCACATGGGAGATCCATTTCTTGGTATCCTACAACACACTGAGGCAATGAAATCCCCAGGTCAGTCACAGGTTCCCGAGAGATCTTCAGCCCTTTTTTAGGAACCTGACACAACCAAATGCCCACGCCCTCCACAAGTCATAAATACATGGAAGATTAGCAGAACACTGAGTCTGCCTTCTGAGAGATGATGCAGGGTCTGAGGGGAAAGCTCGTGGGACCAGAGAACACCCACCACACTCAAAAAGGGCAGCAGTTATCCCAAAGAGAGCAGGAGATCATGCAAACAAGGGAAATCTGGCTTCTCTTGTGGGTGAAACCACAAAAATTATGTGAAGCTTCTCCTTCCTTCCTCTTCCTTTCATTCTGCCCACACACATCCTATGCAATCCAAGCATGAGAGCGATGCACAGAGCACAGCTGAGCATTAGAGGGGTCCTCTCAGAGAGAAATCTCTGCAAACCAGCAGACTTGAGGGCACTGCAGGCTGGTTAGCAGGTAATTGCTGAATTCTGGTGGTTTGTTCTGAGCACATGCTCAGCTCTCCTCTGTTACTCTCCCACAGGATCCTCTGCATCTCAGGGTTTATGCTCCACGCCAAGAATGGGCAGCAGGTTGGAAAACCAACTCCTCTTTTTCCCTGGAGTCCTCAGACTGATAAAGCACATCAATGCAAGACTGTTGGCTTGATTTTCCCCTAACATTTCCAGGTAGAGCTTGTGTAATTTTTGTTAATATTTCCCTGCTCACAGTACAAAGTGCCTGCAGAGGAAAGGGAGCACCAGGATTTTGTGATTAAACATCTCCCAACAAACCAAGACCTCCCTTCCAAGCTGTCCACACACATTCCTGACCACCACAGTGCTCTCAGGTCACACAAACACCCTCATGGCCCTCAGCCAGGACAGCTGCTCTCTCTAACCCAACAGCTTCCTTCTGACACTGCTAAAAAGGGATTTGCAGAGTATAAAAAGGTGTGTGCACCGTGCAGGACCCTGCTTCATCCATCCCAGCAAGCAGAATTTGCTGACTTCCCCAGCTGAGACATTGAAGTCAGTCACAGACCTACTTTCCACAAATGGAACTAACCCCTGTGACCAGGCACATTTCTGGCCTCAAAACCATCCTGCAGCAATTCCCTGCACTTGGGTGGGGTGTTGGGAAAACCCCACTTCTTTGGGTTAACCTGCAGCTGAACCATTTCACCCTGTGCCTCTGCACTTGCGTTTCACCTGGGATTGCTTGTAGCACATTTCAATTCTCTGTGGATAAATTCACCTCTCCCCAAAACTGCCTCCTTCTCCCCCAAAGCTGCCTCTTTCTAAACCAAGAATCTTTCTGAGTTTACCTTGCACATGAATCTCACCACCCCAGCTGAAACCTCTGCATTTCCTACCCCTCTGCACTTCAGTTTCTCAGGCTGGAAGTGCCACCAGCATTGCAGATGTTTGCGTTTCTATTTCACTTGAAATTAATATTTTGTATTTATATTAAATACGGATTTGTATTTCACTTTGCTCCACATTCTCCCTGTTTGCTCCCACTGAGAGCTGCAGTGAGTTCTCAGCAGGATATGTGATTCCAGCTCCCTTCCAGAGAGGAAAGAAGCAATTGCAATGTTAATTTTTATGTGCCTAAATCCAGCCCTTGTTCCCCACACCCGTTGCTTTGCAGGGATTGGTAACAAACTTCATTTGCTATATTCTCATCCAGTCAGATGGATTTTGTGACATCCCCAGCACCCTCTCTGTTAATGGACAGACTGATGCAACTGCCTTTGTTTTGCAATGATTTGTGGTGTTTTGTGTTTTGTTACTCATTTCCAAGGAAGATGTTATGTTAGGAAAAACCCACATTTTTGTTAGTAGATAGCAGTGGTGGTAAATACTTTAAACAGGCTAAACCCTCACAAACTTATTTCCTAACTTCACTATTACCAGATTCCTTTTCATTCCTATTTTCAGGCAGCCTAAAGAGGAGCAAACAGTATCAAATAGCTAATGAACAAATTTAATTAAATCCAAACCACAGCCCAGAGCTAACTGTGAAAGATTTCCACCCTGCCCTGAGCTGCAAGGGTGTGCATGGGCAAAGCTCTCCACTCTTCCCTGGGGTGTGGCACCTGTGCTCCTCTACCAGAGCCCCAGGATTTTAAACATCACCCTCTGAATGTCACTCCATGTCAAAAAATCAGCCATGAGAACTGCAGAGTTTCATACCCACACTCAGGAACCCAAGGGCTCCACCAGCTCCCAAAAACCATGACAGGAAAGGCCCCAAGGTCCAGGCCAGCTGTTGCTGGCTGGGGGCTGTGTACAAATCACAAACAGGACAGGACTGCTGGCTGCAAGAGCCTGAATGAGGGATGTGGGACTCCAGGGGCTCTCCAAAATGCAGTTTATAACATCCAAGATGTCACAGCAGCCCAGGGTGGTGGGTGACAGAGCTGTGCCCACAGCTGTCAGCTCCAGCTGCAGGCAGCCCTGCAGACCCTTAGTTTAGGTTACAGTGCATTCTAGATTTTACTTTTGGTTACAATGCATTATAGACTTTTATTTGCTGAGCATCTTAATACAGCAGAACCAATCTATACCTTAACTTTTATCTACAGCCTATCATAACTACTGTAATTACCACATTCATGTTACTATTCTCCAGTCACTCAAAGTTAGTACATTACAGTTTAAGCTAGAAGTTGTTTTTCAGTTTTCTTGCAGTAGAAAATTCTGAGACCTTTTTTCTACTTGCAGCATCAGCAGGCTTGTTTGCCTGTGCTGTCTTTCTGCTTGGTAAAAACATCTTCTTGTTTGGGGTGGGTTTATCCTTTGCTCTAAGCCATAAAATCCCCTTCTAACTAACACACCCTTCGCCTCCTTGGTTATCCAGTGAGACTGGCTCAGCAATTCTTTTCTTCTGTATCAAAACTTGCTTCCATCTCCATTCCTTCTTCAGATTCTACATTCAAAAATCTTTCTGCTAAGCACACATATCTGTGAGACTTTCTTGTCAAACTTTCATCCTTCCCAACAGCTAGGAACGTGCCTCGAGCTGTTTAATTTTCCAGCATCAGTCTCATCACATGTCCTGGTTTAGGGCAAATTTGGGAGAAAACCTCCAAAAGGGGCCCCTCCAGAAAGCAAACCCACACACCCCTCCTCCCAGTCAGTTCGGGAAGGATTCCTCAGAGAGAGGTGGAAAGAACCTGTTTATTTAACAGGCACAGCACCCCGAGCACACAAAATGAACAATACCAGGTGACACCACTCTGTCACCGCTCTGAAAAAGATGACAAATTCAGAAAGTCCCTCCTGGGGGTGGTCGCTCTGTTATCAGTCCCTCCTGTGCTGGGGCAGCTGCTGCAGCCACAAGGTGCAAACTCTCAGTGTTCCCAGGTCTCAGTCCGGAGCAGGTTCGAGTGGTTCCAAGAAAAGGGAAAGGAGAACCAGTCCAGGGAAAATTTGGACTGCTTAGCTAAACTAATTAATAAGCAGAAGCAAAAAAGGAAAAGCAAAGCAGAAGCAAGAACAAGAGCAAAGCAAAAAGCCAAATGTCCCAGATTGCAAGGCAAGACTATTCTATTACCATCTGTATGGCAGTTGTCTTTTGTCAAGTGGGCAGTTTGCCTTATCTCTCTCTCTGAGTGACCACATTCACAGCTCCCTAGGGAGGGGACATCTGCTGATAACAGACTATTGAATGTCACTGCATGACTGATAAGAAGGGTAGCCTCCCATTGTGAGAGGCTCCGCCCAGAGGGAGGAGCCAAGCATTGCTACCCAGATATAATCTGGAGCTCCTGGAATAGCTGCACAGCTTCTCCACTGGATTTCCCAGAGGAGCAGCAGCTGCCTCTTCTTCCACTGGATCTTCAGAGGAAAGAATACATCCTTCTCTACAGATCCCCCTTGCTCCAACAGAACCACACCTGACACTCCAGGAGGGCTGCAGCCACATTTCCAATGGGACTGCCACCAACACCCTGACCCACAGGGTGTCAGGTTGGGTTCTGACTCTGTCAGTGTTGTTCTAGTGTACTGCATTGTTTATTTTATCCTTTTATTTTCTTCCCTATTAGAGAACTGTTATTTTCTGCTCACATATTTTTGCCTGAGAGCCCCTTAATTTAAAATTTATAGCAATTCGGAGGGGTGGGGAGGGATTACATTTTCCATTTCAGGGGAGTCTCCTGCCTTCCTTAGCAGACTCCTGTCTTTCGAAACCAAGACACCAAGCAAAAAGCAAAAGCAGCACCATGTACTGCCCTGTCTCTGTGTCCCACCAGCTGTGGGGGAGCGGCTGATAACAAAACCAAAACAAAGCTTTCACCTTCAGAGCCAATTTTGAAGGCACAGAACATAATATCCAGCATAAACAGAACACACCAATGGGGATACAAGCCTCATAACGTCACCCTAGGACAACCTGGTTTTGACAATGGGAAGATGCCACCAGCTCACATCCCAGGCAGCAGACCAAGAACTCAATGTTACAACTTACTTCAATTGTTTTTTGACCAATCACACAAAGCAAAAGCATATTGACAGTAGTTCTATCCAATTTAAGCACACATACCTTTGGTTAAAACAATGCTTGCTTATTTTGGATGTCAAGTCATCCTGAGATTCTAAATTTGCTGTGAATTACTGACAAAGCTCAATTTAAAAGCTGTAAAAATTAAACTGAAAAAATACTCACTCCAATGTTAATATTATTCCAGGTGCACAGATAGAAACTTTCTGTTCTTTCAGAATGGTTATCTTTTTCTCAGTAATCCATTTACCTGGAAACTGTAATATCATTGTATATTATTGTGATAGCTTTTCAAATACCCTGCTTGTGAGCCTTAAAACACAATGCACAGAGCTCCATTATTAAGCTTAGAACTTCCTAATATCTTGCTAGATAAACTTTTCTGCAGCTTATGGAGTTATTCTAGACAAGTGTTAATATAGAGACCATTGTTCTATTTGTCCTTGCTTTTCTACATTTAACATAATTTTTCTGCTGACCTGTGTCATGACTGCTGCTTAGCTCCAATCACAGTTCTGCTGTCTCTGAGGCCTGCCTTTTGCAGCTTTCCCAAACCCCTCTGATTTTAAGGATTCCCACAGCCACCAGCTTCCAGCTGCTCCTGGTTAGAGAACTCAGCTTCCCTCTGCAGGGTCTGACACAGGCACAGCTTCCTGAGCCATGCCTGCAGGGAGCTTCCCAGCCCAGGGATGGAAATAGCAGTGACACCACACTCTCTGCAACAGCCCTGGCAGAAACAAGGTCTAAAAACCCCCCTGCCCAGCTGGAGCCCCCTGGCACTCCTGCATCCCTCCAGCCATTCCCCTGGTGCTGTTCATGAGCTTCTGCTGTGAAGGAGGACAAGGAGCAGAATTTCAGGCACTGAGCTCACCCTCCAGCCTGCCCTTTATCAGTGCTCACAGTTGTGGGCATCCTTTATCAGCTCCTGTGCCAGTGGGGATCCCTGCTCCTGCAGAACCAGGTGTGACACCCAGCTCACTGCTGAAGCTTCCTGCTCACAGCCAAGCCATGTGGATAAGTGTGGCATTCACATTCTCTGAAAAATCCTTTCACCCAGGATTTCTCTCCTGGGAAGCTGAGAAGCCTCAGAGAAAATGAAAACAATAATTATCTGATTTGCTTCTCCTGTGTTGTGCTTATGTGGAATGTGTTTGGAGATTGTTCACCCACAGGTGATTCATTGGATTCTGCTGTGAGTTGTTTTCACTCTTTGGCCAATCAGTGCCAAGCTGTGTTGGGACTCTGGAAAGAGTCAGGAGTTTTCATTATTATCTCTTTAGCCTTCTGTCTGTATCCTTTCTGTATTCTTTAGTATAGTTTAGTATAGTATTCTTTAATATAATATATTATTATAAAGTAATAAATTAGCCTTCTGAGAACATGGAGTCAGATTCATCATTCCTCCCTGCAAATACAGTAGCTGCAACCCCCACCACTGCCTGCAGCCCCCACCACTGACTGCCAGGCTGCCTTGGGTGCTCCCAGGGCTGGAGTGGCCTGGCCAGCCCTGTGGGGTGGGGGGCAGCACCAGAGTGTGCCTCTCATTGATGCCTCAGGATTTAGCTTTTATGTTTTTCAGATCCTGTACTGCTTTAGTGTAAAACTCTAAAGCTCCATAGCCTGTTAGTTACTGTCTTCCCATTTTATTTTATTCAATTCATTTTATTCAGACAAAACAGTTCCTCTCCCTGGGCCTGAAACTCAAGGATACCTTACTGTCTCAGGCCCTGAAAAGTATAAAAAAAAGTGAGTTGGGAGGTAGCAAACTGGGGCTAAATGTCTTCATTACCTGAAGCTGTAATTGGAGGATTAACCTCTGATATGTAAATGGACCAAATTTATAATTGTCTGAAAAACTCATGACCATTGTCCATCTTGAGTGTAGCCCCTTGGAGGCTTCTGGCTGCCCAAGCTGTGCCTATTGAACACCTTTAATAAACACCCACTTTTACTCTCTTAATCTTGTCTAGCCTCTGTCCTAGGTGGCCATTCCAAGGCATCACCACCAGCAGCAGCAGACAGGGACCACCCAACCCTCACAATCCTGTTGGGCTCAGGTTTTTCACCTGCCAGTGCCAGCACCATCCTGCCAAGGTCTCTGCAAATTGTTTGGGCTGCAAATGAAAACTGCAGTCAGGAAGCGCTAGGGGTTTTTTTCACCTACACAGAAAATATCTCTGCACTGAGATGCCACGGGAAGAAATCCAAGCAGGTAACGCCAGCAAGGACTCTGATGTGTCAGAGTCCAGGCATTTATTTCCCCATCACAGAAGGTAGCAGGCTTGGCAGACAGCAAAGTTCACATGTGTGTTTTTAGGCTGGGGAGCAGCTGGCAGGCCCAGAGGCTCAGTGAGCAGCACAGCACTGGTGCAGTAGAACTGGTCTCCAGAACACTGGCAAACTAAAACAACAGCAAGATGACTTTCTTCCGAGGAATTGCACATGGGAAGAGAGTGCAGTATCCAAGTTGTTTAAAAAAACCAAAAAACCCAACAAAAAAACCCCCATTCCCTTTCCTGCTGAATCAGTTAAGAATTAGTCAGGAAATCCTACAGGGGCAGCAACACAGTTGTCACAGTTATTTTTGGTATCAGCAAGAAATCAAGAGGGTTGCAACTGTACAGAAGATTAATGTGGTGCAGAAGGAAGTTAAATCATTAATATTTAAACATAGGCAATAAAGCTGAAGGGAGCTTCCTGCTTTAATAAGTAAATTGGCTCATCAGCTGATTTTGATTTAAAGGTGGTGTGTGCTGGTTTTGGCAAAGCCATGAATGCTTCCCTTGTAGTTACTAAGATATTTCAAGAGGCTGTTTCTGGCTCCGCTCTGCCTGACTTGCGGCCCCAGATGGCCTTGGGGAACAGCAGCATAATCAAGCCCAGCCACAATGGCAGCCCCAGCATTTCTGCTGGGCTGCCACAGCATCACAGATCACTGCAGGAGTATCTGCTCTTGCCACACAGGCCTTTGAAACCCAACCTCTTTCAGGGGCAAAGGTCCCAATGTCCTGAACCTCACCAGCAGCTCGGTGTGACTGCCCCACTCACAGAGGGGAAGTGCTGCCTACACAGAGCACGTGTTTGGGACAGGAAGGTTGCCTCTGAGCGATCTGCAAAAACCCAGAGCAAAACCTGAGCAAGCGGAGAACTGAGGAGCGCTGCAAGCGCCGTGGGCAGAGCCGCCAGGGCCCCAGCAGCTCCAGCATCCCTCTCAGCTCAGCAGATTGCAGCAGGCAGCCACAGCTGGGCTGGGTGCCATGGAGGATCTGCCTGCCCCACCCAGGCAGATGTGTCCAGCTGTGCCTGAGCCCAGCTCCCGAGGAGGAAGAGGGATGAAGCAGCCTCCTGTTGTGTCTAGCACCAGCCTGCCCGTCTGCCAGGGGCACAGTGGGGCCCTGCAAAGGACACGAGCAGCCCTTGGAATTTGCAGATAAATACATATGGGGAAGTAAAGATCCATCTCTATAGACAGAATATTTAATTTCATTTACAAGCATAGAGTTAAAAATACAGATAAATTGAAATAGCAGGTGGAGGCAGAGCTGTCAGGTCTCACATCCCTCAAAGGGTGCATAAGAAAGTAGTGCCTCAGTCAGGAGCAGCTTTCTGGAAGCAAGGCTTTCCCACAAAATGTTCCACAGCCTGAGAAACCAGAGTTAAGCTTCCCCTACGCTGACAGGCACTTCGTGACCTCACCAAACAAAACTGATAAATGGCAGGAATTAATTGAAAAGTCATCTATTACTTGGGCAAGAAGTCAGATCTGCATTTGGAGGGAGGCCAGATCCTCTTTCCATGGTGCAACAGCCAGAATTTCTGTTTGATGCTGCCACCCCCAGTTTGGGTGTCAGTCTGTGTGTCCCACCCACTGCAGACCCAGGCTGGTGGAGTTCTGGATGCTGAGAATTTTGGACTTTCTGTGCTGACAGACTCTGACCCCCAAGAGAACACTGCATTGACCTGAGGCCGTGGAGAAGGCTTCCAAAATGGAATGACAGAACTGGGATTGTGGGTGTGTAGTTTGATTAGAAATGTGCAATATCACAGGGTGGAAAACTTAGAGTTTGGGGTTTTAGAATATAGTAAGTAATATATTAGTATATTAGATTTGTTTAGTATATATATTATTATATTCTATATATATATTAATATAGTATATGTATGAATATAGTATATATTATATTTTACTATATATTTAGTATATTATATTAGTATATTATATATATTACAGTTATATATATAGAGCAAGATGGAGGTTTTAGGGTGGAGGCTGGTCCTTCTTCTCCATGGGTTTGGGTGGTTTTGTGTAATTGGACAGAAAAATCCACATTGTGGACTTCAAGGGATCGGTTATTGGGTTAAAAATAAAAATAATTTAGGTGTCATTTCTTAATTGGATAGTTTAGCCTCAAAAGACCATGTAGAGAGAGATAGTTGGCCATTTTGTAGCTTGTTACTGGAATCCTGCAGAACTCACTGCTGTGAGACTGGAACATAGATGAACAATAAACATTTGAGTCTGAACACAAAATACCACCTCGAGTGCCTTCAGTCCCGACCTGGACAGAGAAAAGAAGCCAAGAACTGGCATTTAGTGGTGCCCTGTGTGAGGATTGAATTCATGACCTTCAGCCCATCTGAGCCATTTCCTCCTGGCAGCAGCAAAGCCCCTCCTCCCGTGCTGTGTCCTCAGTGCCACCAAGGATGGCTCCAGAGGCAGATCCAGGAGCTCTGAGCCACCCTGGAAGGAGAGGTGCCAGCAGAGCCACAAATGGGACCACAAAGAGCTCAGCAGGCTGTCAGCAATCATTCCTCTGCAGCCAGAGCACGAGAGGCAGATGAAATCTGTAAAAGTGCCTGTGGTTCTTTTGCGAGGGAAGCAAATGCACACTCTGGAATGAATAATTCAAAATAAGGACGTGGGTTGTCAATTTAGGCACAAAAATGACACAAAGCCCATGCAAAGCAGCAGCTGAGTTGATTTGCACGGAGTGGCAGGGGTAGAACCTACAGACGTTTCTCAATCACTGTTTTTCTCCAAATTCCCCCTCACATACCTGTTTGTAGGAAGGTAAACTTTCCTGTCCCTGCCTCCTAGGACACTGAGGGTACCAGATTTGTGCTGGATTTGCTGAGCTCCCACAAAACAGTGAAGGAATTGCTCTTCTCCCAGGAGCAGACACAAAGAGGTGTCGATGCAGGGCACCCCCAGGCAGGGAATAACGTGAATAATGTGCTCTGGCTCCATGATTTCAGAAGGCTGAACAAATACTGAGCAAATACTATATTACACTAATACTATACTATATTATAACTGTACATAATACTGGAATTAATTATACTTATATAATATATATATAGTTATATTATAATAATATATATACTTATAATAATATATATACTTAGATTATATAGTATATAATAGTATAACTTATATTGTAATACTATACTATATTATATAACAATGCTAAAGAGATGCTACAGAAAAACCCATGACTGTCTCCAGACAGGCACAACACAGCTCTGACCTAACTGGTCAATCAATCCAAACAACCACCACCAGTGGCCAATTAATAAATCACTCTTGGTAAACAATCTCCATAACCCATTCCCCATGTGCCAAACAACAGGAGCAGCCAGTAGAGATAAGGATTGTTTTCCTTCTTCTTTCTCTGAGCTCTCCCCCTGCTTTCTCCAGGAAAAATCCTGGGAGAGAGAATTCTCTCTGTCTCTGTTCAGAGAATGTGAATACCACGAAGAGGCACCTGAGCTCAGGGCTACAGCTCTCAGCACAAAATTTAGGGTAAAATTGCTCCCAGTCAGGCTAAAATGGCTGGGAAAGGTTGTGGTGGCAGCCCTGAAAAGTCTTGCAGCTAGTCAGGCTCATCTACCCAAACCCTCAGCACTGCTGGCCCAAAACACCTCCAGAATCAGAATTCCCCAGCTGAAGCTTGCAATTATTTCCGGATAAATATGTACATGAGCAAATGCTGACAGTCTAAGTCTTCTTTCTTTTCACCAGAAAAGAAAATATAGAAGGCTTACGGTAAATAAAGATGACAGTTTAATTGTCTGCTGATAAAGTCCAAGTTTCAGTGTGTTTCTTGGTTTTATATTAAAATCACACCCAGTTGAATTTCTTGAACTGTAATAAGATAGACCACATCATTAATACACACCAAGCCACAAGGAATTTATTAGTGGTGCTGTTTGAGCAGAGGCTTGGTTTCATACCACGACAGTTTATCATGCTGCATTGCCAGTTTATCTGTAATTTGTCACTGTCTGACTAGCAGCTATGAAAAAAGAGCCTCTGCTTTGCTAAGTGAAACCCTGAACAATTCATATTCTGCTGCTAAAGAAAGCTGGACCTGCTTAGACTTTACTGTAGAAAAATCAACCTTTTCTGATCCAAAGATTTTCCTGAACTCAATTTTCAGGAAGCTTCAACAACAAACTCTTACTAGGAAGTCAGTCTTGATATGCCAGCTATCTGGATGATTTCACTGCCTGGACCAGGAAAACAACAAGCTCCAACATGTACTTTGGCTTATAAACACAGTCCTGAAACAAAAACAAACACATTTGCCATTAACCATTTCACCCCGGAGTCTGAATTTCACAGGAATTTAAACAAACAGACTGCTTCTAAAAGGGGCTATCCCAGCACCTGCTGGCTCAAAACTGTACCAAAACAGGAGAGTCTTTGTGGTGTTCCCATAAAAAGAAAAACAGCCTTAGTCAAAGTGAAATCCCAAACTCTCCAGTGGTTCTTTTAAAACTAGTGGCTTTAGGAGTAAGCTTGATATTTGGCAGTTGCTACACACAGAGAGCTGCATTTCAAAATACAAGAGCTGCTCCTGATTTCACTCACATTGAGTGGGTTCAGAATAATTCCAATGAATTAATAAGCAAAGTTACACCTCAGAAAGGAGGATGCAAGTGGGAAAAGAATGAAGCCCACCAGGAGACTTCTCCAAATGAGAATTTCTGTTTAAAAGCCACTTCTGAGTGACCCATCCAGCACTGAGTCACTGATAGGTGCCTGTAGAGCTCCAGGCAGAATACACCTCTGGTGCTAAATCCCAAATCCAGCTCACATACCCCCCAGCCCTGCCCAGATCAGCCTTTTCCAGCCCTTCCAAACAACACAGAGAGAAGGAAGGGTTGGGTAGCCACTGCTTCACACTGCTGTTATCATCAAGGGCACAGATCAGGTGTTCCCACACTGCTTTGTCCTGCCTAAGCAAAGCAAGGAGTGAGCCCTGCAGAGCTGCCCAGAGCTCCATTAGCAGCAGACAGAAAGGTGGGACAGCAGAACTGCTCCAGCAGGGCCCCTGGCTCCGAGGGCAGCCACAGGGGGCTGGAAAAGGCACCCATGGGAACTAACCTCAGCAGAAAGCAGCAATATGAGAATGAGCCCCTGCCAGGGAGTTTGGAGCAATTCTCAGAACAAACAGGAAGCACATGGAAAGATGATGATTTAAAAAAAATATTTAAAAGCTGGGTTTGCTACGGTGTAAGAGCTGAAAAGAGGGATGCTGGACTCCAGGCAGCTCTTCAAAATGCAGTTTATTCCATCCAAGGTGTCACAGCAGCCCAGGGTGGTGGGTGACAGAGCTGTGCCCACAGCTGTCAGCTCCAGCTGCAGGCAGCCCTGCAGACCCTTAGTTTAGGTTACAATGCATTATAGACTTTACTTTTGGTTACAACGCATTATAGACTTTTCCTTTGGTTACAATGCATTCTAGACTTTTCTTTGCTGAGCATCTTAATACAGCAGAACCAATCTATACCTTAACTTTTATCTACAGCCTATCATAACTGCTATAATTACCATATTCCTGTTACTATTCTCCATTCACTAAAAGTCAGTACATTACAGTTTAAGCTAGAAGTTGTTTTTCAGTTTTCTTGCAGTGGAAAATTCTGAGACCTTTTTTCTACTTGCAACATTGGCAGGCTTGTTTGCCTGTGCTGTCTTTCTCCTTGGTAAAAACATCTTCTTGTTTAAGGAGGGTTTATCCTTTGCTCTAAGCCATAAAATCCCCTTCTAACTAACACACCCTTTGGCTCCTTGGTTATCCATTGAGACTGGCTCAGCAATTCTTTTCTTCTGTGTCAAAACTTGCTTCCATCTCTATTCCTTCTTCATATTTTACATTCAAAAATCTTTCTGCTAAGCACACATATCTGTGAGACTTTCTTGTCAAACTTTCATCCTTCCCAACACGAAGGGCCAGCCTGCTCGACACCAGCTTTGGAACAAGTTCTTTGGGTTGCAAGATGAATGTCCCCAGGGATGAGTGACCAGTGCCCTGACCCCCAGGGCTGCAGATGCCAGCCTGGGCTGGCAGAGCAGTGGATGCCTGCTTTGTGTAAGAGCAGTCACCATGGCAGGGACACAGGTTTGGGGCTGGAAGAACATCAGCTCCCACTGACTTCACACCACTCCAGCTGCACGTGGATGCCTCCTCTAGGCTTATTTCCAACGTGGAAATAACATTTCCAACATTTCCTGTGTCATAAACACCCAGGCCTCTCCAGCCTCATTCCTCACAGCTGCACCATGCAGGGGACCAGGGCTGGCCACAACTCACCTGCTGGATCCTCACACTCAATTTGCCTTTTTCACCAGAACATAGCATGGATGGTTCCTAGTCATCCTGTGAGCAGCCACTGCACTGACATCTTCTCTCCTTCTCAGTATTTTCTAACTGATCAGGCTCCTGCTAAAGAGCAGTTTTTCATTATTAGTCACTGTTGAGTTTCACCCTTTTCTTCTGGTCTCAGCATTCCTGGTACCATGTTCTAGCTCCTTTCCATGCTGAAGCTGTTTCCTAACTTCTATCCAAGGCATATTTTAACCTGCATCAGGGGAATTAGGGAAAGCAGTGGCTGAGGTTGAGCCCTAAAGAAGGAGCATCCCTCCCCTCCAGCCATGCCAGGACCCCATTTTGCTGTAGCTGTCTCCCAATGGAGCAACTCCTGTAGTACCTTTTAGCAATCCCTGTCTTTGACTAGGAGCTGTTTTCCCTCCTGGAATGCTGCCCAGCTGGTGAAAGGGGCACAGTGAGCTGTGCTGGGGATGTCTGAGCTGGGAGCTGCATCGGCTGAAGCTGGACAGGCACAAAAGCTCCGGATGCTCATTCTCATTTAGGGAATTGTCCCTCTCCTGTCAGCTTTAAATGACTCCTAATGACTGAAACCAGCTCACAGCAGACCTGGAGCCACTGCCTGACAGGAAAACCTCTGAGGGTTTGCAAATCCTCAGAGGCACGAGCGTGTCCATGCATCAGTGGGGAGAGGCATGGCCTGCCTGTGATGCCTTAAATTTGAGCTTTCATATTTTCCAGATTCTGTGCTGCGTTAGTTTATAACTCTGAACTCCATATAAAGTGCTGGCAGGTTCTCCTCACAGCTCAGTCCCACAGAACAATCCTTTTCCAGCCCCAGAACCAAGGGCACCACTGCAGCTTCAGGCCCAAAAAGTGCAAACAACAGGGAATGGAGGAGAGCAAACTGGGAGGGTGGGACTGCATCACCTGGAGCTGGAATTGGACAATGAACCCCAAGATGGAAATGGACCAAAACTTATAAAAGTGTGAGAACTCGTGATCCAGGGTCCATCTTGGGTGTAGCCATGGCCAGGCTCTGGTACTGCCCAGGGTGTATCCTGTGAAGGCCTTTAATAAATCCCTACTTCATTCCTTTAATAAATCCCTGCTTTATTCCTTTAGCCCTGCCCAGCCTCTGTTCCAGGCAGCCTCTCAAGGTCAGCAGCACCCAGTGCAGTTCCCACATGGTCAAAGGTGGCCAAACACACATTTCCTGCTGCTCAGCAAATCCTAAAGGCATCCTAAACCAACTGCATCCCCAAATCCTGAGGGCTCCTCTGTGGGCTCTGCCCCAGTTTGATGGGCAAAGATTTTAATCACAGCTTTAATTAAATCCAGGCAGCTTTCTTCCTTGTTTACCTACTCATGGATCCCTGTTCCAACCCACAGGAGGCACAACACCAAATAATTACAAACTAAGCAAAAAATAAAAACTTTAATCTTGCTAATAAAAAAAACAAAAGTAATACGTGCTAAAAAAAGCCACAATGTAACCAACTACCAGCAGAAGAAACACGATACACTCTTTTTAAGTAATAATTCTTGCTGCATTGTAAAAATAAAACAAAGTAGAAAAACAACTGTATAAAACCCCACACAACCAAATAATATTCAAACTCCACCTCTGCACTAATTCATAATAAAACCAATGCTCTATAAAAACAGCTAAAAAATTTTTAAAGCTGATTAACTGCATAAAAAACCCAGTTTAAACTACTAAAAAATAAAAAACCATCACTACCAAAGTAAAAAAGCTACCTGTAAAAATCCACCATATAAATGCCCATATCCCCAGAAATAAAGCCAATAAAAACCACCTAACAATAAGCAAGTAAACCAAGCTGTAAAAATAGGGGGGGAGGGGCCAATAAAATCTGCTTTCCTAAAAGAACCCCTTTGAAAGTTCTCTCCCAAATTTGCCCTAAACCAAAACAAATACAATCACGTAGTGAAAAACTTAAAGTTTTAGAATATAATAATATATATAAGATAAAAGTTTTAAAACAAAGACTAGTCCTTCTTCTTCACAAGTTGAAGTAGTATTGTGTAATTAAATAAAGTCCATGAGTAGTCATTAAGTTAAAAGTGAAAATAATTTAAGTATCATTTCTTAATTAGGCAGTTTAGGATTTTGCACCTGCTGATGGTGCAGTGAGCCAGGTGCCTTGGGCAGCTCCCTTCCTTTTCCACGGCCATGGTGAGGCACAGCAGCTCCTGCAGGGATGGCAATGGCTGCAGCACACAGAGACCTCAGGCTTGGAACCCTGGCAGCGTTCCAGGCTACTGCTGCAGTCAAAAACCAACTCATTCCCATGGGCAAAACCCTCCTGGGCTAGGAGACGTGCGGCTGGGGAGCTCGCTCATCTCCAGCCCTCAGAACACCAAAACGAGAGGCCTCATGTTGGCCATGGGCAGCCAGCACCTAAATCCCCTTCTCCTTAAATCCCACTCTGGCTGGGCAGAACCACTGCCCATCCTGCAGCACTGGGACGTTTTTCTCTGCTGGCTACTCCTCTCCACCCTGAGAAAGCTTCTTCCTTTGTTACAGCCTCAGTCAGGGCTGGCCCGTGTCCCTGTGGGATTTTTGGAAAGGGAAGCACATGGTGAGGAGGGAATGGTTTCCTCTCTGCAGTGCAGGGTCACTGGGGCCCCACTGAGCTCCCCATGCTGGAGATCTGGATGCTGAGAATTTCAGACTTTCTGTGCTGACAGACTCTGAATCCCAGGAGAACACTGCATTTGACCTGAGGCCGTGGAGAAGGCTTCCAAAATGGAATGATAGAAGTGTGTACTTTGAATAGAAGTGTGTGATTTCACATGGTGGAAACCTTACAGTTTGGGGTTTTAGAATATAGTAATACATGTAAAGCAAGATAGAGGTTTTAGGGCCATGGTTGCTCCTTCTTCTTCACCTTCTTCTTCCTTCTTCTCCATGGGTTTGGGTGGTGTTTTGTAACTGGACAGAAAAGTCCACAGTGCAGACTTCGAGTGATCAGGTATTGGGTTAAAAGTGAAAATAATTTAGGTGTCATTTCTTAATTGGACAGTTTATCCTTAAAAGGCCTTGTAGAGAAAGATAGTTGGCCATTTTGTAGCTTGTTAGTGGAATACTGCAGAACTCACTGCTTGTGAGACTGGAACAGATGAGAAATAATAAACACTTGAGTCTGAACACGAACTATCCTCTCAAATGCCTTCAATCCCGACCTGGACAGAGGAAAAAGGAAGACAAAACCCAGCACCCAACCCCTTGAGGTGGCAGTGGCAAGGCAAGGGCACTGCTTTCAGCGGTGTCTGCAGAGCCACCAGCCCACCCAGGGGCCAGCAGCTGCTATGCTTGACAGGCCATTAATAGCACCCCAAAGTCACCTGAGACTGGGACTTCTTACCTCAAATATCACTTCTCCCCAAAAATATCTACAGCATCAGAACCTCTTAGTGCTCTCTGTTCTGCACTGGTGCCCTCTTGGTACCTCATCAGGTATCACTGCTGGGTTACACTGAGAAGAGATAAAATGAAATGAGAAAAGGATGCAGGGGCCAAGCAAGCAGTGTGTGTGCCTGGCACTACAGCTGGGGGCCAGGAAACCCTTAAATTCAGGCCCCAAATGCTGCCACTCGCACTGAGGCCACAGCTCTGAACTTCCAGGGTCTTTATGTGTCAGGGCCAGGCAAGAAAAGCTGGTGGGACGGCAAAACAATCACAGAAGAGGCCCCTCCTCAGCACCTGCCTGGCTGAGGGGAAGGATTCTGGATGGGATCCCCAGAGCCCACGTGGCACCAGCGAGAGCAGGAGCTGTTAGCTGGTGAGAGGAAATCTCACAGGATTAGTTGCCACAGGAAATCTCAATCCATCCTTCAGCAGCATCGAGCAAACTCTGCAGTGAAGTCCTTCCCCCTCTGGGCCTGCCAAAACAAAGCCTCTTGCAAGTGAGTAAGAGATAAAGGTCACAGCAAAACCAGCGAGTTTCACAAAAAACAGATAATTCTAAAAGAAAAAGAGGAAAGAGTTTTGTTCATTTCAGTGAATCTGAGTCAACTTTTCATCTGTGTTTTTTGTGAAACTCCTCTGACTTTCGGTGACCTTTCTCAGAGAGCTGCAAAGCGCTGCCAGCCTCTGACACTGGAAGTTAAATGCAATTATTGCACAACACAACCAAAGGAAATGGGCCAGGCTCTGGGAGATGGAGCTGAACGCTGCTCAGGCCAGAGGTCTCAACAACCAAACCCACAGCGATGCAAACTCTCTGCACTTCCAAATCAAGTTTGCCAATAGAGCATAGGGCACCCACCCACAAGGCAAAAAGGCAAGCACAAACAGACATTTCTATTTCTAAGGCTCTCATAAGGGTTAGACCTAAGCAAAATATAAGAAAACATTGCAGGAAAACCTTGGCAAACTGAGGAGTCCAGCCCCTAAACATGCTACACAGATTTGGCTAATTTGCTTCATATGTCTTTTTTTCCCTCCTCTTCAAAGGAGGCAGCAGAGGAATATGAACTCAATGGCAGGAGGAAAACACCACAGAAAAACATAATTTCCTTTCTGGAAGAGCCAAAGAGACCCTTCAGTTCAAGAGGATGCTCCCAGAATTCCCTGGTTAGATTCTCATCTGTCAGGCTGGGATCAGAAGCCAGGTTTTAATGCTGACATCACCTCTTCCCCAAGCCACAGTTTTATGGGAAATCTCTCAGGATTTTTACAAAGTAGAACATTCACCTTTCTAAAAAAAGGCTTTAATTGTATTCCTGTTTTCATATAAAATCTCTTCTCAGATTGAGTCTCGATTCTGGGTGACTTCAACCACCAGTTTCTATTTCTCACCCCCAGCTGCACAAATTCCTTCTGTTTGTGCCTCTCACTGACCAATTTTTGTTTCTTTGTGTGCTATTTTGGAGCAGAGCTGCAATCCCCTTCTCATCTAGGGCACCCTTTTTCCTATCATCCTCCCACTACCACTCAGACACCCTGCACATCTACTGCCCTTGCCAAAATAACATAAAATAACATTGCCAAAATAACATCCTGTCCCTCTGGCTACTGTTCAGCAGAGGCAAGAGGAACTTCCATCACTGATTCAAGGGGTCAGGCCTTGCTGGGGGCTCCTCTTGCTGCTTTAGCTGGTTCTGCCAACTTGCTGCTGGAAACTCAGGGGGGTGAATGTGGTATTTTTGGGGTCCTTCATCGTGGGGAGGAAAGATGAATTTGACTTGTGGTTTTTAGAAGGATATTATATTATATTATATTATATTATATTATATTATATTATATTATATTATATTATATTATATTATATTATATTATATTATATTATATTATATTATATTATATTATATTATATTATATTATATTATATTATATTGAAAGGATACTTACAGAAGGCTTAACAAGGTACTAATTAAAAACTCTTGACTTTCGCCAGAGTCCTGACACAGCTGGACTGTGACTGGTTATTAAGTTAAAACAGCTCACATGAAACCAATGAAACAACCACCTGTTGGATAAACAATCTCCAAACCACATTCCAAAGCAGCAAAACACAGGAGAAGCAAATGAGATAATATTGTTTGGATAAACAATCTCCAAAGTACATTCCAAAGCAGCAAAACACAGGAAAAGCCAATGAGATAATATTGTTTTCCTTTTTCTCTGAAGCTTCTCAGCTTCCCAGTAAAAGAATCCTGGACCAAAAAATATTTCAAAAAATATGACAGTAGCAGGTGAAGATGCAGATAAGAGCACAAGAGTCAGACAAGCTACAAGCTGAAGGGTGCTGGGAGGGCCCTGTTGTGCTCCAGCTCCTGTTCTACCTTCTCCTCTAACCAGCATCTTCCTTCACCAACTTATCCATATCACATTTTCATATCAAAGTGATTATGGCACACTTCTCATAACCACCCTGCTAACCAAGAGAGGCCCCTCCTGGGCTTGTGTGATTCATGGTCCTTCTCTGCAGATGCTCCAGTGGAACAGGGCACAGCATTTCTGAGTGAGACACCTCAGGGTCTGGGCCGGCAGCACTGTGGCAGCTCCAAACTGGAGCCAGGCCCTGACACAGCTCTGCCTGACCCACACATTCAGAGAAACCAGGGCTCCTGCCAGGTTTGTGCCCACTGTTTGCTTTGCCATGTTCCAGCAGAAAAGGCACAGATGTGTGGAAGGGGCGAGGACTGAGAAGAAGCTGAGAAGCAAGAAGAAGCTGATAAGGAGCTCTCCCCAAGGCTGTAACCAAGGAGACCAAGAGAAGTGAGGAACTGAAGAAAGATAAGGAGAGAACTTTGCAGCTGGACAAAGTATTTTTAGAAAGTTAGCTGCAGCCACTGTAACTTTTCACCAATGGTGTTATGTTGATTTATTGTGGCCAATAGTTGGGGTAGAAGAAGTATAAACAATTAGAAAGTGTCTAAAAGGCCAGCCATGTTCAATAATAAAGAGTTGATATCTGAAAATGCTTGTGCTCTCTGCTTTGTGTCGTGACCACCTCGGCAGCGACAGAGATGTTCACAGCATGTCCCATCGTGCCTGGCCCTGTCACTGCTGTGCCACAGCTGGTTTGACAGGCTGGGACACCAGTGCCTGCCTTTTAGTCACCTAATGCACACAGAAAGGCCACCAGCACAGCAAACACCTTCAAAGCTCCTGTCACCGTGATATTTCTGAAATATCCCTTCGCCAGGGTTTTTCTCCTGAGGAGCTGAGAAGCCTCAGAAAAGAAATGCAAACAATAATTATCTGATTGCTTGGAATGTGCTCTGGAGGCTGCTCACCGACAGGTGCATCTTTGATTGGTTCCATGTGAATTGTTTTTAATTAATGACCAATCCCACTCCAGCTGTGTCAGGACTCTGGTCAGTCACAGGTTTTTATTATTCATTCTTGTCTAGCCTTCTGTCTGTATCCTTTCTCTTTCTTTAGTGAAGTTTTAGAATATAATTATAATAAAATAAAATGTAATATAATGTAATATAATGAAGTATAATGTAGTATATTATATTTTAATATAATACAATGTAATATAATGTAATAAAATGTAATAAAATATAATGTATTATATTTTAATATAATAAAATATAATAAAATGTAATATATTATATTTAAATAGAATATATTCTATTCTATTATATTTAAATAGAATAGAACATATTATATTATATTTAAATATAATGTAATATATAATATAATATAATATAATATAATATAATATAATATAATATAATATAATATAATATAATATAATATAATATAATATAATATAATATAATATAATATAATATAATATAATATAATATAATATAATATAATATAATATAATATAATAATATGGTATAATATAGTATTATATAATATATCAGCCTTCTGAGAACTTGGAGTCAATTCTCACCTCTCACCTCATCCTGGGGACCCTCACCACAACACCACAACAATTGGTGACCACAGCTCCCATCCTGTGGCAGGTCAACACCAGGACTCTGTGAATCTGTCAAAATTCAAGCTCTGCAGCAACCTGGCAATGAAGAGGCGGGAATTTGGCAAGTGGGGAATGAGATTGGCTACCAGCTGACCCTGGGGAGCTCCATCCCCCCCTGGAGGGTGGCTGGGGTCCCCAGCAGCCCAGGGCTGTGCCTGGCAGGGTGTCCCTGGGGCTGCAGCAGCCGCACACCCTCCCCTGTTGTGGGCACTGGGACCCCTCAGGTGGGGCTGGGAGAAGCTGAGGCTCCCCGAGGCTCCCCAGGGCATTCACACACAGCAGGGCTCACACCTGCCTGTGAAAGTGCACTCTGGTGATTCAGAGAATCAAAAGCACAGGAGGGCCACATGAGCAATGTTCCACGTAACCACAAACCACATCAGAGCCAGCCAGCCAGCTCGGCTGCTGGGACAAGCTGCAGCTCTCAGCTTGCCTGAGCCACGCTCAGAGGAATTAAGGCATCTTTAGACACTGAAAGAACTCTCTGAAGAGCAAGAGTGAACCCACCAGACTGGCCAAGAGATGGCTACAATGGGGGATTGCAGCTGGTTCTCCCTTAGACTGTTACAGGGTGAAGGTTCCAGGCTTGCCAGTAGAAAGGTGTCAGAGCTGCCTTCAGGTGGGAGCCACCCAGCCTTGCTCAGCACCACATTTCAGGAATGCCAGAGGCACTGGGTGTGGAAGGGTTTGGCCCATTCCCCTGGCACAGTTTGGGTTTGCCCACTCGTGGCTGGCTCCAGCCCCGCATCCCCAGTGCTGTGACACAAACCCTGGCAGGGCTGGGGGTCACCCCAGTGACACAGCTGGGACACAGCTGGGAAGGGCTCACAAGGTCTGGTGAGAGCAAATCTCCCACCTCCAGCTCCTGGCCTTAAACCCCCAGGAAGATTTTCCCTTGTCACCAACATCTCCAAACAGAGCAGACCAAACACTTCACCCGCACGTGGCACAGCAAGGCTGGGCTTACAGCAGGTCCCTGTGGTTTTGGGTGGCCTCAAGCCCTCTCCCAACACCTCCAAGGACAATGCCAGCCCAGCAGTGATGGGCAGACCACCAGAACAGGTCCCACCTGGCTACAACCCCACCAAGATTTGCTTGTTGGGGACCAACAGGCCGGGGGCAGCAGCCAAAATGGCAGAACAGATACAATAAAACAGGGGGGGGGTGCTGAGATGGGACCCCCAACCCAGAGATGGGAAATGAATAATGAATTTGAAATCCAGCAGAAGCCACAGCTGCAAACATTGCTCAAGGATTGCACCCCAGGCCCTGCTGCTGTCCAACCTGTGCCAAATCCCCAGGGTACCACAGCTTGCTCATTCTGGAGTTACTGAAAAACCTCCTCAGCTGGGAGTCAGCAAATGCAGCTCTGACCACTCACAGAACAGATTTCTTTGTCCTCCTGGTGCTCTTGGCTGCCTGTGTTTCCTCTCTGGGCTCTCTCTACTCCTTCCCAAGCTGGAAGTGCAGCCAGACAAGGCCCAGGGAGCACAGCACTGGCTAAGGTGCTGGGCAAAGAGGCTTCTACAAGAAGAAAGCTCAAAAGGATAGAAGCAAATGGAGATGGCACCTAGCAAAGGATGGCAGGTTCTGAACTCCTCTGGTGTTATGTGACTCCTCTGCTCAGCAAGAAACAAATCACTGCTTGCTCAGCACTGGGGCACCCCCTGATTCCAGTGGTGGAAGAGGCATCCTGTCCCAGAGCACCCACAAAACCAAAGTATTTTTCAGTCTCAGCTGCCCTGAGGAGGCCTCTCCTGCTCACACAGTTCTGCATCCAGCTGCAATCTATTCCTGCATCTCAGGAGACTGCAGCAAAAGGTGGTGCCATTTTCCTGGTGCTTAGTTTTGGATACAGAAAGTGCTCCAGTACTCCCAGAGAGCACAAACAGTGTTAGCAATACATCTGCTTGGCTTGGGAGTAAATCCAGGGCTTAGACAGTTAAAAACCTGATGATTATACACCAAAGACATCAACCTGTAGAGGTTTAAAGTTATAACAAAACCCTCTGTGTTATAAAGAAGCTGTCTGTGTGCCCAGCCTGCCTGAGGATGGACACACACATCCATGCTGAGGGCACAGGATGCAAAGCTCCAGTTCGGCCCGGCCCAGCCTCCACAGGCTCCATGCTCTGTTCCCAGCTGTGTCACAAAAGCAAGCGCTCAAAATTTATTTCCCAGGAAAGAAATACAGTCCCTTCCCCTTACACTTTCCCACAGCAGCTGGCAGATGTCTTTTCTGGATCCAAAATGAGGTGCAGCAGCGATGGGCACGCAGGAGCAAGCAGTGGGTTATTTGGTTTCCTCAAAGGGTACGTCAGAGGTTGTCCAATGCCCTGATTTAAACAACTTATTTGGAAGCTGTCTGTCCAAACTTTTGAGAGAATGCCTTGCTAACTGGAATTAAAGAAAAAAAAAACAAAAAGAGAGGATCCCCAGGAGACACAGGGTCTGCTCCACACTTCACAAACGCTGGCCCTGACAAGCCCCATTGAGCAATACCCTAATGGGGCACAGACAGCTGTGGGCAGGATCTTCCTGAAAGCCCTTCCCCAGCAGCCAGACAAACGTGCTTTTTGGGAAGGGCAGGAGATGGGGTCAGCTTCGTCCAGGAACCCCTTTCCTCATCTGCAGCCCTGCTATGGCTCCGGTGCCCCCTGCAATTCCCCGGGGCTCATCCTCCAGCTGCAGCCCCTGCTGTGCTGCCTCTCCCCGGGCTCTGCCAGCTCCCCAGTGTGGGGGTCCCAGCTGTGAGTTTCTCTAAGTCTGGATTGAAGGCACTTGAGACAGTATTTCATGTTTGGACTCAGGTGTTTATTATTTCTTATCAGTAAAATATCTCACTACTGTGAGTTCTGCAGCAAGGCACAAAATGGCCAACAATCTCTTGTTCCAAGGTCTTTTAAGATTAACTATCCAATTAAGAACTGACGCCTGGATTATTTTCCCTTTTAACCAAATATCTGATCCCACAGAGCCCGCAATGGGGACTTTTCTGCCCAATTACAAAATGCCACCCAAACCCATGAGAAAGAAGGAAGAAGAAGCATGAAGAAGAAGCCCAGGAGGACACCCTGGAGGACGCCCTCCATCTTGCTTCCATCCACAACATACTAAAAATCCCAAACCCTAAATTTCTCACCCAGTGATACACTTACACTGCTCTGTATAATCTATTTCACATTTTTGTGGATTCCAGTCTAGCTTGAAGTCTGGGAAACTTTCTCCATGAATGAGGGTCAAAGTCAGTGCTGCCCTGGGGGTCAGGGCAACCCCAGAGCAGACAGAGAAATATTCCTGATTTCCACACCCTGGGAACATGGAACACCAGAGATCCCTGCTCAGAGGCTGCTGCTCCCCCCTCTGCTCTCCACAGCACAGTGCTCCAGCCCGGGCTGCTGGGGGTGGAACTGGGATGGGAACACCGGGAACATCGGGAACAGGGGATGGGGGAGCATCAAAACAGGGGATGGGAGCCCCGGGAACAAGAGGAACTGGGGATGGGAGTCCCGGGGATGGGAGCAGGATGGAGCAGAACAGGAAAAGTCTAGGTGGATGGGAGGTGGTGTCAGCAGAGCAGAGAGGGAGAAGATGGAATTTGGGAGGGATTGCTCCTGCCCCAGCCCAGGCTGCAGCACAAGCAGCTCAGCCAGGAGTGCTCAGGAGCTGCAGGATCGCCCGCAGGTGATGGATGGATGGGTGGATGGATGGGTGGATGGATGGGTGGATGGATGGGTGGATGGATGGGTGGATGGATGGGTGGATGGATGGATGGATGGATGGATGGATGGATGGATGGATGGATGGATGGATGCATGGATGCATGGATGGATGGGCTGGATGGATGCATGCATGGATGGATGCATGGATGCATGGATGGATGCATGGATGGATGGATGCATGGATGGATGCATGGATGGATGCATGGATGGATGCATGGATGGATGGATGGATGGATGGATGCATGGATGGATGTCTCCCCGCAGGGATGGCCGGGCTCGCTCGCTCTGCTCCTCCGTGGAGCCTCCCTGCCCTCTAGTGGATCCGGAGGAATTGTGCGGGAGGATGTGAAAAACGCCAATCAATTGTTTTTAAAATTTTAAAAGTTAATAAAATGGTTATAAAAATAGCAAAATAGTTAGAGTAATAATAATTTGGACAATTTGGATTAAGACAATACGAGACAATAAAAACAAAGAGTTACAGATAGTCCGGGTACCTCTTTCTGGGCAGCATAAGCCTGAAAAAGGACCCACGTTAACAGAGGATTAACCCTTAAAAGCAACAGCCTGTTGCATATTCATACACCTCATCCATGATGCATAAATTCCATTCAAACACAGCATTCTGCCTGGGCAGTGTCAGCTTCTTCCTCTGAATCCTGACGGTGTCTTCAGGGCTGAGCCAGGCAGGAAGAAGTTCATTTCTCCTGATAATGGAGCAATAAATTCTCTTTCTCTGAAAGATTCAGGTGTCCTGTGGCTGCTATCTCACTGTGAGTCCTTTCTTTAAAAAAGTATCCCACACAGCAGAGTTTCTATTTTAACATTTTGTTAGAACATAAAACTATATTTAACACACTACTTAAATACAGCATAATTTTCTAACATAACACATATAATATTCATTTGAATATTTGCAAAAATCATAAATTACGCATTTTTCACAGGGATAAACTGACCAATTAAGAAATGACACCTAAATTATTTTTAGACACGGCTCCCAACAAGGAAAGGGCTGGAGCATAGGGCAGAACAGCCCTCAAAGGGTTCATAGAGCCCAGCTCAAAGCAGGGAAGAGAAAAGGCACCCCAGGAGGAATCCCCACAGAAGTGACTCTTGTCACCCTGTTCTTCTAAGGTCTTCTGAGCCTCTGATGTTTACATTCTTATCACAACCTTTCTCACACACTTTTCTATAAATAACTCATTGTTTTGCATTCTTTTCTGGAGGAGGAGAAATTTGATGGACTCTTGGTTTGTCCAGTGTCATTGGAGAGGTGGCACTGCCATCTTCCAACCCACTGTAACTTTTGAAAAATCTATAAATGTTGGAGGCAGAAATTCAACTTCCCTTCTTTTACCTTGGAGGTTCCAGTGTCCGTGTGGTTTTATTTCATGTCCTACAGCGACCCCGCTGCAGAGGAGGAGTGTGGCTCCTTCACCTCCTGAGAGCATTTGAATGTGGGGAGGTGGGGGTAGGAAAGGCATTTTGTGCTGCTCTTGTGAGCCAGCAAAGGCTTCCTGAAGATAAGGAAAGCCCCGTATCTCTCTCGAGGAAGACACCAAGGCTGTCCCCATGACAGCGCGATGGAAGAGAGAAAGTTAAAAGATACAGACTCGAGCTGGCTCACAGAGTGATGTGGCTCCTTGGTCACCTACTGAGAACTTTGTTTCTTTCTTATGACCAATGGGCAGTGAATGTGTGTCACAGACATGTTTTATGAAAAATCCTTTCCTTAGGATTTTTTCTCCTGAGAAGCTGAGAGGCCTCAGGAACAGAATGTAACCAATGGTTATCTGCTGCTGTGGAATGCAACAGGTGGATCTGTGATTGGTCTCATGTGGTTGTTTCTAATTAATGGCCAATCACAGTCCAGCTGGCTCGGACAGAGTCTGGGACAGCTGCCTTTGTTATTCATTCCTTTCTATTCTTAGCTAGCCTTCTGATGGGAACCTTTTCTTCTATTCTTTTAGTATAGTTTTAATGTAAAATATACCATAAAATAATAAATCAAGCCTTCTGAAACACAGAGTCAGATCCTCATCTCTTCCTTCAACATAAGACCCCTGTGAACACGGTCACAGGGAGGATTTGGGGACGGGGGGATTTGAGGAAGTGGGGATTTGGGGAGGTGGGGATGCCCTGAGCTGCTGCATCTCTCGGAGGAGCCGCTCCCAGCGGGGTGAGCGCCCGCTCGGTTTCCTGCGGGGCGCAGCGTGAGTCACCAGCGCTGCGAGATGTAAAAGTCGTGGGCAGGGCAAAAACAATGCAGAGATGCTGGGGGTGATTACGGAGAGGCAGAATCACCGCCAGGATGGGGTTTTTCCCTGCTTATCTGTAAGGCTGATGGCATCAGCACAGCGTGCAGAGCAGCTGGCACCTCTCCCTGCCCCTGTGCCAGGACTGGCGAATGGCTCCTGTCAGAGTTTGGGGTCCTGGGCTCTGCTCCTTTCAACAAAACTTGCTTGGAAAGGACTACATTATTGGGGGAAGCAGCAAAAGCTGGAGGAAGTGACAGGAGTTTGTTGGATTTGCATGGCAAGGTTTTGGTAGCAAAACCTTGGTAGTAAAACTCTAGTTTGCAATTAACCATTCTTGGGAAAAAAATAGAGAAAGCTCTTAGTCTTACTAGAGAAAGGCCACTGGTGAAAAACAGCCTGGTCTGGGTGAGAAATGAAACAGCTGGTGATTGAGCAAATCAGAATTTCTCAGGCTACTTATTCTCAAAACCTGCATTTCCCTTTCTCCCTGATTGCCTGGCATGCAGAGAGCCCCTTCCCAGTGTTCCTGCAGGGAATCCACCCTCCCTTCAGCAGGAATGGAGCAGGTTTCTTTACACCAGGTGCCACCTCGGGCACAGCAAGCAATGCCACCCAGATGAGCTGCCTGCATTCATTCCCCCACACCCCTGACACCAGCAGCATTTTCACCAGGAGCAGTGTTCACAACAGAATTATAAATAAACACAGTAGAAAAAAAAAATCAGAAACAGTGCAAAACCTCAAAGGAAAAAGCATCACAAGAATCTTACAGCAGAACTCCAGCTAGAACAAAGCTTTTGTACCTTTGGGGAGGATTTTGAAACAGATTAAAGAAAAAACTACTCCCTTTACCAGCCAGTGTGGGAAAGTAAGTCATGAATGTGGTTTTCAAACACATGTTTAAATGAAGAGTTGTCTTTTATCTTGGAAATAAACACAATGTTGTCCCCCACGCTTGGTGGCAAACGTGCATCCCCTGGCAGCAGAGCAAACAAATGAGCCTGGGCAGCTGCAATGCTTTTGGCCAAGCAGGGAGTTTCAGAGCAGGAGAGCAGGGCTTTGGAAAGAAAAATGGTATTTCTCCTGATTATTTTAAGTAAGCTCCTTTCATACATAAAAAAATAACAGCCGTGAAACAAAACTCTGCATCTCAGGAGTGGCAGAAACCACCTCAGCACGGGTGAGAGTGTGAGGCACTACAGGATGGAGAGAGCACTGCAAGGAGTGAGCCTTCCTCACTCAAAGCCTTGCAAAAACCTGCCCAGGCCCTTATGGGAGGAGAGCTCTCGCTGTGCACTCTCAGCAGCCCTGGGCAGGCACATTTCCCCTCGGTGGCAGCACAGCCTGGCACTGGGCACAGCGCTGAGCTCCCTGCCAAGGAGATGCTCAGCCTCCGACATGCAAACAAACCAAGGGGAGAGCACAATAGTTAAAAAAAAAAAAAAAGAAATAATTTCAAAGCAAGTGATGGAGAGAGCTTTTTCCATGCCCCACAACTCCTCAGCAGATGCACAGAGCTTTGCCTTTTTCCAGAGGGGAAGGACAGAAGCACACTCAGCTGAGGCACAGCAGGGCAAGACAAGGCACAGGGTGAGTTCAAGGATCCATTTCTGCAGGGGCAGCTGACAACCAGCACTGGGACAGCCATTCCTTGTGACTCCTGCTCCATGTCCCATGCAGCTGCAGAGCTCTCCCAGGCTGCTGCCAGAGCTTGGGACAGCACTGGCCTTCAGCTCAACCCACTCAGCCCTCCTGCCTCCTCACCTCCTTCCACCAGGGCACGGAACAAACGCGGTGGAGGTGGAAAGAGGTTGTTTTATGTCTCATGGAAATGCCTGTCTGGTCTCTTATCTCCCCAGATCAGCATTCACAGGGGAAGCACTTGCACTGCACTGCCTCTGATCAAACAGTGCTGGGGAGCTGGAGGTGCACACAGGCGTCCCCCAACACCACTGCTGGACCCCAAACACACCAGGCACAGCAGGCAACCCCACCCTGGAGCAGAGCCCCTCTTTGCCCTCCACACCCCACAGCCAGAGCCCCTCTTTGCCCTTACCTCACTCAGCAGTGTCCACAGCCAGCTCCATCACTGCCTCCACTCCAGCCGGGCACAGCTCAGCCACTTCCCAGGGGGTTGGTGGCAGCAGAGCTAATGTATCAGTAATATGCAGCAGAGCTGGGAATGCTGTTCCAGGGGTTGATGGCAGCAGAGCTGGGAATGCTGATCCAGTGGAATGATGGCAGCAGAGCTGGGAATGCTGTTCCAGTGGGTACAGAGCTGGGAATGCTTAGTGGTTGATGCAGCAGATGAGCTGTTAGTGGAATGATGGCAGCAGAGCTGGGAATGCTGTTCCAGTGGGTTGATGGCAGCAGAGCTGGGAATGCTCCCTGGAGCTGCCCGTTTTGGGGTGCAGCCTCCTACACGCCCTTTAGCCCCTCTGGCCCGTGTGTGCCAGCCTGGGGGAGTGACAGAGCTCCAGCAGAGCTCTCTCATCAGGTAAAGCCACCGAGGGTGATTTCTTAGGTGGCTTCCTTTGTTGTAAACACTGTTTGATCCCTGGTGAGCGCCGCTGGGCCTCGCCTCGCTCGCTCCCCTGCGAGATTTAAGGCTCGCGGCCGCAGAGAAATCTCTGTGTGACTGCAGTCCTGAGAGCCTTGCAGCCCCTAAACCTGCAAAGGGGCACCGTGGAGCTGCACAGCAGCCAGGGGCACAGAGGCACAGCTTTCACTGCTTTTACAGCTGGGCAGCCTCGACAGAACTGCAGGTTTTTAGAGCCAAAGTGCCCCAGTCCCTCTGCAGGTGTCAAGCACATAGATAAACACAGCACTCCTTGTGGACTGGGATTCTATTCCTGCCTTTGGAGTTTGTCCAGCCCCAGTCCCAGCAGCTGTCCCAAAGAGCTCTGGAGATGTGGTTCCAAGGGGTGACACTGTGATATCCACACAGCTCTGGGTCACACAAAAGCCTCTGCCCACAAACAGATATTTGGTGCATTTTTAAAACCCCAAACCTCTTTTTGGAGCCCTGCCTCAGCAGCCAGAGGTGAACTTACACAAAGCCAGGCCACCTTCAAACACCCACAGCAAACTCAAATCCATTCACTGGCCCAGGCAGGAGCACTAAACTGCAGAATTTAAAGCAGAAAGGAGAAAAGCACACAGCCTCACCTCCCACCAGCACAACAGAACTGACCTGGCTCCTACACACCCTACCCCAATCAGGGCAATTAAGCTTTGCTGTGCCTTGTTCTCCACACAGATGTGGAGAATGAGCAAATCAGAGCTCCTCAGGCTACTCAATCACCAGGTGTTTCATTTCTCACCCAGACCAGGCTGTTTTTCACCACTGGATCTCAAGCCTTTCTCTAGTAAGGGTAAGAGCTTTCTCTATTATTTCCTAAGAATGGTTAATTTTGAACTAGAATTTTACTACCAAATCCAATGAATTCCTCTCACTTCCTCCTGCTTTTGCTGCTTCCCCAAAAAATATAGTCATTTCCAAGCCTGTGACAGTTGTGTTACAAATTCCTGACTTTTTTAGGACAATTTTTTGCATGCTGGGCTGTGAAGAGAGCGGTGATTTCTCAGCAAGAGCTTCTCAGTTAAACGGGTTATCAACAGCAGAGGAAGAGCAAGGGAAGGCTGAACCCCATCCAGGTACTGAAGGATTTCTCTTCTGTGTGCTTGGGCCCTTTGCCTTCCCATCCCTTTGCTGATGAACCAGCCTAGAACTTTCAGTTTGATGCACTTCATATCAGCTCAACCCACACTGGTGACAAATCTTCAGAAGAGCTGGGAGAGCTCCAGTCCCTGAGCACTTTAATGTCACTTTATCTGTCTAAAGCTCTTCAGGACACAGCTGGCAGTGACATTCCTGGCCCTACCTGGTGAGCAGCCCCAGTGACTCAACAGTCCCCTCCAGCTTCTTTGAGCTCAGCCAGTGCTTCTTTGGATCCTACTCTACTTTGGAGTCTCCTGGGGGTTTTACTTTTAAGATTACTCTGAATTCAGCTTCCCACTTAACATTCCCAGAGCAGCCTGGGAATGGATGGATTTTGCCCAAAGCCACTTTGGTGTGGTCACATCTCAACAGGTCTGCAGGCTTGCATGTGTAAAAATGTGTTCATTTCAACAGTGCCCTTTGAGCCTCCTTTCCTGAGCCTTCAAGGCCTCCATGGTTTTTGACCACAGCAGTTCATAAGCTGCCATGACTTTCAGATTCTTCCCTGCAGAGCTGTTTCCTGACAAAGTGTTGAGTCTTTATCTTCTTTTTTCCCAGGGTAGGGATTCAATGTGTGAGATGGAATTTCTTGTTGGCACTCAGGTGTTTATCAGTTCTTATCTCTGTTACAGTCTCACCAACCCTGAGTTCTGCAGCACTTCACTCTAACACACTAAACATGGAGCCCCATCTCTCTCTCTCTCTGCAAGGCCTTTTAAGGATAAACTGTCCAATTAAGAAATGACACCTCAATTATTTTTACTTGTAACCCAATAACCAACCACCCATGGCCTGCAATGGGGACTTTTTTATCCAATTACACAAAACCACCCAAACCCATGGAGAAGAAGGACCAGCCACTGCCCTAAAACCTCCATCTTGCTTTACAGCTGTTACTATATTTTAAAACCTTCAACTCTAAGTTTTCTGCCCTGTGATATTGCACACTTCTATTCAAACTCCACACCCACAATCCCAGTTCTGTCATTCCATTTGGGAAGCCTTCTCCACAGCCTCAGGTCAAATGCAGTGTTCTCCTGGGGGTCAGAGCCTGTCAGCACAGAAATGTGGTGTTGTGGGGTCCCCAGGATGAGGTGAGAGATGAGAATTTGACTCCATGTTCTCAGAATGCTGATTTATTATGATATTATATACTAAAACCATACTAAAGAAATAGAATACATCAGAAGGCTAGAAAAGAATGATAATGAAAGCTCTTGACTGACTCCTCAGAGTCTGACACAGCTGGCTGTGATTGGTCATTAATTAAAAACAATTCACATGGAACCAATCAAAGATGCACCTGTTGGTGAGCAACCTCCAGAGCACACTCCCAAGCAATCAGATAATTATTATTATAATAATTATTATAACATCCTTATATATATAATATATATAATTGTAACATTCTTATATATATAATATATACAATTATAACATTCTTATATATATAATGTATATAATTATAACATTCTTATATATATAATATAAATTATATATATACATTATAAGATTCATATATATTATTATAACATTCTTTTCTGAGACCTCTCAGCTTCCCAGGAAAAAAAATCCCGGGCAAAGAGGATTTTTCAGAAAATGTCATGGTGGCACAGAAAGTCTCAAATTCTCAGCAGCCAGGGCTCCAACAACGAAGCTCATCCAGCAGTGACTGGGAGGTGCAGGATGCAGAGCAGAGGCAGCTGTGTCCATCCCCGCTGCCCTCGGGAAGCCCTCTGAGGCTGATTGAGGTGGTGGCAGCTCTGGGGCACGGAGGATCAGCAGCAGCACCCCCAGAAGCACACATCCCCCACTGGCTGTCCTGTCCCGGCCCTCAGTAACCTCTGCTTCCTGCCCACCGTGCCTTGGTTTCCTGTAGCTGCCTTGCCACCAAACAAAGAGACATTTTCTGTTTGTGTTTGCTGCGCCATCAGGCCCTGAGCTGTTTGTGTCCCTTGCTGCTGATTTTGTCCCTCTCAGGTGGCAGGGAGGCGTCACTGTAGGAGCACCTGCAGCTGGAAGAAGCCTGTCACCCCAGAGGTGTCTGCAGTGAGGAGGAGCTGTTCCTCCCCTCCTGCACATCCCCTCCTCCTGCCTGGCTGCTGCAGGAGCCTTTCCCTGCCCGGCAGCATCACCCTGAGAGCGCAGACAGACAGGGACAGTTCTAGCTGGGACCTGGCCCTGAGCTGTGGGATCGGGAGGTGAGAGAGGGAGTCCCTGCCCAGCCTCCTGTGCCAGGCTGGGCTGACAAGCAGAGCAGAGGGCTGCCAGGTGTCATCCCATGTGATGGTGCTCACAGGGGTCCCAGGATGAGGGAGAGACGAGGATCTGACTCCATGTTTCAGAAGGCTTGATTTATTATTTTTTGATATATATTACATTAAAACTATACTAAAAGAATAGAAGAAAGGATTTCATCAGAAGGCTAGCTAAGAATAGAAAAAGAAAGAATGATAACAAAGGTTTGTGTCTCAGAGAGAGTCTGAGCCAGCTGACTGTGATTGGCCATTAATTAGAAACAACCACATGAGACCAATCACAGATGCCCCTGTTGCATTCCACAGCAGCAGATAACCATTGGTTACATTTTGTTCCTGAGGCCTCTCAGCTTCTCAGGAGGAAAAAATCCTAAGGCAAGGATTTTTCATAAGAGATGTCTGCGACAATCCCACACCAGAGCTCCTGCCCCTGCCACCACCAGGTGACATGGAAGCCTCTGGCTGTCACCTCCCACCCTCCAGGGAGCAACAGGGGCAGTCACCACGGCCCTGCAGGACACGTGGAGCTCTCCAGGCCAGGGAACACAGTGCATGGAGGGCACCCTGAGCACCATCCCTGCTCACAGGGAATGGCCCTGCTGCAGCACCAGGGAGGGAGGAGCTGCCAAAGGGCCTCAGCTCAGCACAGGCCATGGAGCCAGAGCACCTGGGGCAGGGAAGGCTCCAGCAGGCCAGCCTTGGTGGGAGGATGGGCTTCATCCCTGTGGAAGGATGGACCTTGTCCCCATGGGAGGATGGGATCTGTCCCTGTGGAAGGATGGGCTTCATCCTTATGGAAAATGGGTTTTGCCCCCATGGAAGGATGGGCTTTGTCCCCATGGGAGGTTGGGCTTCATCCTGGTGGAAGGATGGGCTCTGATCCCATGGGAGGATGGGCTTTGTCCCCATGGAAGGATGGGCTCTGTCCCCATGGAAGGATGGGCTCTGTCCCCATGGAAGGATGGGCTCTGTCCCCATGGAAGGATGGGCTCTGTCCCCATGGAAGACTGGGCTCTGTCCCCATGGAAGACTGGGCTCTGTCCCCCAGCCCTCAGCAGCTGTGACTCACCCTCCCCAGTGGTTTGCAGCATGCAAATGTTGATGAATCAGCCTCGGTGTCTCCGGGCTGTCCTGGACCCCCCTGTGTCACAGTGCCACAGCAGCCCTGCAGCTGAGGGGCTCTCACAGCTCCTCTTGCAGCAGCAGGACACGGGGATGGGTGTCAGCTGGGAGCTGCCCACTCTCCCTGTGCCACCAGGGATGTGCTGGCACAGCCTGCAGCCAGCACGGAGCCCTGCCAGAGCTGTGCACACCCTGGGGCTCCCCTCGCAGCCCTGCCCCCAGCCCCTGGGCACACTGCAGCCTTGGTGCCTGCCACACCTCTGTCCTGCTGCCCTGGGTGCCTTTGGGGGCTCCCTAAAAACACAGGCCAGGCAGAATTCAGGGAATAAAAAGCTGTTCTATTTATTGAAGGGCCTTCAGGTGCATTTAGGGCAGACAAAGCCCCCCAGCCCCCAGAATGGATGATGGGTCATGGATTTCACGCTTTTATAAATTTGGTCCATTTGCATATTGGGGGTTTATCTTCCAATTACAGGTTCAGGTAATGAAGTCATTTACCCCAAGTTTGCTTCCCCCAACTCACTTTTGTTTCCATTCTCAGGGTCTGAGGCAGTGAGGTGTCCTTGATTGCCAGGCCTGGAGAGGAATTGTTGTGTCTGTCCAAAATGGGGAGCCTGCAGCTGATGCTCTATATGGAGTTTAGAGCTATACACTTAAAAATTGCAAGATTACAAATATATGAAAAATATAAAAGCTGAAATCCTAAGGCATCACCCTTCTGCTGAAATTGTAACTCACAAAGGGCACTGAGAGTCAGTTCAGAGCAGTGTCCCCAAAGTACCAGGCACTGAAGGGAAACATTTTATATCTGTTCTGTTCTCCCTCCTTGCCCTGAATTGTTCCTTACTAAAAAGAAGCATTTCTTAGTTTCTATCCAGGCTTTCCCTTCCAGCCAGTAGCACAGAAATGTGACTTTTGGCAGAGTTCAGGCCACCACCCTCTCCTCAGCACACACCTGAGGGCTGAGCTTGGTGCACCTCCAGCAGCTCAGGTGGCTCCAGCCAGAGCCACAAATCAAACAGAAATTCCATAGAAGTCCTCCAGGCCTTCAGTGAAATTGGGGGACTCACTAAGACAGGAAATCAAAGCATGACATCAATTGCAGAACAATTACATTCCATTTCCTTGCCAATTTAAATGCAGCCCAGTTCAAGGGTCCTGCCTGAAGTGCTGACATGTTACCTGCCCTGGCTGGCTGTAAGCTGTCTTGTGGGTAGGTTTGCTTCATTTGAGGAGGAAAATGCCTGCCTACAGACAATGACAGCATTTATTAATGAATAATGAGTGTAATTTTCCACACAGACCGTTGGCCACAGCTTCTAGCAGCTCAGCCACATGTCACCCACTGTGCCAGCACAGCCCTGCCTGTCTCCTGCACCTCCAAAGCCTCCTGGTGCCCACCCCAACACCTCCCTTCCCACGAGTGCCCTTCCAGCATCCACACCATGGCAGGGGAGTGCCTGAGGAGGAGGAAAGGCAGGAGCAGTTTTATCAGCTGGGAGAGGCAGAGGAGCTGGGAATGAAGGCAGGAAGGGGGAAAAAATGGGCTGGAGGTGTGTGGAAGGTGTTGCTTTGTCTTTGTTTCTCACCATCCACGCCTCTTTGAGCTGCCGATAAATTGGTTTCCCCCAGCTGAGTCTGTTCAGGCGGTGAGGGGAAGTTCTCTACCTGCATTTATTTACCACGAGCCTTTCCAATGCATTTTCTGTGCTGCTCAGGAGGGGCAGTGAGGGAGGCTGGGTGGCCGTGGGGGAGCTGGTCGGGGTCAGCCCAATATTGAGATTTCACACAGAGAGGTGTGTCCAGCCAGCCGGTGCCTGTTCTACAGCACACTCTGAGTGCATCACACCAGGCTCAGCCCTGCTTGCCCCCTTCAGCACACAGCGATGCTGAGGGGGGAAAAAATAACATTTCTGTGAGAAATGCATGTATTTTATGATTGGCTTTTCGCAAATATTAAAATGAATATTATATGTGTTGTGTTAGCAAGTAATGCTGTATTAATTCTCTTAAGTACTGTATAGTTTTAGGTTGTAAAAAATTGTTAAAATAGAAACTATGCTATATAAGATGCTTTGTTTAAAAGAAAGGACTCGCAGCGAGATAACAGCCACAGGACACCTAAGTCTTTCAGAAGAGAAGAATTTATTGCTTTCCTATCAGAAGAAACTAACTGCTTCCCACCTCGAAGGCACCATGGGTGTTAGAAGGGAGAAGCTGACACTGACCAGACAAAAATCCTGTGTTTGAATGGAATTTATGCATCATGTGTGAAGTGTATGAATATGCAACAGGCTATTGCTCTTAAAGATTACTCCTTTTGTTAGAGGGGTGTCCTTTTTCCTGGGCTCATGCTGCCTGGAAAAAGGTACCCGGACATCCATAACTCTTTGTCTTTATTGTCTCATATTGTCCTAACTCAGCTTGTCCAAATTATTATTACTCTACTTGTATTACTATTTTTATAACTATTTTTTATTACTATTAAACTTTTAAAATTTTGAAAACAAGTGATTGGCGTTTTTCACATTTCCATCTGCACCTCTGGCAGGGCCCAGGGAGGGAGAGGTTCCCAGCAGCTCCTGCCCAGCTGACCCAGCAGCTCCATGTGAGGCTGAGGGTTTACTGGAAATCACCACAGAGTCTCACTGCCCAGCTCTTTCACACTCAGCCAGAAAGAACAGAGTTGCTTCACATTTCTGTGTTAATGTGCTCCTGGAGACCACAGGAAATAGCACTTTTTAAAAGTAGGTCTTCAGGAGAGGGGTAGCTATCTTCTTTTATTTTTTTTTTTGTCACAGAGGAAATCAGAAGTAAAGAATGAGATGAGTAAAAAGCAGTTGAAGAAAGGCTGAATTTCCACACCAGTTACGTGATGGGTTCTGCCTGCAGGTGATTCAATGGTTCTGCACGAGGTTTTCACACCCTGAGAGCAAAAGCAAAGTGTTCAACAGCGGTACCCGAATTACACAGGGCACAAACCACTAGAAAATAGTTGCAAGAAAACAAAGAAGAGCAGTTTGGTGACAAGAAAAGATCAGTCTTCCAAAGAAGGCTATACAAAGAAGGAACAATTGCTGTCTAAGTGTTCCTGGAGAGACAAGGGTTTAAGGCAGAAACCATGTATTTATTTTCTCCAAGCCACATCATTCCTAGAACATGATTCTCTCTCTCTCTCAGTGGCTGTGGGCTGGTGGGGGGACAAGGTCCCCCTTGTCACCATTGCCACACACATCTCTGGTGCTGGGCATGGCCCCACCACAGGCACTGCAGGCAGCCAGGCAGCTTTTCCTCGGTGCCTGCAATCCCAGGGCTCTCAGGCAGGCAGCTGAGACCAAAGTGCTGCTGCCAAGTGCCATTTTTAGGGTTTGGGGGTTTTTCAAAGAGTTCAGTGGTTGTATGGCTGCTGGCAACTCTGCCTTCAGCCCCAGTGCCCCTACCAGCACTCTTGGTGGCTGCCACCATGTCCCCAGGTCCTCTTGCTTTGTCCCCTCTGTGCATCCTCCAGCTTCCTTCAAGCACCAGGGTGAAGCGAGTCTAGAGACTGGTAGTGCAGAGAGCGTACAGGCTTGGCTGATGGGGAAAGGGCACGGTTATCTGCAAGGAGTGAAGCCATCAGACAATCCTTGAAATGCCCTTGGCCAGGCCATAAAGAGAAGTCGGTCAGTTACAAAATGCCTCCAGGCCCGCTAGCAGACTGTCAGTAAACCACAAGGCAGAATGATTGCAGAAGTAAGCAGGAACATGAACTGGCACCAATCATAGCATTAGTAAAACTGCTTGAACAGATATTCGTAGCCAATAAAATGTGAGCGAAAGCCGCGTGGACAACTAACAATAGTATAAAAGAACCTATCAAGCAGTAATAAATTGAACAAGATGCACACCTCATATTGACTCACTTCTTGATTCCAAACCCCTTCTAGACCTCTTATCTCTACATCTGGTGCCCAAACAGGGACCTGGCGTTGTGCCTGATTTTAGAAAGCCTCCGATTCTTGGTCAGACGGCCAAGAGGGAAGCTGTGACAGGAAGAAGGGGAACAGGCGAGTGGCATTCGCTCTGGGGATGGCTGGACCAGACTGATCGTGACAGTCAACGACCGCCACGGTGGGAGCACTTACTCGGGTCATGGATAGAGAAGCGGCACTCTCACCACTGGAGAAAATGCTCGCTAAGCATGCGAGTACTAAAAAGCTCCATGAGCTTTGCAAGTGGGCTAAGGAAAAGGGTCATCTTCGGGATCCTGGACTGATGTTTAGCTTGACTGAATGGAATGAGGTTGCAACTAGCTTGTGGGATGCTTCATTAGACAACAGCAGTAAGGTGTTTCGCAGTTGGGCAATACCTGCCGAGAGGTGATAAACACCCTGAAGAAGATGGCTGTGGAGAAAAGAATGGCACTTATTGCCTCAGAATTACTAGGGAAAGACAGCCTGCTGCCTGAGCATACTTGCATTTTTGACAATGAATGCTCCCGAACAGCGAAGGGTGTTATTGCTACTATTAAGAACAGTGTCGCAGAAATCATTTTGAGCACGAATGAGGGAGCAGGCTCGTCTGAGGTTGCAGGTTCATCTGCGTCCTCTCAATCCCAGGGAGGCATAGAGGGACCAAGTTGCTGTCCAAAAATACCAAAACCTGTTATTTCTGATGCGGATGGACTGGGAATTCAGTCAGACCCTGAATCGGAGACTGAAAGACCATCCTCCCCACTATCAAAGCCAAAAAGGTGAGAATAAGCCATCTGACCGCCTAGTAGATTTGGTCCTTCAGCAACTGTCAGGCCTGGGAGTGAAAGATTTGGAGGCAAAAGAAGCAACTCCTGGGGGGATATGCAAGTAATTACAACTGAAGAGGCAACTATTGAGCCAGTGACCCCACAGAGCCGGTGGTCAGGCATTATCCATGATGCTATTCTGGAAGGTGAATGGCAAGCAGCATCAGCTATTGCCTGCCCAGTGTGTATGGTCAACTTAGGAGACGGGCAGCAGGGTGGGGAATGGAAACCATTTGAGTGGAAGCTTATGCAACAGAAACGCAATACAGTCTCAGACTATGGGTTGCATTCTGAACCAGCGAAACATCAACTTCCTTTCCAGCCCTGAAATTCTGACACCCAGTGACTGCATGACTGTGGCAAAGCTTCTGCTGACCCCGGCACAATACATATTGTGGGAAAAGGAGTGGGAAAGGCAGGCACAGCATATAGTGTCAGTAAATCAGCCAGTGCAAGACCTGTTGTTGGGTTGTTCACATTGCAGTTGTGAATGCAATTCACATTGACAATGCTTCTGGGCCGAGGAAATTATGCCAACAATGCGGCACAGCTTCAGTTTCCTGCTGTCTTCCACAACGCAGCTGCTGAAGCGGCAAAACAGGCTCTGTTTTTAGTCCCCTCTGAACGCAAGGCTCCTTCATATACTACTATTAAACAGGGGCTACAAGAACCATACAAGAGTTTTATCAACAGACTGGTGCAGTCACTTGAGCAGGCTCCTGATCTATCAGATGACATGCGTAATCAAATGCTGCAAACCTTTGTGTTTGAGAATGCGAATGGCAAATCCAAAATGATTTTATTGACTTTGCCAAGAACCGCGACTATAGAAGAAATGGTAGAACGAATGGCGCACAGTGCTTTGAGCCAACAAGCTGCCTTTGTTTCAGAAGCTGTGAAAAGTGCTGTATCTACTCAAATTCAAGTTCTGGCTGCAGCATTAAAGCCACTGACAAAGACTAATAATCACCCCAGACCCGGGGGTAATAGAGGTACCTGTTATCGATGCGGGGAAAAGGCCACTTGCGTAGAACTTGCTCTGTTACGGTATGGTGCAAACACTGCCAGTCCAACTCCCACACCACTTTGGCGTGTCGCAGTTCGGGAAATGCAAAGAGAAGCGCGGGGAGCAGCCGCATGCAGACAATAACGGCTGCTTAAACTCCGGAATTGGCCAACCAGCAATCCGGGGGAGCTTAGGGATCGACCTGGCAACAGCAGTAGATAGAACACTAATCAATGATAAGCCACTCCAGATCCCTACATCGATAAATGGCCCGTTGCATGAATCACAATACCAGATAGGGGCCCTGCTGATGGGCCGATCATCCTCTGGCCTCAAAGGAATCATAGTAATGCCAGGTTTGATTGATGCAGATTTTACTGGAGAAATCCAAATTGTCGCATATACTATGCATCCACCTCTACACATTCCAAAAGGCAGCAAGATTGCACAACTTGTACCCTTGCAAAATCCTACCAGCCAAGTATGTAAAATCCCCTTGAAAGAAGTCAGTGTGCGAGGAGATGCAAGTTTTGGTTCCACAGGAGAGATCGTCTGCCTTACATTGGACATGCATAATAGACCACAGCAACGTGTGACCATGACAAATGGCAGCGAAGCTATCACTTTCACGGCCTTGTTGGACACTGGACTGACATTACTATTGTTTCAAACAATATTTGGCCAAGGCATTGGCCTCTTCGGCATAGCGACTCAGCAGTGAATGGAGTGGGAGGAGTGTCCCTGGCATACCTAAGTACTCAGCCCATCACCTTCCAGATAGAGGAGAAGATTGCTACCATACTATTTACAGTATTGCCACTGCTGAAAGGAGTGAACACCCTGATTGGAAGAGAATGCATGACACAATGGGGAGTTGTTCTTACCACCCCAGACACGGTTTTCTGGCAGCAGCCCCTGTCGAACAGCTGCCCATTCTAAAGCTGACTCAGATAATGGATGAGCCTGTACGGGTAGAGCAGTGGCCGCTAAGCCAAGAGAGGCTGCAAAAGGCACATGAGCTGGTCCAGGAACAAATTGCAGCTCAACATATCAAACCATCTACTAGCCCATGGAACACCCTCATTTTTGTCATTCCCAAGAAATCTGGAAAATATCGGTTGCTGCATGATCTCAGGAAGGTGAATGAGCAGTTGCAAGCTATGGGAGCCCTACAACCTGCTCTGCCATCACCTTCCATGCTGCCAGCAGAGTGGGCCCTGCTAATTATAGATCTGAAGGATTGCTTTTTCACCATTCCATTGCACCGTCACGATACTCAACATTTTGCCTTCACCCTGCCAGCAGTAAATAAGGACCAGTCTGCACAAAGATTCAAATGGGTCGTACTCCCACAAGGAATGCGTAACAGCCCCAGTATGTGTCAGTTGTTTGTGGCCACAGCATTGCAGCCAGTATGGTGACTCTGGCCACACGTCCTGATCTATCATTGCATGGATGACATCTTATTGGCACAAGAAAATCCTTTCACCAATGATCAGTTGCAGATTCTAACGGCAATCCTCTCCGAGGCAGGATTGCAGATTATACCTGAAAAGGTCCAACGCACCTCACCGTGGAAATATCTTGGGTGGCAGATCACCGGTAGTTTTATTCTCCCGCAAAAAAACACCATCACCACTGAAATCAAGAATCTTACTGACATTCAAACCCTGATGGGCGATTTCCAATGGGTCCAACCCCTCGTGGGCATTACTAATGACAATCTGGCTCCTTTGCAGCCTCTCCTGAAAGGTACAGATGCAGCAAAACAGATTCTCTCACCCCAGAACAAGAACAGTGCATTTCTAATATCGGCACCCTTATATCCACACGTTGGGCATCCTGACACCACCTATGTCTCCCTATCCAGCTCCTGATTGTTTCTTGACCGTCATGGCACAGTGGAAAAAGAAAACCAAGGGAAGAAGAAATGAAGACAAACTATACATCCTAGAATGGATATTTGTCAGTCTCCAACCTAAACAAAGTATTCATACCCGACTGGAAACAGTAGGAGATGTGGTCCAGAAAGGACAAGATTGGGTGACAGCTATCTCGGGGATGGAGGCTGCAAGTATTCGAATCCCTATGAGCACAGCTGACTTTGAATGGGCACTCAGACATTCTACTGCTCTGCAACTTGTGCTCTTAGATTACACAGGGTACATTTAAATGGCTCTTCCCAAAGGAAAAGAAGCTCAGTTTCTTACAGAGAACTCTTGGATAGCATTGGAAAAATGTTCAGGTAGACCATTAAAGGATGGTCTCACAGTATGTACTGATGCTGGAAAAAACACCAGAAGAGCCGCGATCACTTGGTACCAGAATGATCAATGGAAACATCAAATTTTGCAAGCCCTACCAGAGGATACACTCCAAACATTAGAGCTGGCAGCTGTCTGCTGGGCCATGCCACAATGGCTCTGTACACCGCTGACTATTGTTACGGACTCTCTTTATGTTGCTGGAGTGGCCCAAAGGATAGAAGATGCATTCATCAAGGATATACAGAACGAATGGTTGCTTGCCATTTTCCAGCAACTGCAGAGAGCCACAAGACAAAGAACAGCTGCTTATTCCATTATTCACATTCGAAGTCATAAGTGGCAAGAAGGACTCAGGGAAGGAAATCACAGAGCTGATCAGTTGGTTAGCGTGGTAAAGAAAAATCAAGCACCAGTCAATCAATTTGAAGCAGCCAGAATCCCCCATGAACAGTTTCATCAGAATGCCAAAGGATTAAGGCGGCAATTCTCTTTATCAATAAATGAGGCCCAAGGCATAGTCCGCACTTGCCCTCAATGCAGCCATCATGGACCAGGCCTTGGAATAGGAGTAAATCCAAAAGGTTTACAAGTCTTAGAACTCTGGAAAATAGATGTAACTCATGTACCCAAGTTCAGAAGTTTAAAATATGTTCATGTCACCGTCGATACCTTTTCAAAATTTATATGGGCCACTGCACAACCAGGAGAAAAAGCTGTTCATGTTTGTAAACATTTGACTGCCTGCTTCGCTGTTATGGGCGTACCAGAGCTGATAAAAACTGATAATGGGCTTGCCTACACTAGCAATGTGGTCTGACAATTCATGCTCACATGGGGAGTACAACACAAAACAGGCATTCCAAACTCCCCTGCAGGACAGGCTATTGTAGAGAGAACCAACAGAACTTTAAATTCAAGGAGGTCCTTGATCCAAAAGAATGCTTGAATCAAACCTTATTTGTGTTGAATCATTTGTGTGGTTTTGGGGAAAATCAAGAACCTCCTGCAGTAATACATTCCAGTTGTGCTAATGCAGGAACGATAAAAAGAGATATGCTTGTGCATTTTCACAATCCAAGAACTGGGGAGTGGGAAGGGTCTGTATCTGTCATATTTAATGGCCGAGGACATATGTGTGTGTTTCCACTCCCACAGGTCCGCTGTGGGTACCCAGCAAGTGGTCGTGAGCAGCGGTATGAATGACACAGAAACCCCACAGCTCTGGAATGTTGTTGTATTTTCTGTGACCCCTGTCGTTGGAAGGAAATGATGAATCTGACTCCATGTTCTTAGAAGGCTGATATATGATATGATATGATATGATATGATATGATATGATATGATATATGATATGATATGATATGATATTATACTAAAGAATACTCAACTAAACTATACTAAAGAATGCAGAAAGGATACTTACAGAAGGCTAGAAGATACTAAAGAAAAACTTGTGACTCTTTCCTCCAGAATCTGACACAACTTGGCCCCTGATTGGCCAATAAGTGAAAACAATTCACATGAAACCAATGAAACAATCACCTCTTGGTAAACAATGTCCAAACCACATTCCAAAGCAGCAAAACACAGGAGAAGCAAATGAGATATTATTTTCCTTTTTCTCTGGGGCTTCTCAGCTTCCCAGGAGAGAAATCCTAGGCAAAGGGATTTTTCAGAAAATCTGATGGTGACAGAATGTGTTTAATCTGTGCCTTGGGGGGCTCTGGAGACATGGATGCTTCAACTGGCAGATGGATCTCAGCCTGTCCTGTCACTAACACCCCCCTGTGCAGAATAAAATGCATGTGGTGACAAAATAAACTCTTCAAGGAGACAGGACCTCAGGATGGTTCAAACTGGATTTGGAAATTACCATCCCCTTCTTTCCATCTGAGCCTTGTCTGAGTCACCTCCCCCAGCACAGCAAGCAGGGTCTGCACAGGATGTGAGGGGGGATTTCAAGCAAAATGATAATTTCCTTCTGCTGCTTAAGGAAAAAGAACAGTCAGCCAAGGCACCCTGGCTCAAACCAAGTGCGGCAATGGGATTTAACTGCTGAATGTGCTGGAATCCTCCTGGTTCGGGATTTCCTCCTGAAATCATCCTGCTCCTTCACTGCTGGTATCAAGCAGGGAACCTGAGAAAATGGCATTCTCCTTTGTGCATTCTTGATCTTCTGTGGTTTGGATTTTGACATTTTATGAAAAATCCTTTTGTTTGGATTTTTTTCTCCTGAGAAGCTGAGAAGCCTCAGAGGAAAAGAAAAACAATAATTATCTGCTGCTGTGGAATGCAACAGGTGCATCTTTGATTGGTCCATGTGGTTGTTTATAATTAATGGCCAATCACAGTCCAGCTGTCTCGGACTCTCTGGTCAGTCACAAGATTTTATTATCAGTCCATTCCAACAGAGGAATCCCCAACAACCAGAGGAATCCCCAAAAGAAATCTGGACAGGGAGACTTTTTCAACTGTTGAAGGAAGCTGGTTGTGGAATGTGGGAAGAAGAGAGAGGGACGGTTAAAATAAAATATCTGTGGTGGTTTGTAAGGGGGGAGAGAGGGTGATTCTCTCTCAGCCTGTGCTGAGGAATGCGGAGGCAGCTGAGGGAGAGGAAAGCGTGTTGTGGTTTGGAATTCCACCTGCAGCCTTGAGTCTCTGCTGCCCAGAGGAATGAGCAGCTCATTTCCAATCAAACCTGGAGTCCCCAGAGCAGAAAGCTTTGTGCCTGTTCCCACAGCTGCTGGGACAGGCCATGTGCAGGAGCACAGCACCTGGCTCTCCTCATCACCCCCAGAGATCAATCTGCAACAAGCTGTCAAGCTTTTCTTCTTCCTCATTTCCTTTACTCTTTTTCAGTCATTAAAATCAACCAGAAATTCACATGCAACTTGCCTCACCTTGCAGCAGAATTACTCTGTCTTTACTCATCTCCTCCTCTCTGCTGTGTTGAACCTCAGCCGCTTAGTCATGCCTAAAATTCCACTTCTATAACCATGATGCAATACCCCCATGTGTCAGAGCACTGGGAGAATAAAAGCAATATCTGAATGTACCCCTGTTTCCTTTCCCCTGTCTCTAACCACCAGACAAACTCCTTCTCAGCCTGGTAAAAATGTGCCAGAGTCTGTGCAGCTCCTTGGGCTGGAAGAAGTGACCCCACACAGGACATTGTGACAGAAACTCAGCCCAGGGCTGGCTTCAGGGGAAAAAAGGAGGTAAAAAGAGATTAAAAAAAAAGAATTCTGTGATGTAACCCCTTGGTTACAGCCCATCCTGAGCCTACACAAGGTTTGCAAGGCACTGGAACCTGGTCTCAGGTAAATGGGATACAGCATCAGCCACGAGAGAGGCCAAATCTCTGCCAGGCATCTCTCTGTGCTGAACAAAACAGAACAAATGTTTGCCATAAATGTTTGCCATAGATATTTGCCACAAATATTTGCAGAGCCCAAATTTGGGCAGCCAAATTTTCCTCTCTGCTCCCCCTTACTCCTTTAGACTATTTCCCTGTTTCTATTTCTTTATCTAGCCCCCTCAAGAAATTCAGGTTTATTATTTATGTTCAGCCTCTGCTAAAGAAGCTGTGATCAGAGCACTGAGCATCCAGTTCAAATGAGCTCCCCCTCCCCTAAAGGGGAAAATTTATTGGTAGAGGAGTTGATGAGAACCCTTTCCCAATAATTTTGGTGGTTTTTTTAAATTCAGTATCAGAACAAATTTGAAAATAAGTTTTCTAATTCATAAAATTCTCAAGGGGGAACAAATTTAAACTTTTCAGATCTAGAAAAAAAAACTATCTAGAGGACTGAAAATTTCTTTCTGACTTGGCCATTTTTGAAAAGGATATCCTCACTTATAACATTAACATGGAATGCAAAAGAAGAGCAACAGTTTGGAAGTTCAAACCACAGTTTTTTAATTGTCCCAAACAGCTGCCCACAGGAGCTGTCGGTGTGCCAGGCAGAGGGAGCAGAGCAGAGATCTCCGATCGGGAGAGGATCTGGGCTCCTCACTTCTTGTCAGCCTGTAAATCTCTGTAAATATCTGGTGCTGAGACCCCTGAGGCACCTCCACACCCGACCCAGGCTGCTCCATCCGGGAGAGGATGTCAGCTCAGAGCACTGCAAGCAGGGCAGAGAGAACCCAAACATCCCAAAGCTTACCCTGCTGCTGCACCTGGGACTGCCTTTCTCATGCACAGACCCTTCCCTTGCTGGGGAGAGAACAAAATACTTGGAAAGTTCAGATTAAATGTCAATCATTTATTTTTATTTTAAAAAAATTTAAGTACTGCCCGAGCTATTAAAATCACAGGATGGTTTGGCCTAAAGTTGGCTCCAACCCCCCCAGTTTATGGCAGGGACCCCTCCTGCTTGCTCAAAGTCCCATCCCACCGCACCAGGCCTTGGGCACTTCCAGGGATGGGGCACCCACAGCTTCTCTGCGCCCTGCCAGGGCCTCACCACCCTCAGAGGGAGGAATTTCTTCCCAATGTCCCATCTAAACCTGCTTCCTTTCAGTTTAAAGCCATTCCCCTTTTCCTGTGTTGAAGATTGCATGCAAGATGTTTTCCATTCCCATCTGCATGGCAGATTATCTTTGTCAAGTGAGCAGTTTGCCTTATCTCTCTCTTTGAATGACCACATTCACACCTCCCTCGGGAGGGGACATTGCTGATAACAGACTATTGAATGTCACTGCATGGCTGATAAGAACTGTAACATCCCATTGGGAGATGCTCCGCCCAGAGGGAGGAGCCAAGCATTGCTACCCAGATATACTCTGAGATTCTGGAACACCAGTACGGCTTTTCTCCATGGGATTCCCCAGAGGAACAGCAGCTGCCTCTTCCACCACTGGATCTCCAGAGGAAGAATCCATCCTTCTCTACAGATCCCCCTTGCTCCAACAGAACCACCCCTGACACTGCAGGAGGGCTGCAGCCACATTTCCAATGGGACTGCCACCAGCACCCTGACCCACAGGGTGTCAGGCTGGGTTCTGACTCTGTCAGTGTTGTTCTAGTGGACTGCATTGTTTATTTTATTCTTTGTTTTCTTCCCTATTGAGGAACTGTTATTTCCTGCTCCCATATTTTTGCCTGAGAGCCCCTTAATTTAAAATGATAGCAATTCAGAGGGGTGGGGAGGGTTTACATTCTCCATTTCAGGGGAGGCTCCTGCCTTCCTTAGCAGACTCCTGTCTTTCCAAACTGAGACATCCTGTCACTCCATGCTCTTGTCACGAGTCCCTCCCAACTCTCTGGCACTGGAAGGGGCTCTGAGGCCTCCCTGGAAACTTCTCCAGGCCCTCTGATAGCTGCAGCTCTGGGGTGCCCTGGGCATTCCAGGTAAGGACAGATCTCATCCCCTCCCAAGGGCTCCCCTCATTGTCACAGACATCTTTTATGAAAAATCCTTTCCTTAGCATTTTTCCTCCTGAGAAGCTGAGAGGCCTCAGGGACAAAATGTAAACCATGATTATCTGCTGCTGTGGAATGCAACAGGTGGATCTGTGATTGGTCTCATGTGGTTGTTTCTAATTAATGGCCAATCACAGCCCAGCTGGCTCTGTCTGAGACACAAGCTTTTGTTATCATTCCTTCTTTGTGTATTCTTAGCTAGCCTTCTGATGAAATCCTTTTCATCTATTCTTTTAGTATCATTTTAATGTAATATATATAATAAAATAATAAATCAGCCTTCTGAAACATGGAGTCAGATCTTTGTCTCATCCAAGAACCCCTGTGAACGCTGTCACACCCCCATCCTGCCCCAGAGCTGACTGCAGCCACAGCCTGCATGGGCACTGTGGGGTGCCCTAGAGAGGCCTTTGGGATCCCCCCAGCCCTCCCAGCCCCGGGCCAGCAGGCAGAGGAGCCTCAGGGCAGGTTCCCTGTGCCTCTCTCCAGGCTGCTCCCAGCAAAAAGGGAAGCTCCTGGTGTGCTCGGCTGGTTTGGCTGCAGCACAGCTGTACCAAGAGCTTCCCACTCCCCACTGGGATGTCCCATCACCAGGAGAGCAGCACAGCCCAAAGAGCAAGCAGAGGAGGACAGCAATTCCCAGCCTTTCCTGGAAAGCTCTGGATGCAGCAGCTCCATCCCTGTGCTGTGCAGTTTCACCCTCTGATATGTGCAGAGAAAAAGTCAAGCCAGAAGACCCCTGAACTTCATCCTTTTGAGATACTTTCCACCCTGAGAAATGCAGTGGGAACATCAGCAATGCCAGCAGGGCTGCAGTTTTCCCCTCCCACTGGCCACAGCAGCAGCCAGACCACTGAGAGGTTTCAAAGAAATAAACTTCCCTGAAGCAAACAACACAAACCACAGCGAGCTGAGAGCAGCACAGGGCAAAGGAAACAAACGCTGCAGGCTGCTGAGGAGCCCCAGGCACTGGGAGCAGCAGCAGAGCTGCAGAGGGACCAGTGCAGCCTCTGTGTCCTGCCTGTGGCAGTGGCAGCCCCAGGGTTAGAACCCCGTGGAGCTGACCCCAGGGTGAACAAATGGGGTTGGGGGTTATTTTACACCACTTTGTTTCTTTGCCCCTCAGAGCACTCTGTGAGAAGCGCTTCTGGGGCCGGAGGTCACCCAGGTGGAGCCTTTGGGGACAGACAGCAGCAGTTCTGCTCAGCCACCAGTGCCCAGCTCCAAACTGTGCACCGAGATCAGCCCCTTCCTGCTGGGCTTGGGCTGCCTGCTCTGTGCTGCCCACCCCACACCTCCCAGGCCCCAGATCCTGATGTCTCAGAGCTGGAGCTCCAAAGCCTCATGGAGAGGGCCCTGTGCAGTGCCAAGCAGGCAGCAAAGAGGGATGATGGCACTGTCATCTTTTCTGAAAAATCCCTTCGCCAGGATTCTTCTCCTGGGAAGCTGAGAAGCCTCAGAGAAAAAGGAAAACAATAATTATCTGACTTGCTTCTCCTGTGTTTGCTGCTCTGGAATGTGGTCGGGAGACTGTTTATCCAACAGGTGAATTGTTTTTACTTAATGACCAATCACCATCAGCTGTGTCAGGCTCAGAGGAGTCAGTCACGCGCTTTCATTATCATTCTTGTTAAACTTTCTGTCTGTATCCTTCTCTTTCTTGAGTATAGTTTAGTATAGCATTCTTTAATGTAATATAATGTCATAAAATAATAAATCAGCCTCCTGAGAACATGGAGTCAGATTCTCATCTCTCACCTCGTCCTGGGGACCTCACAAACACCACAGGATGAGGCTCCCAGGTTTCTGCCACGCTGCTGGAGGAGGAATGGGGCCCTGAGCCCTGATCACAGAGGCCTTGCAGTGCCCTGGCCATGGCCCAGCACCAAATGAGGAGAGGACAGCACCACTCACTAGAAAAATATATATTTACCATCTGTGTTTTTCTCAGGAGGGAACATCCCACGGCAAAGCCAGGCATTGCCATTGCCAGTGTCACCAGCTGCACCAGGACAGGGGTGGCAGAGCAGCCCCCACGGAGAGCCCCTGTGTGCTGAAGGGGCAGGAGGGGGCTCGAGGTGCTGCCTTCACCTCCAGCCCCAGTGCCCTGCTGTGTGCAGAGCCCATGGGCACCCCAGCACCCCAAATCCTGCTGTGTGCAGAGCCCATGGGCACCCCAGCACTGCTGTGTGCAGAGCCCATGGGCACCCCAGCACCCCAAATCCTGCTGTGTGCAGAGCCCATGGGCACCCCAGCACTGCTGTGTGCAGAGCCCATGGGCACCCCAGCACCCCAAATCCTGCTGTGTGCAGAGCCCATGGGCACCCCAGCACCCCCACGCCACCGTGGGCTCCCACTGCCACATCTGGGACGTGCTGCTCCTGGCACCTTCCTTGCAAGGCACTTGGGATGAGTTAAATAGAGAGGGTGGGGAGCATTTCCTGGGCTGGGAACGGTCCATAGCTTAGAGAGGATGAACAGAGCCCTGTCCCAGCCCAGCTGGCAGGAGGGGCCTGTGCCACAGCAGTGCCAGTGCTGGGCAGTGCCAGCCATGGCTCAGGGGGAGCAGCTGGTCACACTGCTCATCCCCACACCCCTGTGGTGTGGTGGCACCACCCAGACACCTCCTTACACCCCCAGCTGTCCCCAGCAGGGCTGTGCCACCACGGGGAGCAGCAGGTCCCACCATCTTCTCAGGCAGCAAGTAGTGAGTTCCAGCAGGGCCTGCAGCACGCCACGTTCTGAGTTTGTTGGGTTTTTGCAAGGAGAACACGTGCAATTCTGTTCAGGCTGATGCAGCACAGCCCTGGTGCTCTCAAGCCTTTCCCATTGCTTGGGTCCCCTCGTGCTGAAGCTCAAACATGGCTTCTGGTGGGTTTGGTGGTGCCCAGGCGGCTCTCAGCCCTCACACATCCATGTGTGTGTGTGTGTGTGAAGGGGCTGCCAGCCATGCTCCACTTCAAAGCTTAAACAAACCAAAGAAAGTCTTGGATTCATCGAAGCTGACCAGGGCGATTTTGGAGACGTTGACGTGCAGGCTGTCCATCCTCCTGAGCCTGAAGAGAGCCCCCAGGTAGCTGCTGCGGGCCCACAGCCTCTGGCCTGAGCAGAAGTTGGTGGCTCTGTCCTCCATGAGCACCAGGCTGCCCGGGGAGGCCGGGTTCCTCTTGTACACCACGTGTGCCAGCAGCTGGGCGTCGCAGGCCGTGCCGCGGAACAGCACCTGCGAGTACACGAAGTACAGCCCCGGCTCGCTGACCCGCAGCCCCCGCTCCTCGTACTGGATGCCGCTGGTGTAGGCATGGCCAGAGCTGGGCTCCCACTCCAGAGGCAGCCCCTGCTGGGCTGGGTTGCCTGCAAGGGAAGCAAGGCCAAAGAAAAGGTTGGGAAGTGGATTTGGTTGGGTGGGTTTGGCTCGAGTCGCGCCCCACAGCGCAAGGCAGTGTGCTCCTGCTGCGGTGTGATGGAAGAGCCTGTCTCAATTATCCTGGTTCCTTCCACAGGTGTGCCAGTCACCTCTCCTTTCCCCTCCCTTGCCCCTGCTGAGTGCTGTCTGTCAATCCAGCATTCCAGAAGGCCCTCGAGTGATTGGCAGAGTTCAAAAGATGCCTCACACCCCTTGAGGGACATTGGGCCATCCAGGTGTCCTTTGTCCCCTGAGACTCCCCCCCCCTTACCTGCTTGGTGGGACCCCTACCCCTTCCCTGCCCCTCTCCCCGGGGTTAAAAGACACAGTTTGGGAGTTCTGTTGGAGCTGGTGCTGCATTCAGAGGCCTGTGGGCCAGAATAAAGCTCTGGATCCAAACGCTCCATCAGAACCCAACTCCTTTTCCTTCACCATCGCCTTAAAGCTTCTCCATCAGAGGTAAAACCTGAGCTCCTGCATGCCTACACTTGTCCCAAGTGCCAGCTGCAGCATCCAGCCAGCCAAAGGTGTCTCTGAGGTGAAACCACCACAGCTGCCACCTTTGGTCAAGCAGCAAGGGCCAGACCAGCCCAGGCACGTCCATCTGGCAATATTGGTATTTAATTCCAATATTCTCCTAGCTTTGTCTGCAGAGTGGAAAGCTCTCCTGGGCCTCACCCCCCAGCAGTGCCAGCCCCAGTGCCACTCCTGCCCTGCACACCCCAGAAGCCAAGCCAAAGCCAGGCCTCACTGAGAGGCACAAGTGAGGGGGAGGTTTTGTCTGTGGAGCAAATTTCCACTGTCAGAGCAGATGTGTCACCCGAGGAGAGCAGCAGAGCCTGCGTGGGGTGGGCTTCTCAGAACTCCAGCTGCCATGGCACCCTCTGATCCCATCCCAGCTGCCATGGCACCCTCTGATCCTGTTCCAGCTGCCATGGCACCCCCTGTCCCCACCCCAGGTACCCTCTGCCCCCCACCCCAGGTGCCATCTGCCCCCAGCACGTACCTGTGACATGGGCTGCCCTCCTGGCCTCCTTCCTGTGCCCTGCACAAAGAGAGGGAACATTGGCCATGAGCTCCAAGGAGGAGCCAGCCCAGAGAGCAGGGGGAGCTCAGACCCTGCAGACCCCCCGTGCCACGGTCCAGGCTGTGCTGAGCTGTGCTCAGGAGGGGACAGCACGGCTGGGGGAGCTCTGCCCGCCCTGCGGGGCTCAGCTCCCTCTGCAGAGATGGGCCCGTTCCAGTGACTCGGTGTTTGCAGCCCATCCACTCCATCCCTTCATTTTCCCAACATCTACTTCATCTTCTCTAATTTCAGGAGCAGCCTTTTCCTTTCTCGAGCCAATTAAATTTTCCTCTTTGCTCCCCCTCCTCCTTTAGACTATTTCCCTGTTTCTATTTCTTTATCTAGCCCCCTCAAGAAATTCAGGTTTATTATTTATGTTCAGCCTCTGCTAAAGAAGCTGTGATCAGAGCACTGAGCATCCAGTTCAAATGAGCTCCCCTTCCCCTAAAGGGGAAAATTTATTGGTAGAGGAGTTGATGAGAACCCTTTCCCAATAATTTTGTTATTTAATTTTTTTAATTCAGTATCAGAACAAATTTGAAAATAAGTTTTCTAATTAACAAAATTCTCAACGGGGAACAAATTTAAACTTTTCAGAGCTAGAAAAAAAAACTATCTAGAGGACTGAAAATTTCTTTCTGACTTGGCCATTTTTGAAAAGGATATCCTCACTTATAACATTAACATGGAATGCAAAAGAAAAGCAACAGTTTGGAAGTTCAAACCACAGTTTTTAAATTGTTCCACCCAAATTAAAACTTTTTTTTTTTTTTTGATGAAATCAAAACCGTCTGAATGAAATCTAGGAAAATTGGCAGGTTCTTGTGGAAAGTTTCAATGTCGCTGGGTTCCTCCTGCAGGCACGGACTCACCTGTGAGTTTCTGAGAGGACGGAGGGATGTGCTCAGCGCCGGCAGACTGGCGAGAGAGAAGAGGAACGTTGGTTTAGAGTGTGAGCAGCCTTTGGCAGGGGTTAAATCTGGGGATTAACTCCACGGGGAGCTGCTGAGAAATACACAGGGAGAGGGCTGGCAGGAGCACAGATATCCTGACAGAGCAGCCCCTGAGGGGAACAAGCACCCTGTTCCTCTGTGCCAGCAGCCACAGAAATGCCACCCTGGTGCCCCTTGGGAGCATCTCAGCCCATTCCAAGGGTTCCTTTCCCCCTTTTCCCCGGGGACCTGCGCCCGGCCGGGCAAACCTCACCTCTCTGAGTTCATCCACTTCCTTCTCCAGGTGAAAAATCTTAAAGACGCTCAGCCCCACTCCGGTGAAGGCCACCAGGATCAGCAGGAACATCACGAGGAAGCCGGCGCTGCTCCTTTCCCCGCGTTCCCTTCCTTTGTTCCGTGGTTTTCTGCTCCGGTCGGGGACGGGCGGTGGGAAGGGAGCCGTGGGGCCGGCGGGGGCACAGGGAGCCGCTGGCTCGGCACAGCCATCCACCCAGAAGATGTGCGGGCAGTAGTTGAGGTTCTGCTGCACGGGGGGCAGCGGCACGGGCCGGACCGGCCCGCCGGGCTCGTCCCCGCCGCAGCCGAACCCCGCGGCTCTGCCCTGCTGCGGCTGCATCCGTGCGCTGCGAGGGAAGGATGCTGGCGAAGGATGCTGCGGCTTCGAGAGGCTCCGAGCATCAGCAGCAGAGCTCTTTCCGGCCCGGCAGGACCCACCCTCCTCCCACAGCCCCGCTCCGGGGGCTCCCGCGGCCGCTGCCCAAAATCTGCTGCCCCCGCACCGCCCGCGGGGCTGGGGAGCCGCAGGAAGGACAAACCCTCCGGCATCCTGCACGGCGAGGGACAGAGGGAGCCCAGGAGGGACAAACCCGACAAACCCGACAAACCCTCCAGCATCCTGCACGGCGAGGGACAGAGGGAGCCCTCCCCGGCCGGGGATGCTGTACCGAGCCCGTGGGATGAGGGATGAGGGATGAGGGATGAGGGATGAGGGATCGCTCCGTTCCTGCTCCCCGGGCATCCCTCCCCGCCTGTGAAAAATGCATGTATTTTATGATTGGCTTTTCGCAAATATTCAAATGAATACGATATGTGTTGTGTTAGAAAGTGATGCTGTATTAACTCTCTTAAGTAGTGTGTTAAATATAGTTTTAGGTTATAACAAAATGTTAAAATAGAAACTATGCTATGTAAGATACTTTTTTAAAAGAAAGGACTTGCACTGAGATAGCAGCCACAGGACACCTGAATCTTTCAGAGAAAAAGAATTTATTGCTCCATTATCAGAAGAAATTAAATTCTTCCTGCCTCAAAGGCGCTGTTAGGATTCAGAGGAAGAAGCTGACACTGCCCAGACAGAATCTTGTGTTTGAATGGAATTTATGCATCATGGATGAGGTGTATGAATATGCAACAGGCTGTTGCTTTTAAGGGTTAATCCTCTGTTAACGTGGGTCCTTTTTCAGGCTCGTGCTGCCCAGAAAAAGGCACCCGGACTGTCCATAACTCTTTGTATTTGTTGTCTCATATTGTCCTAATTCAAATTGTCCAAATTATTATTACTCTAATTGTATTACTATTTTAATAACCATTTTATTACTATTAAACTTTTAAAATTTTGAAAACAAGTGATTGGCATTTTTCACACTGCCTTTCCCCGCTCCGCAGGGCACAGCCTGGCACAGCCAGCTCCGGGGCTGCCCTCCTGCCTTCCAGGGAAAACCACAGAGTTCAGACCGTGCTGCACTGTTAAGAGCTCATTACAATATCCTAACGAGGAGAGACAGGGACATTTCCATTTTCCAGTTTCCATTCCTCATGTACTGCAGATTTCTAAGTGGGGACAGTGAGATTTCCCCACAGATTTCCACACGAGGGATCAGGAATACTTTTTCTTTCACTTTACACACACGTGTTGAAGTGTGTATTTCTATGGGGCAGTGTTAAAAAAAGGAAATGCTTAACACAAGAGCAAACCAGAGATCAGTCTCCTGTGGTTGAAGGAAGCAATCACAATACACAGCTTTGATCTTGAACATCAGAACTGGGATCTGAGAAGGGCACATTTGAACCTTGGTGCACTTGTTTCTCCGAAGCAAGGGCTCAGCTTTGCCTGCAACCACAGCAATAAATCAGATGTGCTGACAATGTCTTGCACCACCAGACACCCCAGTGCTCTGTGAAGATGTTCACCAGCCCTTTGCTTCAGCAGCAATCCACAGCGCAGGTTTCAATAACGCCATCTGGCTCTTCCTCACACTGCAGAGACACAAAAGCAACAAAAATCCAACTCTGACAAGGTCACGCCTGGCCTGGCTCAGTCCCCCTGTCTGTGTCCCAGAGCAGCCACCCAAGGACAGGTCCCCATCCCCTCCCACAGCCACTACAAGGGAGGGTCACACGGTGGCTTTGCCTGGAGAGGATCCAGTTCCACATTTTTCTGACACTGTGTTAATGCCAACAGCTCGTTAAGGTGGGACTGAAGAGAGAGTAGCAGCTTGCCTTAAATGTCACAAATGTTCTTACTCCACACCCACTGCTTCCCACTTCCACAAAGATGCTTTTTAAAAGGGTGGCTGAGAGGGAGAGACAAGGAAACCAAGTGAAGCCATTTCAGCTGCACCTGCTTTTTTGGATGCCCACATCAAGAGCCTGCCAATACCCCATGTGGAGGCAAACCAAAGGCTGGGGCTGTTTTACCATCTGAAATGCTTAGTGCACAGCATGCTCCCAGGGACCTCTCCCTCTGCTCTCCTGCTGTCATTCTGTTTCCCTGCCACCCCCTTCAGACACCACAGGATGCCAGACACTGCCTGGGAGATGGTGCCAGGCAGGGCTGTGTCTGCACAGCACACCAGGATCACAGAGCCTGGGGCTGCAAGGGACCCCTGGAGATGCTCTAGTCCAAACAAAAGCAGGTAGTGGTGCCTGCAGGCTCTGTGTTCTGCTGGCTTCCTGTGCTCAAATGACACAAGATATGAACAGGACTGCTGAAATCATGGCAGGACGATTTGCTGCAGGTAGGCTCTTCAGTCAGGTGAATTTTGGCCTAGAGCCAGAATTTAGACAAGGCTGAGGCCTCCTAACAAGGACAGCTGGGCAGGAAAACAGGGCATGAGAATGGCAGAAGGGGTGTCAGATTTGCCTCCACCACCCTATCCCCCTCTTGAACCAGTCTGCACACCCTGATTCCAGCAGCCCTGTTATGCCATTTGATCAGGAAGGAATATTTTCCAATGGAAACACCCTCCATAGCCCTCAGCAGAGAATTGTTCCCCTTTACCAAACCAAAAAAAAACTTTACACAGACTGTAAAAGAGGATTTGCTCACAAGAACACTCTCCTTCCCCAGTTCACCCCCAGAGAGGTGGGAGCTCTTATTAACAAGACACACAATTATGCTGAAGTTGATGGCAGAGAATCAGCCAGCAGCCAAGAGTAGGTATCAGCAGGATTTAGGGACCTGCCTGAAACAGCCCAAAGCAAGCAGGACTTGAACAATCATCCAGATCTAATACTTGAGAGAAAACAAACCCTGAAACTCAAAACAAAAACTGAAGTGTGAACCTCTGTGTAGGAGAGGCTCTCACCGTGTTTTGGACAGAGTCTCCCTGGAAGCAATTAACAAATATTTCCTATTACACTAATGACTAGTGGAAATGTTAAAAAGCAACTCTTGAAAGGGCTGCAGGAATTACACCCAAGAGCAACTGAGAAAGTTGAGAATCATTCGCATCCAAAAACACAATGAGGATTCAACATCATGAGCACAGAGAATTGAATCCGAAGAAAACAAGGCAAGAAACAAAGGCTGCAGATCAAGCTCTTTGGGTAGAAAACAATGTGCTAGAAAGAAAACAAGTCTGAAGCTGAGAGGCTCCTCAGCTGGACATGAGCTTCCAGCAGGGAAATCCCACAGGCTCCCATGAGAGCTCACACACAGACCCTGCCCTAGAGATCCCCTGGAACCTATGGGGCAGACAGGATCCATGGGGCACAGGGGATCTATAGGGCAGACACTCCTGGAACTCACTCCACAAGGCTCTGTTCAACCCCAGAGAGGCTCTGGAAGAAGTTGCAGGAGCTGTTGGACAGAAAGGAGGTTCAAGTCTGTCTGTTCAAGAGCAGATTGGCAGGGAGGGATGGACGGCATGTGGAAAACCTGTGAAGAGAGGGATGATTTCCAGCAGCAGAGAACTCTTAAATCTCACACAATAAAAAGCCTCCCAAGGAGCCACTAGTTGTGAGCCAAATCCGAAGGAGTTTGAACAAAAAGATGGATTTTTGAGTGAACACTGGTATGGATGCTTGTGAGAGCTGCCTCCAAAGGGAGTGGGCCTCCACCTGCTGAAGCCTCAGAGGGGTGTGGAAGGCACCAGAACTCACCCAGCCTTTGCAGCCAGCGCCAACATCTTCTTGTTGTTTTCTCTATTACGTGTCTATTAATAGTTTGGTTTCTCGTATTTCCTCCACAACTGCTCTCCTTGCTAGGAGCATTTGTTGCCCATATGAGCCATGGCAAGGACATTCAGATATTCACACACAAGAACAGGTTTCAAATCCACTGTTAACAGCCCTAGCCTGGCATTACAGTGCTTAACACATCCCTCTTCCAGGGAGCAAGGTGCTCTGTCCTTTCCTTCACCCTGATTCCAACAAGCAGCCAGCAGCCCTGGATTCAGCAGAAGAGGGCTCTGGGGTGAGAGAGAACCCAAGGAGCCAAAGCAGATGGGAAAAAGAGTCACTAAAATATTACTCTGCTGCTTTCATTTCTTTTGTGGCTGTGGTAAGGGCAGGGAAATGAGGCGGGGTGGCTGTGAGGCAAAGGGATCTATTCTGAGACCAGAGCAGCAGGGTCATTCCTTGGTGCCCCAGGACAGAACAGAACAAGGTGCTGGGGCCAGCTGTGAGGAAGACCAAGAGAGTGTGCAGGTGTTGAGTTCCTGTCCCCCCAGGTGAAGGGAGAACAGGACATTCCCAAGGGTCTCATTCCCATGCAGGGTCTGTGCCCTGTCCCAGCCTCTGGGCACAAAGGCAGCCCCAGCCCTGGCTCTGCTGGCCAGGGGGCCTGATCAATGCTTGACAGTTTAATTTCTTCTTGGGAGCAGCCAGTCTCAGCCCATTCAAGGCGAACAAACTGTAACTGTGTCATCACAACTCACAAAAGCTTTAGTAGCTGCTGCTTTCAGTTATTTTTCTGGGAAAAGAGAAACAGCAGCCAGGGACTGTTGTTTGCTGCGAGCTCACCGAGGGCACCGCAGCTGGACGAGGCTCCAACCACATCTGACAGGGCAGAAAAACAGGGGAGGAAAACAGCCCCCAGGTGGCCAACGCTTCCTTTGCATCTCTAGGTTCACAAGGGGCAGAGCTCAGCTCCTGTGCATTGCCTCCCAAGAGCTGCCCTGAGCGTGGGAGCTCCTGGTGACTCAATGGAGAGCAGCACAGCCAGGGCCAGCCCCGGCCCCTGGCAGGGTCAGACAGCAGCGAGGCAGCAGGAGCTGCTTGGAAACTTCTTCCAAATCCATCCTGCTTAAATTAGAGAAGGGCAAAGAGAGCAAGGTGAGTTTCAGCACTAAGCTTTGACCCGTGGAGCTGTCACAAAGCCCAGCAGCAGCTGCAGGGGACACTCAGGGTTTCCAGGAGATGAGACACCCCGCAGCACTCCGTGGGCAGGGCTCTCCACTTCTCTGTTCCAAAGAAGTGGAACATGTTTGTACCCCATTAAGCAAAACCTGCTAAGCTGTTCCACCTCGTGCTGTAACTTGGCAAAAGCAGAAGCCACACACCACCTTAGATCTGAGTTTTCTGCTTACATCACCACACAGCTGGTAGAGTGTGCAGCTTTAAAAAAGCCTGATTTCCACTGCTAGTTAATGTATAGAACCTCAACACCCTGGCAAACACAGCATGCGCTTACACAAGGTGTGCTTGCACCCATCCACCCTCACATGGAAACCTTCACATTAAAGATTTTTTTGACCTTGGGCTCAGGACCTGCCCGAGGACTGAGGGACACCATCCTCACTCCAGCACACACTTTGGCTTCTGTTTTACACCAACCTGTGCTTGCAATATCGAGACTGTCACACAGAATTTGAGATAGAAACTATTATCCCTACATAAAGCCTATAACCAATTTAAGAGACTTGATTCCAAAGAACCAAATTTTGAAAGCTACATTGCATGACATTAATAAAATTGAAAGTAAAAATTTACTCAAGAGCCCACATGAAAGGAAAACATTAGGCAATAATAACCTGATGGTAAGAGAATTTTCTTTTTTAGCAGTGGTTACAGATAACTAAAAGCAGGGTGTCAGCAGCAGGTGGAAGCTGTGGTTCCATCTCCAGTCTCTTGGCAGAATACACTCTCAAGTCTGCAAAACCATAACTGGCCCTGTAGGTTCCTTCAGATGCTTTATTATTAATGTGTTCATTACAGGACAGGCTTTATCACTGGTGTTTTTCCACAAATGCATCAACTCCTCAGACCTAAGTCAGGCCCAGTATAGAGGGAGCAGAGTGTTAAGGGAGCAACTAGAACACATTTGGTTTTACATCTGCAATTGTTAACTTGGAAATCTGAATGTGTGTTTGGGATTTCAACATGCAGCCTCATTTATCAGCATAGGACAGAGCTATGTCCTTTGGTTCATAGCTAGTGTCTGTCTTCAAAGAGGGGCTGTTTTAAGAATTCATCCCATGCAGCTTCAGGTGATTCTTCTGGAAAGCCCTGTGGTTGCCTGGGCAGTAAAGGTACAAGTGACATTAAGAGGAAGGAGTAAATAAAAGGAACCCACACTTCCCCCCACAAACCACCCAGCACTCTCCCCCCTCAGCAAACTCCACAGTCAGTTTTATTTTTAAATCATAGTTCTGTGATGAAGCAGAGAGTCCTGAGACACTCCAGTGGAAACTCAGTGCTGGGGAGGGCTCTGACAAGCAGATGCTGGCCAGCCTGTGAACTTGGCATTTGGCTGCCCAAGTCCTGCTGGGTTTGACTGAAGTAAGTCAGAGGGGGAGCAACCACTAAGGGGCAGACTTCAAGCTGAAAACTCTGGTTTGAGATAATGACTCTAATTTTCCTTTCAGGGCCTTTTGTATCCTTCACAAGCCTTAGCTCTGAGTAGCAAGAGGTCATTTCATGCAGTTCTTCTCACAGAAAGCCACCACAGGCAGGGATCCCGCAGGGCAAGGTGTGAGCTGACCTGCTGGAAACCTCTCCAGCAGTTTCACAGGGCCACAATTCCTGAAGTTTCAGACAAAGCACCACTCAGCCCTCAGAATCCACTCCCCCACACTTTTCTTTATTGAAACAGAAAAACACATCTAGGCTGACAAGTTTATGAACTCCTTACTAGAGCCCAAAGGATCCCACCATATCCTAGTCCTGGACTGAAATTTTAAGACCAGTCCTTCTCGAAGAATGTAAGCCACAAGTTTCATTCTCAAGTGAAAAAAATGCCAGTAAATGAAAGACAAAGTGTTCAGATTTATTTGGAAATTCACAGTTTCTAATGGCACTACAGCTCTGTAGTTACATACTCTTGCTCCACAACACTGGATGCTGCACTCTGGTGGTATGAATTTTCTTCATCCAGGTTTGACATCCTTCTGAATTCACGTTCAACACGTCTGGTTCATGTGCTCTGGCTGGCTAATTGTGCAGATCAACTCTGAAAGTACATCACTTTAAAGTACTCATAAACTAACAAGAAAGCAGCAAAAAACCAAAGGCTTTAAATAAGTCACATTACATACAATACCTAGGAAAGGCATCAGATCTGTTAAAAAGGGTACCACTAAAAGTGCTCAATAAATTAACTTATTTTGTACAACGTGAACCTGTAACACCTGTCAAAAGGAAAAACCTTTTGTTCCACTCACTCAGAACCACACTCAACAGTTCAGCAACCACACATCCTATAGTATCCAAGTACACAGTCACAGTCAAAATAAAAAACACTTGAGTATGAAATACCAGCCATACCAACACTGCACATTTGTTAGCCAATACAAAAGCAAACGTTATGGAAACAGCTGCTGTGAGCCAGCCCCAAGGCTCAGACTCCCAGGCTTGGCACCCTCAGCACGCCCAGAGCAGGCTCTGAGAATGCACCCTCCTCCCATTCTTCAGCACAACAGCAGTGAGCATTCCTCATCCACCTCCTCCAGAGAGCTGCAGCAGGCCATTCAGGTGACAAATGCATTCCTCAGCCTCCATCACCAGCAGGAAATCCTCAAGAGCCACCGTCACTGATTCTGCACATCAGAGTAAGCTCCGATTGTGACTGAAGGTGCAAGTAAACACAACTGCCATCCCTGGTGAGAGATTTTCCTCAACAGAGTTTGCAAAACAAGAATCTAGTCAGGCAAGTCCATCTCTTGGTATTTTTACAGTATCCAGTCCACATTACTGAGTCCAGCTGAAGGCCAACATGTCCCTTTACAGCACTGTAGTGTTGCATCTTCAAAAAAAGCTAGAGAAATTACAAAATAAATCAAATGACAAACAATTGTATCTCCCCTCTTCCAGTGGCATTATAAATAGACAAAAGGCACATAAATATGGGAAGGTGCAAGAAATAGGAACAAAGCTAAAGGAAGAAGATTAGGCTTTTATCCCTATTCCACCCAACAAACTGGGTTTCAAAAAATTTCTGCCCCAGGAACTGTGAAAAAAAACCTTTATAAAATGAACCCTGCCCTCCCTCCCCCCCCACGCTGTTCTCATAGGAAATTATCAGCCTTGTAAAGCTGCAGCTTATAGCCAAGATTGACACAATCCCATCTATTTAAAAAGGCAGAAACCAAATTTCTGAATACTTTCCAATGAGTCGAGCTCTTCGTCTCCCACTATCCTCCCCCAGGATACCACAGACTGTTCTCAAACGAACAAACACTCTCCTGTTTGAGAAGCCAGCTAGGTTTAGATGTGTCCAGAGACTGTCGTGACACCGAGTGTTCCCACTGTTATATCTTTGTTTCCTTTGATTATGTCATGCAGGCTTGGCATCGACCCCGACTTAGTCTGTATTAGAGTTTTTATGAGCTTCCCTTGGTCTGAAACTTTCGACCGCCTCCTCTTGACAGCTCTCTTCTCAGTCTTTGTCTTTTGGGTCTGCCCGTTGCACAGGCTGGTGCAGGCTGAGATGCCACAGAAATAGGACTCGTCCGACTGTGACGACGTCTCGGAGCTGCCTTCCGAGGGAGGGCCCTTGTAGGAAGAGTGATAAACCTCCCCAATGTTAGAGAAGTCCCTCTGGTTCGTGAAGGGCTTCCTTCCTTTGATCTCCCCGTTGGCTATCGGGTGCAGGGGCTCTGTTGTTGGCTTAATAGTCTCTGGTTTTTCACTTTTGTACTTGCAACGCTTTTTCTGAAACCACAAGTGAAAACAAATTAATGGTGAGGTTCTGGGAGGCAAGCAGAGCATGCAAGCCAAGCCTAGGAACCAGCAGGGAGAGCAGCTCAGACATGCACCACCTGCCAGCACAAACACCTCAGCCCCAGTGTCACTGTGATATTTTATGAAAATCCTTTTGTTAGGATTTTTTGCTGAGAAGCCTCAGAAAAGAAACGTAAACAATAACCATCTGAAGGCTGTGGAACGTGGTCTGGAGATGGTTTACCAACAGGTGCATCTCTGATTGGTCTCATGTGAATTGTTTTTACTTAATGACCAATGACAGCCAGCTGTGTCAAGGCTGTGAGCAGTCACGAGCTTTTGTTATCATTCTATTCTATTCTTGTCCAGCCTTCTGTCTGTATCATCTCTCTATTCTGTAGTATAGCGTTTTTAATATAATTTAATATCATAAAATAATAAATCAGCCTTCTGAAACATGGAGTCAAGATTCTCATCTCTTCCCTTGTTGGGGTTGCCTGCAAATTCCACACCCCAGCAGCTCCCTCCCCACAGGGTGAGACTGTACCTTCTTCTCTGGGGAAAACTTCAGGGGCTCCACAATATACAGATCCTCTGGATCCACTGCAAGAGAGAACAGACACTCAGCAGTGCTGACTCTGCCAGCTCTAGAGCAACACAGTCCCAGCTAAACACAGCATGACAAAATATTCCCCTGAGCAGGCACATTTCTCCCTTTATAAGTTGAAGGGGCACAACACAAGCACTGTGAGTAAAGTCAGCACACAGAGAAATTCCCCTGTGCTGTCGTGGCAGCTGACAGTGACACATCTGAAAAGCCCTGGCCTCCTCACAGTTATGGCCATGGGAGAGGTGCAAAGAACATCCTTTGGGGGAAAGGAGGAGTCAGTGAGTGTTGCAGTCTAGGCAAACAAACTGCTCCCAGTGTAAGAGTGCCATGTGCAGCCTGCCCTGACAGCACAGATGTGCACCCACCAACGAGGAGATGTTCACACTGACCTCAGACCAGCAGGGAGAATCTGGGACAAGTGTTGTTTTGAAAAAAAATAGTCTAGACCTTAGCTAGTGTTCATGGCATCACACTGCCAACTCCAGAGTTTTAATGGAGTTTTATTCACAGAACAAACCTGTGAGGCAAGTTTGCTGCACCCAGAAGAGCTGTGTCAGCAGCATACTTGCTAGTTACTATCATCTGCAACACTTGCTTTTGCATGGCACTCATGGCCTAAGAAATCAAAATTCAGCTGTCCCAAGTCTACCATGAATACTGCAAAGATCAGATCATTCCTCATACCCAAGCCAAGATAAATGGTCTAAGTTTTCTTACTGAAGTTGCTAAATTTGAAACTTAAATACCTGCCAAGTTTCAAACATAGGCTATCAGGACTTCAGGAAAGTAGGACACTCAGACTTCCCACGTCTGGCATTTCCAAAAGAAAAAAAAAAGCTGCTTTCTGCAAGCTTCACAGCTTTGCAGACCTGAGTGCCTGCACTGATTGCTCCTAACCCTAAAAACCATCTGCAGAGCAGAAGAGATCTGTAGCAAAAACTGCATGTAGGGTTTTAGCATAATCCAGCACAGTTCTGTGAGTATCTGGTAACTTGTTCACAAAGCACCTTATGTTACAGAACACATACATGAACACACACACATTGTGCAGCACTAAGAGCAACAGCACAGACCAGATGTATGATATGAATAATACCTTCTTTACCAGCTAGCTGAAAAGACTGGGATCTGACCAGTGGAAGGGAAGTTCTTCTTTTCAAATTCATATCATCATAGGAGGAGAAACACCTAGGAAATTCCAGAAAGCTTTTTTAACACATTTTTCTCAGGGCTTTGTCATGTACATTTTCTCATTAAAAATCATTCTTGGCAGAAAGACAGAACTGTCTGCTGAGGTGCCCAAAAAAGCCTGGATATCAGACACCGTACTGTGTTTGCTACAAGTTATCAAGACATGTTTTTCAAGTACAGTGGCCCCAAAATGCTCCTAGGAGAGTGTTATGATTGAGAGCCCCTTGCTATGAATTCTGAGTGTGCAGAAAGAAAACTCAGAATTAAAGCAGATGTGCCAGTACCAGCACACTTAGGAAACATCAATGAAAGCTGCAAGAACAATTAATTTTCAGATATACATTACCTTTTGGGGCTAGGGTAGTGATTGCTTTTGGGAATTTTTGAGAGGTAATCTTCACAGAACTGAGAAGGGCTCCTGCAGCGCTGCACAAAAAGCACCAAGCCCAGGATGAGGCAGAGAACCAGAGAAATCACCAGGTAAGTCTGGCGGTCAGAAACCTGCAGGGATTGGACACAACTGCTGAAGACACAACAACTCCATGACGTTGCCATTCTTATGTTCTAAGCTCTAAAAGACAAATGCTATGTTCTCAACTCGCTTTTCTTTAGTTTCACTAAACACCTGCTCATGTTTCAGTAATTTTTCAGAGGTCTGATGCAGTCTATTGGCTGTGCAGCATTCAGGAGTGAAGGCTGATAACAGGAAAAGATTCCCCTGCCTCCAATATCAGCACAACTACAGAAGCTGCCACCCCCTGCAAAGAGCATCCCAACCTCCCTGAAAGCAATACACTTCCCATAAGAAACCAGGCTCAGAAAGTAACTTCTCTGGTTCACAGCCGACATGGATGCAACACTATGGCAAATCTACACTGCACTTTTAATCAGCTGACACTGCAGTACTTCACAAAACACCATGATAATCACTTGATTCAATGTGGTTTCACTGACCACAGCACTCAAACAGGAGCTCATCCAGCCAGGCATCAAAGGAGGAGCCTCAGCAAGTGTGTTAGCTCAAAGAAGGTCTTTGGCAATACTCACAAAATATAAAAGATCATGTTTATGGTACTGCTTGAAATGTCAGGCAGGCAGAACATAAACATTGGAGAGAAAACGTTCCTAATATTGTTGCCAAGATGTCCCTACTCTCTAAAGATGACAATAGCCAGTAGGGAAAGGAGAAGGGTGCCTTGGCTCAGACTCTACAGTCATGGGGCTAGGGGGCTGCAGTAACTATGACCAGGACAGCTCATGTTACTCGAATTTGCAGCTAGAAGTTTCAGACAGAGTAGGCTGAAAACAACACAGCAGACAATTTACAACTCCATTTGAAGACTCTGGTCTCTTCAAACAGAGATGTGTTTATGCATCCATTTCCTCTGGACTGTGATTACCTCACGTTTCAGCTCCGCCACGGTGGCTGACAGATTGGAAGCCAGCTGGGTCATGTTGGTGAGCTGTGCTTGCAGCAGCTGGATTGCCTCTGTCTGACGCTGATCCTGTGGAGAACAGTCATGGGCATGCTGTCAGTGGCCAGGTTCCACTGTCACCTGCCCTCATGGCCACAGCATTAGTGTTCTGTCTGTCTGACACAGCAAGGCACTCAGCACAGCCTACGCAGCATGGTTTCCCACACAGTGCTCACATAACATCTCTGTTTGTCAACACTTCCTAACATCATGCCAAGTGCATCTCATCAGAGACACTTGTGCTGTCCTCACCACGGGCACAGTGAGCAGGCAGCTCCACACAGTCACTGTCAGGAGGCCACAGAACACACACAGAGCTGCCAGGCACAGCTCCAGCCCAAGGCTGATGCACAGGACAGGAGCCCACACCAGCCAGGAATGGCTCCTTCCCAGCTAACAGCTGCTGCCTGCAAGAGCCCTAACAGGACTCAATCCTGTGAGAAAGTAAGGAAGGTAAGCAGAACACCAGGGAGACTAACCTCAGACTGACCAGCACTGATACTCTTCCAAAAAACCCCAAACCCAACCCAGAAAAGGCAACACATGAAAGCTGCCATTTCCATCACTGCTCACAGATGAATAAACTCCACACCTGGGAATGCACTTCAGAAACTTTCAGTCTGGGATCAGTTTGCTATGCCATGTGCATAGCTGCTTAATGAATGTTTAGCACAGCAGTTACTGCTCTATTTCACAGCTGCTCAGGAAAGCCAAGACGGCAGAGCAGGGAAAATCCACATTTTAAAGAACAAAGTAAATTTTTGGTTACATGCACAACATTTTTAAATGCAGATTTGGCCTAAGCCATTACTGTACCCCTCTGCAGTCTCTTCAGCAGCAGGGAAATTGTCTATCGATACTTTAAATCAGATATGAAAAATGAACCAAGTTAAAAAAATTGTTTTGAGTGCAGTTACAACCAAGAAACAAGGGTTGGAACTGACCTGGGTAACTTTTTCATTGACAAAGACATTGAAGAGTTGTAGCCAATACCAGCTAACAACTGATCTTGTCTTTAAGTACAAAATCAAGAAAACAGAGCTGAAAATGGCTTTATTCTGAAACAACAGAACATGTCTAAAAATCTTATAATGGAGAAAAACAGGGAAGCATGGAATGGATGCTCTTAAAAGGCAGATATACAGCTCAGTTGAAAAAAGATTTCTGCACCTCTGTGTAACTCTTCATTAAAAGCAAGCCCTTCCTACTAGGAAAACACCTCAATACTCCAAACAAATCATACCTGTTCTTCTGCTATTCTTGAGGTGTTCTGAAGTTTTATTATTGTTTTATTGAAAGCCTTCTGCATTTCCTCCATTTGTTTTCGGTACCTAAAACAGAAAGTGTTTAAGGCTGAAATATCAGTGCACAAAACTCCTCAGCTTAGGCTTGTCTTTAAGTCTAAAACATGATTATGCCAGTAAAAACCTTCTCTTTGCCTAAAGAGCTTTATTTAAACATCAAGTGGTACCTGCTTTTAAGTTTCACAAATAAAACAGATGTCCTCTTTGTTTTGTTTTTCTTCCCCCAAGGTTATGGTCCAATCTATTTCAACACCTTCAAGCTCAGTGCCAATTTGCTGAATTCACTCTGCACAATAATTATAACTGTGAGCCCCTTCTTTGGAACCAAATGGGTACATTTCCCCACCCTCCTGTAGCTAAGGAACACCACAGATAAACACCAATACACAGAAATATCCTTCACAGGACTCTTGGTTCCCTCTCCACAGCCACTTATTCAATCAGAGTTACTACAGATAACAGGGTAGTTGAAGTGGAAACAATTTAATAAAAAAGGCATTGTAGGTGTGTGACATTCAGTTCAACAGTTACAGAAGGATGTGCCCTTTTGTAGACAGAATTATGGACAGGATTAGTGCCTACATCCTGACAACACTTCATCCTTTTAAAAAACCCACAGCAACACTCCTCAAAATAAAACAAACAGGATTTTAACTGAAACACAAAGAGGGAAGAAGCCCTGATTCACACAGGGTAACTCCAACAGCCACCTAGGCTTTGGTCCTTTCCTCAGCTTTCCATAAAGCTTTAAGCTGTGATTTACACTTGTATTGCACTAAGTGGTTTCTTTAGTTACTGTTTTGCACTGGGGGGTGTTACTTGGCACTGAATAGCTCACATGGTTTGTTCCACACACACTCCCTCTCCCCTAAGCCCCAGAGGAGGTGGTCTTGGCCTGGGTCAGTCCCTCCCATCACCTCTATCCCATTGGCTGTGGCCCCTCTCCTCTGCCCCCCTTCCCCTGGCTTTAAAATCTCCTGGAAGGAAACCCTCTGGTCTCTTTGGTCTCTTTCCCCCGAGGGACTCAGCCTTGCCCAGGTGGCTCCTATCCAGGACTAAAGTGAGGCTCTGGTCCCAAGAGGAAAGACCTCCTTGAGTCTTTTACTCTTGTCCTTGTAAGGCTGCGAGGGGCTGAGGGTCCACAGCTGGCCAGATCAGACCCAAACAGCCCCGAGAGATCAGCCCTCACAATGCACCCCCTGTCCAAGCCCCCTGTACCTCACAGCCAGGACTCCCCCCAGCCCTCACAATGCACCCCCTGTCCAAGCCCCCTGTACCTCACAGCCAGGACTCCCCCCAGCCCTCACAATGCACCCCCTGCCCAAACCCCCTGTACCCCAAACAAACACCCCCCCCCCCCACCAAACCCCCCCCAAAAAACCCTGTACCTCACAGCCAGGACTCCTCCCAGCCCTCACAATGTACCCCCTGCCCAAGCCCCCCTGTACCTCACAGCCAGGACTCCCCCCAGCCCTCACAATGTACCCCCTGCCCAAGCTCCCTGTACCTCACAGCCTGGACTCCCCCCGGGCTCTTACAATGTACCCCCTGGCCAAGCTCCCCTGTACCTCACAGCCAGGACTCCTCCCAGCCCTGCTCAGCCTCACCTCTGACTGAGCTCCTCCAGGTAGCGGCTGCTGAGGGACATGTTGACCTCCAGGGCCTTGATGCGGTTGTTGAGGCGCATGAAGACAGATTCCTTCTGGTTGGATCCATGAACGAGGTTCCCGTTGGTGTAGCCCAGCTCTGTGGAGTTCTGCAGCTCAGCATAGAAGTCTGTTGCTGTTCTCTGGGGCCCCCCTGAGACCGGGAGTGCCAGCAGAGCTTCCTCGGCCGCCTGCTCGTCCTCCTTTGTCTCGGCAGGCAGGGGAGGCTCAGCAGGAGGCACAGCAGGTTTCTGCACTTCTGGAGTGCTCTCCTTCCCTTCCACAGCATCACTGGCTACCACATCCACTGTGCTTTCAGGCTGCACAACAGTCTCTGTAGGCTTTGGAATCACTGGGGTAGCAACAGGTTCTCTTGTGCTCACCTCCTTTACCTCAGTGGCCACAGTGGGCTCAGGGCTTTCTTCTACAGCTGAGCTCTCAGCCTTTTCCATTTCGGTGCTGAGCTCTGGGACATCCACCTGGGGAGTCACCCTTGGTGCTACCTGGCCTGAGTCTACTTTTGGAGGCTCCAGCACCGTGTCTGTTGTGGGGGATGGCTTCACTTCAGAAGTAACTTCTAGCAGGAGGGACTGAGAGACAGTTTGAGGATGGCTTGGCTCCAGCTCAATGGACTCTGTGGTCTCATTGCTGATCTCCTCATGGACTGCACTGAAGTCAACTCCAACAGCAGACCCAGGGGGTTTCTCAGCTTTGCTGTCCACTTGCTCAGGCAGAGGCTCCTGTGCTGCTGTGTGGGCAGACTCAGTCAGAGCTGGCTGTGGCTGCTGCACATCCACAGGGTGAGGAGGCCTCTCTTCCCCTCCAGTTTCACTGTGCTGCCGATGCATGGCTGCTGCAACCGAGCACCACTTCAGCAGGTACTCGGAGAAGGTGGAGATGCAGCACACTGCTGCCATGTCACTGCAGTACTTCTCTGTCTCCAGCTCAAACCATGCTGCTGCCTCCTCCTCCTGCTCATCACTGGGCAGCAAAGTTACTGTGGACTGGCTTGTATCTTCTTCATACTCGTGCACTAGCTGAACAATTGGGCTTTCTTTAGTCAAATCCACCATTACTTGCTCTTTCTCTAGCTGTGGAATATCTGTAGTAACAAGTCTACAACAGAGTTAAAAAGACAAGGTGTTAATTCAACAGTTTTACATCCCTGCTCTAGAAGACTGTGAAAACAGTCTTTTAGAAAATTGGCAAGGCTTAGTCCAGTGACCAAAGGCCAGTTTTGAGACAGAAATTCTGCAAGGTAATATTTTCTCTGGTGATTTTCAGTCCCAATAGGCAAACAAATTATTTCTGCCTCTTAAACAGCAAGCCTTCTCAACTAGATATTGCCCCTTCCCTCACCCCTGAAAAAAGTCACCAGTTCAAGTCCTCTTTTTTACACAGCAAGCATCTTACTCTGCTGATGCAATCCTCAAATGCAGGAATCACAACATTCCCACTGACCTTCCTGAGTCTCACAGCAAGAGTGACAGAAAGCTGTAAAGCCACTAAATACAGCACAAGTCATGTCTTAACATTTAAGAGGCAGGGTCTTGGCCTTAAGCAGCCTAATTATCAGCAATGTAATTACTGAAAAACAACAGACTCTATACAGAACTTCTTTTCTCAAGCTCACTCTGCACATTTGCATACAGGTTTCATTAAGGGAAGTCTACCAAAGTATAAGCTTCCAAACCAGAAGTTTGTCACTACAATTTAACTGAATGGTATGCAAATACAATTTACATTCCTAATTAGTCTCCCTTGCAGGAGACCACAAAACCTGGACCAATATGAAACCAATTTCTGTGTCAAAACAAAACACACCCTAATAGAAATAGCTATAATAGACAGCAAAAAACCACTAAATGTCTCTGGTTAATGCCATTACCATGGTACAGATTTTACCAAATACTTATTTTTTCCCTTGTTTAAGTCTGCATGCCATACCAGAGCATCCTACCAGCAAGGACTGCAGACTGGCCCATGTTTGTCTCTGCTGGGAGCACATTACAAACACCCCAAGAGCAATCACTTACTCTGGTGAAGGAACAGGTGTTGGTTCAGGCAGTCTTGGTGCAGCTGTTGAAGTTGCAGGGGTGGCAGTGACATTTTCAGACACACTTTTGTTCCCAGCTGCAGGAAGGAGGAAAATGTGAATGTGAAAACTCAAGAACCATCTTTGTTTTCAACAAATTCTGAGGTCTGGGTTTATTATTGATGGTTTTTTTTTCTAATGGTTAACTGTGCTACCAAGTTAACTGCAGATGTCACCCAAAGTTATCTGAATGAAATGCTACTGACAGTTTTTGAGCATGATGTTGTGGACAATCTCAAAATACTTCAGAGAAAGAAGCAGCAAGTTAGGACTTCACAAATCCAGCTGGGTAACACAGAGAGTAAATATCTCCAAAAAAGCTGAATAAGCACTTGTGTCATCTTTGTATAGGTTTTCTTCTCAGCAAATTCAGCACCTTTGTTCCACTTTTCACAGTCACTAGGTTCTATGACACTAATCAGATGTGTCACAAAAGGTGAAAAAAGTAATTTAAACCATCACAGACCATCCAACTCCTCACAAAAAACCCCCAAAACAAAACTTAAAGCAATGCAAACTTTCCAGAATGCTTTTCATCCAAAAAAACTACAGTACCTTCAGTTTCAGATGACTCTTCAGTTTTGGCTCCAAGCATATTGGCAGCAATGTTCACCATACTCAGGATAGCATCTAAAAGAGACAACAACTCCTCAACAAGGGCACTCTCAGAGGGCCCAGAGATCAGCAGCACCAAAAAATTTGCTATTTTGCAATACTTGCTTGAAATTAATCACAGTGTAAGGACATAACATCTGGTCATTCTATTACACTGGAGGCAGCTGTTTCTTTTAAAGGTAAATGTGTAAGTTAGAAACCTGTATTTGAAAACCTGCACCCTAACACCCACAGATCTGGCTTACACACATATTTATTTTAAGGAGCTGTTAAGTAGGACAGTTCCTCTCCCCTCTGAATTCACAGAAGTAAATTCCAAGAGGTCCTGCTCTACATTAGCACAGGAATTAAATACAGCTCCTCTTTGGTCTTGATATTGACAACACACATAATGGCCAGGCTTATAAGAAGCTGAGGAACAGGTAAAGAGCACTATATTGTAAGCACACAGAAGCTGGCTTGATTTTGCCCATTTCTCCCCCACCCACCAACATATGGCAGTGTATGTCACATGGCCAAGGTCCTCATGTTAGAGAGGCATTTTAGCAGCAATGACAAATTCCTTGGGCTCTAGGAAGTTGTTTTCAAAACTTTGGTTCTGCCTTTCCTCCAGAAAAGGAAGTTGCAGAAGCTGCATTCCTGATTTATGTTAATCTATCTGGGTTTGTATAATGAGAAAAGTCACAATAGTCAAAAGATGCTGAACTTCAGCTGTGGATGGTTTCTTAGAAAAATGAGAAAATGAGAGAGAATACAGAGTTGGTATAGAAGCTTTACAATGTGGGAGAATGGCAGGAGAGAGAACAAGACTGCAGAATGCTTCTTATGAGATTAAATGTCTGAGAACCCTCCACCTCCTCCTCAGAGGACCCTCTTTCTCACTCTACATTAAGATGCAAAATGGAAACCTGTCTCATTTGTCTACATGCATATTAAAAAAAAAACCACCAAAAAAACAATACCCACCAACTCTACTCCTTCCAAAAGAGGAGCACTGACCACCCTGACAGAGAGGAAACTCTCAGTAACAAAACCCACCAGCCAGAACTAAATACTGGTCACTGCAACGTTTCAGTGCACTAGAGAGACAGCTGAGCACCATTAGCAACAGGTGTTCCAAATCTTTTCATCTTAGCTTTAGTAGACTAAAAAACGAAATGGAAAGTCACTGCCTTTTTCAGACAGTGAATATAAACTTGTAATACTGCCCTTGCAGACAGATCATGTGAATATGCATCACCAAGATAGCTTGAAGGCAGAAAGTTTAGAAGCCACAAAGAAGAGATAAGCAGTGTCAGGGAAGAATTTACTGCTTTATCTCATCTGTGAGAGGCACACATGTAGAAATAAACTGCCTTTTCCACTACCTATTTGCCTTTTGAAAACTGTTCTAAGCTGTGAATATGCCTAGCCATGACCTTATTCTCAGGAGAAAACAATGTTCTAGGAAAAACATGAAAGATTTCTGTGGCTCTGATCCACTAGAGGATGAAAGCAAAGGCTGACTCCAAACAGCATTAACTGAGTGCAGATCTACACTGGAATAACAAATCTTCATTAGCTGGGAGAGAAGGAAGAGTGCAAGAGCTCCTTAGGAAATGGTGTGTGGAGGTGACACCATCCTGAATTATTCAGCAGTGAAGACTACCATTAAAACTGAATATTCCAGGATTCTCAGTCAAACTAACCCTACACATGGAGGTTTTCCAATGGGAAAAGTGAGAGGAGACAGTCAAGAACCTTTAGTTCTCTCAAAACAATACACAGCCCTTATGAAGAATTAGAGTATTTACATAAAGCCTTCTCAGAAATTGTAGTATTCTCCATCCTTCTCTCCCCCTAAAGTTGTACAAAGGAAATCTTTATATTGCCTCCTGCAGGTTAAGCACTTTAACAAAACACAGATTCCCAACTTCCAAATAATTACAGTTCTACAGCACTTTAGTACTGGCCATTTACAGCCCTATACAACTTTTACATGATCTTCAGTATTCAGAATCCTTAAGTACAGAAAAGTTTCCACAAAACAGATATCCTTACAAATTGAAAATTCATTTTTTTGAATGCTAAGAGTGATCCCCCAACTCCAAATTTTTAATTATTCCTATGAAACTAAAGAAGAATCACAAATTGCTTCAGCAGAATATAAAAGCTGTAGATGTTGCACAACAAATTGTCATTTCACTTTCAATTAGCACACCTTGTTTTAAGCACAGGAATAACTTTTTCTAATAAATCATACTCACTTGTAGCAGAACCAAGAAGATTTTTTGAAGATTTTTCTTCCCCTGTGTTATAATCCAACAGATAATCTATGTATAAAGAAGAACAATTCGTGACTATTAGAATTTCATCTGTCACGGGCAAAGAATATGAACCTCAAGATTTAACATGTCATTCAGTGATGTCAACTTGACAGTGTGGAAATAAAACTACAGAAAGCTTAAGGTCAGATATTATGAACTGAAATGGACTCTAAGAATAGAACTTTCCATGTAAGCTGCTTTATTTTAGTAATCCTTTCCTACTGTCAGCACATGAAGAAATTGTCTATTCTGCCAAGTTAAACACAGACTTATTACTATAATTTTAAAGCAACCCTCTACATAGCTACATTTAAACATATTGTTTAAAACTCCAAAGGATTGTTGGAAAAGCTCAGAAATGCTGAAACACTGTCAACAAGTAAATTTACAGTCAAATCTTTCATCATATACAGGAAGTGATGAGCCACCAACAGCACAAGAGCTGCCTGAATGGCTAAAAATGCACAGAATATTTGCTTACCATAATCTTCATCAAACAGTTCTTGTCTTTCAGACTGATACTGAGAATCAGCTATTTCTTCATACTCTTCAACCATGCTAGTACCAAATACTCTATGATCAAAGTTTTAAAATAAAAACCTAGTATTAGGAATCATGTGATATAATTGATAAGCAGTATCACCTTTATGTAACAAGTAAATGAGACACAATAGTTGCAGTCATTTAAGCGAGATCAAGCAGCAGGGATGTTTATTTTCTCGAAGTTCTATCTACAAGGAACCTACACAAGATCCTGTTTCTCATTCTAATTCCAAAGAGTCTTTTCTTCCTTTTAAACTCACACCTAGACTTCTTTGTCTTTGGCTGTCCATGAGCTCTTACACCTCCTCTTCAGTTTCACCTTTGACTTGCTTTAGGAATATCTGCTCAGAACTACCTCCCTTTGCATGCCACATTCTCTTTGACATCTTCTGCCAAAATTCAATCAAATCAATCCAATGCGAAGCAGCCTTGTGGACTAAAAATATGGTTTGACTTCTAATACCAGAGACCTCCCAGGTTCAAAACCTGTTTTTTAGGAGCAGTACAGAGGCTGATGGCTCTCTGAATTAAAAATTCACAGGTGTTTCTACTCAGCTATTGCAAACATTACTGACTGCATTCACCTGTGGTGCCAAACAACTCAGCAGCTTCCAAAAGCACTCACCACACCTGCTCTTTTTAGCTCACCACTTGTTCTCTGTTTTGCTTGGTCACCCTTGAAATGCTCATGTCCTGCTCTAAAGCTGCTCAAGGCTCCTGTTTGCTCCTCCCCTCCCCCTGCAAATATAAACTATTCCTGACATACCGGAGAAGTAAATAATAAAATTCAAAACTTCTTTACACAGACATGAAAGACACTACACAGCAGGCAGGTCAGGCAACTTCTTCAATCCATAATACCTACAAGTAACTGCAACTGGAAATTGGAATTGTTGCCCAATTATTCTAAAAGCAGACTAGTCCTCACTGCAAGGAGGTAGAAAGACTAAGCAAAACACAAAGTATTACCTTATAAGACTTAAAGGACAAAAATGTTCTGATCCAAAGTGTGATATCAACTCCACCTAAAGAATAAAAGGTACTTAAAATAAAACTCCAAAGACCCACAGAGCCAAAAGTTCAGTTAAACATAAACATTCAATCTTGAAATTGCAAGTTTTGTTCACTCCAGGGAGTTGCAGATTGCCCAGAGCAGAAAAGACCAGATTTATTCTTGCCATGCATTAGAGAGCTGAGCCGCAGCAGAGAACACCCCCAGCCCCATGCATCCATCACTCCACAAGAAGAGTTGCTAACCTTTATGTACTTGATGAACATCTGAAGCGAGAGAGAGGAAAGGAGAAAAAAACAAAAAACAAAAAGTAGATGTCAGTACAAAGGCTGAACACATGCTACAGGCAACTACAGAGTCCTGCTGGGTTTAATTCCGTACTATAAATGCCTAAGAGGACAAGCTGGGAAAGATTAAGTTGTAACACAACTTCATCTGCCTTGGCTAGCAAGATTTCATTTAGCCCTTGTACCTTGCAGATTGAAGGTAACATGCAACAAGTGTTTGATTAGGCAATTGAAGTTATTCAATTTTTCAGGGCAGCATGACCACAGATAGAATACTAAAGTGTGTTAAATGTACTAAGTGTATTTTTTTCCCTTAAAGAACACAGACTACAGAAAGTGACTCAAAAGGAAAAACAAACCCACGTAGCATGCACTCTATAGGTACTGCTGCTGCTTCAACTCACTATAAAATACTTCCATTTACAGAAGCACAACTGCAACAAACAGAGCAGCTGATGACAGACGGGGGAGTTTCAGATATCTGTGTATTTCTAGTGCAGCCTTGACTACACCCTGATATTTATTTAATCTGAATTAATTTTTAAGCATTTATTAAACCACTATGTAGACACTATCACTGAAGGACTGGAATAATCTGCACATGAGACCGTGATAAATAATCTCACAAAAATCCCATTGCTTTTGATACAAGTTCAGTAAGCCACTTCAAAAAAATTAACTTTTGAAAATATTTTGGACTCATTCTGTAGACCAGACATACTTAGAACTTGCTTACTTTTTGCACTATGAAGTGAAAAAACCTTCAGAAATTTTACCATGCTGTACTATTCAAGGCAGAGCACTGTATCCACCAGGGAATTAAGTGCTGCAGCATCTATACAGGAATTCTGCTACTTCCGTGACAATGGCAGCTACCTTAAGGCATTAATTAATTCAGCCAGAAAACAGAATTAAAAATAAATGAAATCTCTGTTCTGTGACTCATGCAGCATTTCTAGGTAAAGAAGTTAGACAATTATCATTCATAGCTACTTTTTCATAAAAGCACAAAGCATAATTAAGGAGGACAAACTAATATTTTTTTTGGCCATACCATAATTGGAAGATAACACATCACTGAAGAGGACCTAAAAGGTCTGTATTTTATTTGAATTTAAACCTTCACTACAACCCAATATTTTCACAGAAGCTTTTATCCAAGTTCAAGTACCACATTAATTATTTATGGAGTTTTATTCCCTTTGAGTCTCCTGAGTAAAGATAGCTTTATGCAAACTGTTTTGAAGGTGGAGGTATCATGGCAATGCTCCAGTAGCAGTGAGCATAAATAATTTGCCTGAGTCAGAGTTATGGTTGAATAACTGGAAAACTGCACTTGGAGTCTCTTAGTGAGAACCAAGATGCAGCCCCATACATTTTCAGATTCACTAAACTGTACAGCCCAGCATGTACAAAAATATCAAGAAATAGGCATACTGTGATCTGTGCTCCAGGGACTGATTGGGCAGTGTGTGTATATACACAAATAAATCTAAATAGGTACAGATATATGTGTGTATATGTAAAGCAGGTACAGCCAAGAAACAAAATAGGTCAAGATTCTTCTGCTCTTACATTCAGGGGACAGTTGGGTAAAGTCAAATAGAACAGAACTTTGTCTAGATTTTCCTTAATTCAGGTATCAGCTAAGTATGTACTTGGACCCAAGGGGCTTCCCAAGATCCTCTCAATTACCAAAGTGAGCAAGGTAATAAGGTCACAACTGTGACAAGGATTTAGTACCCAGACAAGCCCAGCTGGGGCCACTAATTAACCAAGGGCAATTAATGGTAAGGCAGGCTTTGAAAACACATTTCTTGGGATGCTGTTATACAGAGGAAACCCAGCAAACCCCTCCTTCCCTGAGGAGCATGGATGCTTCTGCAGTACTGAGTTACCTTCACATATTTTGCATACATCTGTTCATCCAAAGGAAAGCTCTGGACATTCCTCTCATCTCTGGCATGGAAAGTACCTAATTTAATCCATTTGTTTGTTGGATACCTAGAAAGGAAACAATGGAGTCAGGTAATGAAATGCAGGAACTTTCTGTTCACAGGTATTTACAGAAGTTTCTCCTAATGCCTTTCCAGAGCAGAAATACATTTTGTTCTTTCCATCTGCAAGGCAGCAGCAAATTTCCCAACCCAAAAACCTCAGCAGGACCCTCACACAATGACAGCAGTGTGCAAGCCCTTGTAGCACAAAATCCCACACTTATCCAACCACTGAAATGCAGCCAATCTAGGGTGAAGCCCCCCCAGATGAACAGAAGAACACAACACCTGGCAGGTTGCATTGCTGTAAGCAGGCAGCAGAAAACTGAGCAGAGCAGAGCTAGAACTGCACAACAGAACAAGTGTTCAAAGTCTAACCCCACCTGCTTTAGGCATCCAAGAAGTAAAGGAGTTTTCCTGATGCCCTCTCAATGCCTGCTCACTCAGACCAGAATTACCTGCTCCCTCCAGAAAGCAGAGGGGGCACAGCATTGCCTAAATCACCCTAAAGCCACCCTCTATGCAGCCATCTGGCCAACCTGCAGCACTCTCACTCCTTCCCATTTCTCAATGGGGAACTACTCTTCCTTTCTTTTTGAATAATCTGTGGGTTTTGGACTTAGTTCAGCACTGAAAATGGTCTGAATGACAAGGGAGGGGAGAGCCCACAATCTCAGTAGCATTTTATAATCTGCCACCCACTACCCAGCTACTGTATAAATTCTGCTCCTCAACAAATTTTTCCTTTTAATTTTTAAGGTGGCAAAGGAAAAAAACCCTCTAGCAACTGACAATATACACAAAGAAAAACCATGTGACTTCACATTACATTCCACTTTGCATAACAACAAACATACAGAGATCATGCTTCATAAAGCCTTGCATCTAATAATTATTTCATTTTTTCATTCAGAAGGATGAGTTTAGGTAACATACCTGTCACTAATTGACACCAGAAAGTCTTTAGGAGTGGAAGAGAATAATTCATGATTTGCAATGTCAAACTGCTTTACTTGCACTGGTTCACAGAGCTCAACAACAAACCTTAAAGACAAAAAGTAAGTGTTTTTTTAAGAAAAGACTTTTCCTTCTGCAGTTACAATCTTCAGCCCTTCCCCTCATTATCAGATCCTTCAGTGGGTGTAAGGAGGACACTACAAAAATGACTCCAGCTACAAGAGCTTCATCTATCTCGTCCTCAAAGGAATCAAATCACAGAACTAAAAACTAAGGACAGCAAACAATTTAAATCACACCTGAAGTACCAATTAATGTATGGTAAATTCTGTCCACCTGTCCTACAATTATTTGACAGTCAGGAAAAGAAACCAAGAATCTTTATTTGAATGCTCAAGTGCTTTATCTGCCATAAGATAATTATGCAAAACTTACACATATTAAGATAAATAAAAATATCACCTTAATATTACTTGTCAATACCAGAGCTAGATTTCTGTGGAAGACATAATAAATTATCTTGTGCTAATTCTGCCAGAGTTCCTCACACACCCATTCCAAGGAGCAACACATCAAGGTCAAGTCAGTCCCACAGCAATGGAAAACTATAATCACTCCTGCCACAAATGTGAACCTCAGGAACCTACCAGATTTTAGTACTGCAAGGATTGAGCATATAAAGGTCCATGTTTTCCATCAAAATAGCTGAAGTGCTCTGTAGAAAGAAAATAAATTGCATTTTAATTTGCATGGTAGACACCAACAGCATCAAGGATTTTTCCCCTCTTTCCAGCAATAAACTGGAAATTAGGTTTGTAGACTAGTATCAACAACAGTGTGAGCAAGACAATTATCCAGGACACAGTATGCCATACTTTGGGGCAATCATGGATTATTTACTGTGATGAGCTGTTTAATACAACTCTGTTCAATTGTTCAGTTTCTGTAGGAAGTAAACTCTGCTCCCATTTTCTGAATTCACTTAAAAAGACATCAAGTTCTATAGCACTGATCCCTGTTTACATCCTATTTTTATTAATCAAAATCCCAATAAATCCAAACACTGAATAACAACTTCACAAACCAGTGCTCAGTTTTAAGTGTATTTTGTTGTATAACACTACACTAAAAACTGAACACTAATAATTAATAAATGCTTACCTTTGCCTCTGGATTTGCTGCCAAAATTTTGGCACCACACTCTACAGAGGCATAGTTATTCCTGTTTTTCTGGACCTTTTTAGTGGAATGCTGCCCACCAACAGCAGAAGGGTGCATTGACTGACCTAGGAACAAGAAAATATTGCTACTATAACAAACCACACAAACAAGCAGTATTTGCACTGTCAGGGAACTTCTGCTCACTGCTTTTATATAATGAAGGCTATTAACTATGTAGTTCTAGCAGAAAAATGAAGTTCCAGGCTGCATTCCAAATGGAGACAGTCCTGCTATTCAGCTCTACCAGGAGATGACAGTGCTCTGTATTTAGACCAAACTAATGAATCCTGAACTTACTCTTTTCTTTCTCTACTTCCATGACTTTCTTCTTCCATTCATCGAATGTTGGAATGTCTCCAGGGTCCTTTGGAGTTATTACTGATGTAGGGTCAATTTCTCCTGTCTTCTTAAAGTCTTTCTGCAAAAGAAAGAACCACTGATTGTGAATATTTTTCAGGACCAACAATGAAAACAAAGATGAACTTGAAAAAACAAAGCATGCTCTGATCAAGTCAAGGGCAGACACATCATTTGCACCCATGTTAACAACTTAGAGCCAATGTAAGCAAGATTATAAGCCAGAAAAAACATGTGATGATTTTCTCTCAGAATTACAGATTATTTCACTGAAATACTGGCAATTTTTGTCGCTAAGCTAATACATTTTAAATAAAATGCAAGCCTTCTTCTCCAACACCTGCATTTTCTTCCCAATTTTTGCTTTTCCTCTTCCTAATGAAGAAAGCTTTCCCTGTAGCAAAAATCTTTAAACATCAGTGCTTGTCATGACAGAATTCCAGAGTTCTCTGGGATTTCTGAACATGTCAAAAAAAGCAGAATGACTGATTAAACATTAAAGGAACCATTTTTAAGTATCTCAGAAATAATGTTTTGGACCTGCCTGACAAAGCAAAAACCCTGTCAACTAAACTGTACATTATTCCATTTCAAGTTTTCATTTCTCCTTTGTACAAACATATTCAGCTCACCACCAGATGAGTGAACATTTGTTGGTAGACATTTCAAGTGTAGAGGTTATTTTCTGGACAATATTTTAGAGGTAGCTGCCAGGTGACAGTTTAAACATGATCCTAAAGCAGCAAAAAATGGTATTGCCATGGCCTTAGTCATTCTGATTTTAAAAAGAGTCTTATTAAAAAACACAAGCATTAGGAAGCACTTCACAACCACAGCATGAAAAGTCATACAGTTAGAAGGCCTGGCCAGCTACATATCCCACTGAAACAAGGGCCAAGTGATACTTCTGGGATAGAATAAAAGTACACCACACATATTACCAGTGGTAATAAAACCAGAGAGTAATAAAAATAAAAAATTACTCCTGTGTGTACTGAGGGGATACCAACTTACCTCCCTTTTTAGGTTCTCTGAAGCATTAAGAGCAGATTTTTGCTCATCTGCCCCCTTTTCAGCGGCTGAAACTTTGGACTCAAACTCAGATTTTGTCTTCTTTCCCTTGCCATGTGAAGATGATATGTTCTCTATATGTTGGCCTGCAAGGCTGGAAGTTTAAGGAGTGTCAGGATCTGTAACATGGTCACCACATGCAGAATCACACTCACACAAGTACACAGATGAGCAAGCACATGCAAATGTTTGTTGCAAAGCCAGCACAGAAGAGAACAACTCCCTTTGAAGTATTCAGAGCCACACACAACCTGCTTGGATACTCACCTCTCTGGTGGACTGACAAAAGAGGAAGGCTCACTCTGAGGGTCAGCCTCAAGTGTCCCACCAATATCACAGTCAGGTTCTGACTGCTCAGCTTCACTAGAGCTGACTACAGGGATATCAGCACGGGAATTCTCTATTGCACTGAAGGGAAACAAACAACAGCCTTTTTTAGCCTTCTGATAATACAAGGAACCCTAACAATCAACCACAAAGATAACTGAAAGGTTTAATAAAGAAACAGTCTCACAGAAATAATTAAGAAAAGAAGAATGAAGCATGCTGTACTGTGGAAGTGCATTCTCAGCCGTACCCATGAAAGAACAGAATTTCCTTTTCCAGCCTGTTTGTCCCAGAAAGGAACTCAAAACAGGCTTCTCATCTCCCAAAACTCACATCTAACATCCTACCAAACACTGCAATGCACAGTTCTTCCCAGCATCACTACAAGCTAACATCTTCACAGTTACCTGGCTGCCAGCAATTTTCTTTTCCCCTTCAACAAAGGAAGCAAACATGAGGCCAAGTTCCCTCACTAAAATCTCCTCATGTTCCCAAGTCAAGAGGCAGCACTGAGAACAGAGCTTGGCTAAAACTAGAGGAGAATAGGGGGGAGAAAAGCAGAGCCAGCCTTTCTACTAATGTATTTCTCTTTTTTTGTATTTCTTTTTTTTTGCTGGTGTAGTAAAAATCAGGTAGGTAGCCCAGCAGACCATGATCCAAGCTGTACCAACAGCCCCAACCAGCCTATCTGCCCACTGCTTCACCTCCTGGCTCCCAGAAAGGCTGAGCACACCTCAGACAAATCCTGAAACACAAACCCAACAGAAAACCTCCCCTCTGCTCTTCAGGAATGATGGAATGGGTGGGCATGGGCAAAGAATAACTTTCAGGTGATAACTTCTGACTGTCCTCTCCTCGCACAGGGATGACCTCCATGCTGATCAGCCTACAGCCAGGTCTAAGGAAAGGCTTTACTCTGCCTTCTGAATTTCCACATAAGCTTTCTTTAATGGAAGCAGCAAACTAGGTTAATCCAGTATCATGACAGAGCTGCCAAAACACAAACAGCACGTCAGCAACTTAAAAGGGGATCTTTTGGGTTCCCTGACTGCTACAATTATCAACAGAAGCAGCTGCAACCAACCCAGGGAGACAGTTTTAGTACCTTTCATATGATAAATTTCCTGTGGTATAAAACAAAAAACTCCTAGGTATTCCAAGACTTTTTGCTATGTAGCAAAATCTAACAAACATCATGAATACAAGAATTTATTAGCTATAAACAGAGAGTATTTACCCTGTATGCCCCAAAATGCCTCCATCTGAGATGTACAATGTTTGGCTCTGCCTGCAGCTCTTTACTGACTAAATAATGCTGACCACTACACAAAATTGAAAAGCTGCACATATTCTCCATTTCAGGGGGAAGTGACAGTATGAATAATTATCAAGTGAATAAAATATGGGGCAAGAATGAACTTAAAAATTCCTTGCTCTCAGGGTGTACCTGACTGGCCTCAAGTGGCTAATTTTGGCAGAAGGTGAGTCTAAAAACTGTGGTGCTCCCTCTCCTTTGAGTACCTTGTTTTGCCTTCATTTTTAAAATGAATTATCAGGCTCACTTTGCACAGCACGTTCCTTACTTCTAGACAAAGAGAGCTCAGATTATTTTTCAGTATTTTTCCTCAGATTAGACTGAGGTAGAAAAGTTACACTCAGTGCTGTTCTAAAAAAAGATTCACTACAAAGTAAAACTTGTTTGGGATAAAATTCCTTTCAAAACATTTTGACTAAGAGGTTCTGCTGAAATATTAGACCATTAACACCTGAGAGAGCTGGACTTGGTTACACTGTCAGGAATCAGCATCTAAACCAGCAAAAAGGTAAAAAATGTCTGAAGATAACAAATGCAACTGTGTCTTTTTAAAGACCTTCTTTAAGTATGGAGCTGGACCACAGCTGGTTTGGATATTGATCTGTTCAGTAAGAGACCACCTGTGAGTACTGAGAGCTGAAGTGCAGTTTGAAATAACAGATAAACATTATTATTTTAGCTTCTGTGCTACAGCAGATCTGCCCTTTCTTCCTGTAAATGGCACTGGTGTCACAACACCACCGCCCAGCATGAACTCATCCATCAGGTGCTCCAAACCAAGTTTCTATTTCCATTTGTTTCACAGCTCAAATCTTTGGAGTTCAGCACTTCAGTATTCCCCAGCTGTGACAGCCAGACAATTTCCAACAATCACCAGACACCAAGCTGAATGTTTCAAAGAAAATAACATCCTGTCTCCTTCTAGGACCTGACAACAGTAGAGCTTACAACACATTACACAAATAAATCAGTGGAGTAGTCAAAAAAAAGCTATAAAAAGAACAGGCTGAAGCTACATTCCAGTTTTGCTTTATAAAAACTGCACATTTTGGAAGGCTTCCAATTAAAGACACTGATGAAATACCAAAATGTATTTAAGTGTTAGCCCTGACAAACTAGGCAAGATCAGCCAGCAAACAAAATTTCCATACCTTTTCTATGGTAAAGAAACAAAATTTGGTAAAGCAGAAAAACTGAAATCTTAAAAAACCCAAAACATCCAAGACAAATCTACTTCATTTTCACTGTGTTCAATTTTTATCCACCAAAATACTTCCATCTTTATCAGCAGTCAGAACAGGATTACTTCCCTTAGCACACACCCAAAAGCCCAAGAGGACTTTGTGAAGATCCTTGGAAAATGCACACGAATTTCCATACTACAGTTCACATCGGACAGCACAACATCCCATAAGAAAAGGGAAACAAAAGGAAGTACATGGACTCCAGAAAGGTGCCTGTAACACCTACTGAGCTCTGTAACACACTACTGAGCACTAGAACTAAACTGCCTTGACTGCATTTATATGAGAATTTGCTATTTTGTCAGAAGTCTCTTATTATCAGAACTTGAGACTGTGTTTTTAAGTCCCAAGATAAAATTCTGCAGAGTTCCTCCTTAACTGAAGGCAGAGGCCATTGCTGAAGCAGCCTCAGTGCTTGTTGACACAGATGTGAAAGCACATTTGTGAAGGGCAGAAATCCTAATGGTAAAGCCCTGAGGGCTTTTATAGCACAGATTATCTAAGCATGTTGGCTTTTTTCAAAGCAGAGGCTTAGAAACTGCTCATGGCAATACTATTGCACCTTGTGCAAGTGCACAACTCTCCATCCACACACCGAGGAAATGGTGGCACACTCCATGAGCACTGACATGTCACTGACACATTTTATGAAAAAACCCTTTGCCAGGATCTTTTCTCCTGAGAAGCTGGGAAGCTCCAGCTCCTCCATGTTTTGCTACTTTGGAATGTGATTTGGAGAATTGTTTACCCAACATGTGAACTGTTTTTAATTAATGGCCAATCATAGCCAGCTGTGTCAGACTCTGAGTCTGTCACAAGATTTTATTACCATTCCTTTCTAGCTTTCTGATGTATCCCTCCTTTCTCTTTCTTTAGCATAGTTTTAGTATATCATTTTTTAAAATATAATATCATATCATAAAATAATAAATCAGCCTTCTGAAACCATGGAGTCAAGATTCTCATCTCTTCCCTCATCCTGGGGACCCACAAACACCACCACACTGACACCATAAACCAGCAAAACAACTGTGGGGAGCAATCCCATCTTATCCCTACTGCACATCTGAACAAGAGCAGAGTAAGTGAGATTCTCTCAAAGGCCAAAAGAACAAAATTGCAAGAGCTTACTCAGGCTGTGAGACTGGAGGTATCTCTGAGGTAGGTGAACTGGAAGTGTTTTCAGTGCTTGGGACTATGCTGGAGGAGGCTTCATTTACATCTACTGAAGCTGGACTCACAACTTCAGGCTGGCTTGTTTCACTTATTTCTGTTGTCTGTAAAAACATTCCAGGTGAATATGCATTTTTCAACACCTGAGTAAGAAAAGCATTCACACAGTAACATCTACTATGGAGTTCTAACAGTCTGCATTTATGTCAGAAATTCATTTTCTTTTTTCCTAGACTGAGGTGGTATTCTGTGCTACTCTGGGATAGCTTCAATAATCATGTAAAGATATCAACTGGAGCAGACCTGTGCAACAGCTTCCTCAATGATGCATTCCTACAGACACTGCCATGAGAAAAGCAGTTTGAATATTGCAGCAACCAAAAGGAACAGTTCTATTTGCATGTGCCATTACAATCAAACTCCCTGTTTTCATCCTAAACTAAATTTTAGAGAAGGTTTTTGATTTTATCACTCCAATGGAGGTCCAAAATTATTTAAAGCCTATTCCATGCTGTAAGGGAACAAAGAGATAAACCACTTTTCACTTTTGAGTGTTTAGTGGTCTTGACTCTTATTTATTCTAGGTCTTCAGTTGTCACAAGCACACTCAAAATAAGGTTTTGTAAATCTGAAAGAGCATAGAACCACTGAAACAGGTCAGATTAACTCCTGCAGCAAAAGGAAATATCATTGTACAAAAGCCTCTTGTCAATAGCTACATTACTCTATGTCATCTCACTAAACACGAAGGGGTCAGGAAGTTTTAACACATTTAAACACCCAAACCATGAAATAAATATTCTGAAGTGTGTCCTATGTATGATATCTTGTAATTTACAAAACAAAAATATGCAATCAAATAAATAATCTGTAACAGTTGGTTTGTAACATTTAACACCAGGCACTGACTTTACAGTATCAATGGCACAGAGCTGAAATACAACCCTTTTCCCATTTTAACAAATGAAATGAAAATGACAGAAGCCATGAAGGATCAGAGCTAAAATGGACTGCAATAATCACCAAGCCTGATCTACTTAAAAGACCTCAGAGAAAAGACTTTATATGTTTTATTTATAAACAGACATCCATACCTACAATATCCAATTTTAATTTATCTTGGAAAGTTTTTAGTCAGCACCTCCAAATACTAAATTACTCATTATTTATGCACATGGGAAATGCAAGGTCTGTTAGCTCACTAGAAACATGAGTCTGACAGCAACCCAGTGTACAGGTGAAACGTGAGAGATAGCTACTATGAACTTTAGATAACCAAAATGAAAGAGTGAAATCCAAGAAGCAATTGAAGGCTGTATGAAGACAGTGAATCAAACAAAAGCCTTGCCTGGTCAGATTTTGTCAAGTCATTGAGCAGCTCTTCCATAGAGTAACTCCGTGTGCTGGAGTCCTCGGGCTCCAGGCTGGGAGCAGCCTCTTCCCCCTGGGAGAGTGAAGGTAAAACATCAGTGAGTCTGCAGCCACAGCCTCCACGCTCAGCCACAGCAGCTGCCTCTGGGACACACTCAACAGCAGCACTTCTTTCACCAGCAAAACATCAAACACTAAGCTGCATTAATCTTCAGAACCACTGCCCCCCCGTGTTTCAAATCTCATCTGCACAAAGACTACAGCAAGTTACAATTATTCAATTAAATCTTCCCTGAAAAGACCACTTTAGCACCGTCTTAAATCATTCCATTTATTTCCTAAGGAGAGTTCCTCATTCTTCTATGACTTCCAGTCACAGATTTCATGAACAATCCTTTCCTTAGCATTTTTTCTCCTAAGAAGCTGAGAGGCCTCAGGAACAAAATGTAACCAATGGTTATCTGCTGCTGTGGAATGCAACAGGTGCATCTGTGATTGGTCTCATGTGGTTGTTTCTAATTAATGGCCAATCACAGTCAGCTGGCTCGGACTCTGTCTGAGACACAAGCTTTTGTTATCATTCCTTTTGTATTCTTAGCTAGCCTACTGATGAAACCCTTTCTTCTACTCTTTTAGTATAGTTTTAATATAATACATATCTAAAATAATAAACCAGCCTTCTGGAACGTGGAGTCAGATCCTGATCTCTTCCCTCATCCTCAGACCCCTGTGAACGCTGTCACAACTTCCCATGTCGACAAACCCTCCTCTACCTCCCTACTGCCCAAAAGAGGAGAAAAAGAAAATTCTAAGCTGACTTGCATCAGACAACCATCAGAAAATAACACGTGGCACATTTCAGTTGTAGCAGTCTGATCAGCAGAACTACAGTAATTACACAAATCTGCCAGAACCTTGTAAAGCAACCTTTTCTGCTACAGCTAAAAATTCACCATCAAGAGCAGTGAATTCACAAAATTAAAAGTATCAGCACTTGAGGGGGAAAAAGTTTTAAACCCACCAGACTAAAACTAGCAAGAATTTACACTTGCCCTTCAAACTTTAAGTTATGACTACAAAATATGCAAGCTGTTTTTGAGCAATACTTTAAAACAGAGCAAGAAATGTGGTAGAAATTTATACCCATTTTGCTTTCTAAGGGCTATCTAAAACCCCGTGGCCAAATACTGCAGGTGCCAGTGTTCAGACCCAAAATGGGCTGCTGTGCTGTACAACACTACATGATATTCATTTGAGAGAATTAAGCATCCACTGAAGTGCAGGAGCTACAAATCTGAGCTGACAAACCTTTGAGACACCTGAACAACATTTTCCCCCAAATAACTATTAACTCACATCCCACTCCCTAAGATGAAATAGCATCAATGGCTGAGGAGACAACTGATCTAAGGCAAGCTGATCAAGGTTGCAGAACTGCTCCTCTGGAGCAGGACAGCTCCAGCAGCCTAATTAGGAGAAACAGACACTTGCTTAAGATTTCTCATCCACCCAAGAGATCATCTTTAATGAGTCTAACAGTCTAACATTAGTTTTCACATCTTTGGGTTTAAGTTCAGAAATCTGCTTACCTATGCATTCACACTAACAGAATGAAAGGAAGAATGTTGCAGAGTAGGAAATCATTTACCAGTGGCTTCCCAGTCTCCAAGCTTACTTAATCTTTCCAGTATTATTGCATCAGACATTAAATTCAACCAGAACCTCCTTTTATGCAGCCTGAAGAACAGGATTGCTATTTGGCTGCACAAGCTGGCAAAAAAAAATAGAGCTACCCTAGTTGGTGCAATGCTTAAGAAACCTACAGTATTTAAAGGGATTTTTTTATGGTCAGGCAGCTCTCCACTTGAGCCAGCTAGACTGCCCCACACACATTTTCTAAGTTTATTGTGGCATACAAAAGCTTTTTTGGAATGAGGACTGTGATTAACACTACTAAAGACTGCTGGAGGAAATAGGAAAACCAACATATCACTACTACCCATGTTTAGAATAGGACTGATTCTGTACCTGGGTAAATAAATAGATGAATGAAATTATCATGATTTTCTGACTCAACAGCTTGGGAACTCACTATGCAAAGCAAGATGAAGAAACTTGCCATGAGTTAATCAGGGTGGGACAATTACACTCAATTAACCTAAAGTGCTGAGTAAAGTAAAAATGTAAGGAACCACAGCCTATTTATTATACCTTTCAGAAACACATTTTAGTTTTCTTAAGTTTTATTGAACAGAAGGAATGCAAAGTGATAAATACTGACTTGAACCAATTAATCTTACATCTTCTCTTTAGGATAACTATCATCTGTACACTGTTTTTAATACAACAGAGATAGAAGTGGCATCATGTGGCCTAGACTTACCCAGCCCATCCCCTCCTGTTGTGGCTCTATAGAGTCCCACACTTCCCCAATGCCCACTTCTAACATCTGGCCCCCAAATTAAAAAAAAAACAAGCATCAGTAGCTTTACTATTCATTCCTTCTCTTGCCCCAAACTATCCACCTGAATTGTTGCTTGACTGCAAGAAATGAAGTAAAGGAGAATAAAAACATGGGAAGATATCACTGCTCAAACAACTGAGTACATTAGACATTCTGGCCAAGAAGACCCTATGAAGAATCTTGTTTTACAATTTAATATTTAGTCAGAGTGAGTAATTAGCATGATGTATCCAGCATACCTTTTCCTGGACATTTTCATCCTCGCTGGCCAGGGCACAAGCATCACCTGAAGCATACTGCACCACTGATGAGTGAGTGTCTTTACAAAAGACATTCCAAACAGGAAGCCTATAAAAAAAGTCAAAAAGCTTTATTTAAAATGAAATTTTAAAATTCCCTCAGCATTGTCTCCCTCAATCTTCTTCAGCTGTTCCCGTGAGGCATCTAAAAAATACATGTACAGTTCATGGATACTCATTCATAAAATCCATCTGAGGATTCACTAGAAGTAGTTAGCAACAGAAAACACCACAAATTTACTACTTCCAAAAGAAAAAAGTATCACCAAACCAGATCCTGGAGAGTTACCACATCAAAAAGTGAAAGCTGGCACAAATTAGCTAAGTTACAGCAAGTTAGGAACAACTTGAATCAACATCCTTTGTCACAAAGCAATGAGATATTTTTAGCAATCGTTATTACTAAGCAAAAATTTCAGTCACAGACTAAAAGCAAAATCTCCTTAATCCCCTGTACAGAGCCTACCTGAGAAGGTTTCATACAGTCAACATCACCAAGCACATTTAAGAAAATTCGAGAAAATAAGTACACTAAAAAAAGCCCCAGGCAAAACTTCTCATGAGATTTGTTTTGTACTTTTTCCCAACAGCTCTAGTTGTCACCAGAAATGGATTTATTTCTGCAGAAAAGCAGCCATCCCTCTACAAACACTTGTACTAGAAGGCATCTTTTCTTTCTCATCATACACTGTCCTTTCACACCCTAGGGAGCACCTGCACAGTGAACCATCAGGCTTGGAGGCCCAAAGGTTTCCATGCTGATTTCAACCAAGGCCAGCAGAACACGAAGCAAACTGAGCTTTTATGGAGTCTTCAACAATGCTGGAACACCAGCTAGCCACTTTAAACACAAACATTTTCCATCCAGGAAATGCTGTTTACATAACAATCAGGTGATTGGAATGACCTCCTGTGAACAAACACAAACATCACCCTGCACCCTGAAAACAAGAGCCACCTTCTCCTCAGAGGAGAGACAAGCTATAGCACAGAAAAAATCTGCATGCAGCAACCTTCTGACAATGGTTTTGAGAAATGAAACAGCCTTAACATTCATCATAACAGTAAGATTATTAGTAGGTCATTATTCACTTACACAACTGGGATCACTACTGCTTGGAATTTGAATTACCAGCTTTCTTCAAACTTGAATATCAACTTTATTGGGAACTCTGTGCAGTGTAGACTCCTCCACTAAGAAGGAACCCATGAAACAACAGACCACAGACAAGTATTAAAATTTTAAGTTTCATGCATATATATATATAAATATATACTATATATTTTTTCACTGGCTCTCTCCACAGAAGAGACAGTGAACAAGGAACTTGTGGGATCTGACATATCATGGAGATGAGCAATAAAGGTGCTTCACCTCTGTCTCAGCCCCAAAGCACCTCAGTAATTTCTCTTCTTTTTGAGGTAGCATCTTTGCTCTATACAAAATGAAAGCCTTCAAGTCAGGCAGAAGCAGCTGCAGTTAGTGGAAAATAAAGAACTGAATGTAAGGTATGAAAATAGTAATAACCACATCTTGCAGCAGGTACAAAGTCTCACATCTCAGCTGAGAATTAGGCATAAGCTTCCCACACAAATTCCCAAGTTACCTGATTGTACTAAGTTTTCCATCAAATCTCTGTCCTACCCTATGCACAGGAGGCTCATTTCAGAGCATGAAGGAAATGTTACCAGATTTCTATGGCCTTATTACCTAGCTCTCACTTGGAAAAATTAGTTATGCACATACTTTGAGTCATTTATATTTCTGAAAAAGGGTTTCAATCACGTCATGGTGAAATTCCCAAGCTCTTAACTCCAGTACATCTCTTTAGAGATATAAGGACTCCCTGGTACTTCATAAAAATACACCAGAAACATCAAATATTATAGAGCATCATCCCACTCCTTCATTACTCAGGCACAGGCATTTGTTTTCCATTTCACTTCCACTCTGGGGGGCACCTCGGGTGAGCTGCACAGAACAGCAGTAACTCCTTGGGGGCAGAAAAGGAAACATTTCAATGGCTGTGAATTGGCATTTTAAAACACAAAGGTCTACCCTCACAAATGCACAAACAACTGCTTTAGCACAAAAAGCACAGAAGGCATATATTTCTTACCTTAATCTATTGAGAGATTTCATGCAAGAAATCAGGCTTTATCAGGTCACAAACACAGCTTTTAGAAGAATGCAGACTGGCAGCTCAGATTTAACTTACTCTGACATGATCTGTGTCCAATGTCTGTCTTACTTACTTTCCAAAATTCTTCTTGGTCTACTCCCCAACTCCAACAAGATGCCTCAAGTCTCCCAAAAGCCCTCCAAGCTAGGGAGGGGACTGAGAACTCATTTTGTGTGTGTGCATGCACCCACAGGAAAACCTGATCCCTTCCTGCAGCAGAGCACCACTCATCAGACAGAAGACAGAGCACTCAGAACACAGAATCATGAGACACCAGCCAGTCTGGGAGAAGTCAAGTTAATAACCTTATCAACACCACCAGAAGTAGTTTTTTTTCTTCTGACTTCTAACATTTTGCATATTAATTCAACAGGCTTCTTTAGCTGAAAGGATAGAGCTCACAATAAAAATAACAGAGAGCACCTCTGTTAACCATTAAAAAAAACCAACAAGGAAACCAAGTGTTAATTTACAGAGAGCAAAATTCCCCTTGAGTTTAATTGACTTGCAGTGTACACCCAGTGGAAGCACAGCAGTTTCTGCACATGCTAATCTGTCTTTCCCTCCTTGTGACCCAGGAGTGGGATTTGAATGCTGACTCAGAACTGAGCAGACCTAATGCCCCAATGAGATCAGTCCCCAGAGACACTGGCTCAGGTACAAGGTAGATGTTCAGATGAAGAGATTGTTCCAAACACATAACCCACAGCCGCTGACTTACGTGGATACTGAAGTTTTCAATAGTTCCATTTTTGTAAGCATGACTCAAAACACCACCTGCTATTAAATCTCATCAAGAACAAAGGAGCTTAAGCATGACTCTTTGTCCTATCATTAATGCAGTTTAAAAGCTATTTTCTCTAATAGCACCACGAACTTTCCAGCTTAATGTGCACAAACCCAAAAGAAAGGCTACAAGCTCAGACAAAGCAGCAGGGGTGGGTGAGGGAATCTTTACTCTTCTCAGGGCAGGCTCATACTGTGGTTGCCCACTGAAGCAGAAAGCTGCTCAGCCCTATCTGGATGGTTCACTATGCTCACTGCTACACAAATTGCCCATGCCCTGCTGATGAACGTTCTGCTTTTGAAAAGGAACACACTGAAATTCAAAAGTGCAGGTGGTTTTGAAATTGCAGTGTAGTTTCATGTGAAAGACCATCAACTTCTGATTTGGCTGAAACTCTTCAAGTAATTGTGCAGAAAACTACCAGAGACAGTGAAGCAATCTATGGATAACTGCTCTGACAGGCATAAAAATCAAGTAGAAAACAAGTAACTGGTAAGAAAAATTAATCATACAACTTACAGCTAAGAAAAATTCAAAATATGAAGGTAAAAGGAGTTTTTCCACTATTTGATCAGAGAGAAAGAGCTTCAGCTTTCCTTTCCAAAGACTTCATACAACACTGACACACAGCTTCAGTTCAAACACATCTGCCCCCAAAATTATTAATTTCATAGATTCTCCCAAAACAAGACCTATTTCTGGACACTGGAGAGTGAAGCCGTTCAGAACAGCTTACATTTGGCACCTGCAAGACAGAGGAATTTGAAGCAAAGGGAAAATAAAAGGAATTTATCACCAGTGCAGCAATTCCAAGCCCTCCCTGCAGGGTAACCACTGACAGATCCCAGAGGGTTGTGTTACCAACAGCGCAGCTGTGCCAGTGCCCAGCAGCTCAGAGGGGAAAGAAGATGTCACTGTAATGTCACTGTCCCTGCCAGGGGACAATTCCCTACTCAAAACATTCACAGATCACTTCAGATGGGCCTGTGCAAGAGGAGGGGTTGGAGCCAGCAGAGCAGGCCTGTGAGTGCTGTTTGCTGAAGATCACCCTCATTACAGAATAACTGACTTCAGATTAACGACCTTGAAACGATAAAAGCTGTGAAAGGGCAAGGAAAGCAGCGAAACAAAACACCTTTTGGTGTGAGCAAGTCCTACAGGTCTGGGACTGCTTTCACCAGCTAACTGACAAAGAGGAAAAAGGCTCTGCAGGAATGAGGAGCTCAGCAGATCCACAACCAAGCTCTGCAGTCAGCAGCAACCTGCCTGGCAGCCACTGGAAAACCAGCAGAGGCAGGGAACCCTCCTCTCTCCCCAGCAACTTCATGGGATCAATCTTTCCCTCCCAACAGCTCAGCCAGGGGGACTCGTATTTGAGAGCCTGCAGAACAAAGTAAATGTCATGGAAAATGAAGACCAGGACATTATTTCAACCAGCCACAGGAGAAAAGCCACTTGCAAGACACTGAACTGCTGCAGCACAACCTCCCCAGACACAACACTCATTTCTGCAGGTGAAGTGGAAATACATCTTGATAATGCAAAGAAGAACCATTCATCTTCTTCTATACAAGAAAACCCCAACAAAGAAAGCAACACCATTCATTTAGAAGCCATTTATTACCACAGAAGAGCAGCACGTGTTACTAAGATAATTTTGAAAGTTATGATGGACCTTTAAGGGAGGAAAAAGCTGAAAACTAAAAGTACAGATCTAGACTAAGCATCACTGGTATCACCTCACTTCCTACCACTAACTAGATTCACATGCTCAAAAAAACCCAAGCCCAAAACAGCTGAAATTGGAGGGTTTTTTTGCAAATTCTTTACCAATCTGTGGTATTTTGCAATTAAGTTTTTAATAGCTTGCCCACACTTTGCAAAGAATGTGCTCTCCAAACAGTTATTTCACTTATTCAGAGGAGCCGAGCACAAAGATACTTCTGACCATACTGAATTTCACAGCTGCATACAATGAGATTCCAACCTTTGCTTTCAAATAGGGCTTTCAGCATTTTAAATACCATCAGCATGCACAGCCTGCAAAAGGAGGTTCCAGGAGCATCAGGTATTTTATCAGATTGAACTGATTTACTGCATCCCCCCTTGAGCCACACAGGAATCTGCACCCTCTGCTCTGATCTGGAGATTATGGAGACATTCCACTAAGTCCTGAGGGGGGAAGAAAGTCAGCTCTGAGCCAAGGAATGCTCAGATATCCAACCCAAGAAGACACAGTGGAACACAATATTTGCTCTTGACTGTCCACTGTTCTCCCAGGTTAAACAACAGAAACCAACTTCATTCCTTGCTTGCAGCGCTCCCAGGGTTACTCCCATTCTCTCCTGGAAAAGGCTGCTGAGATAACAGCCCCTTCACAGGACTCTGTGACCACAGCAGACAACAACCTACATTGAACGCAGGTTCCAATGTAACACTGAAACAAACACAAACCTCCTCTTCCTCAAAAGGAGTATCCAGGTGCCCTACTTCAGGCACTAAAAGCGGGGCAGATGTCACAACCCCCTCTGGAAGCACCCAAAGGAACAGGCAGTTCCTGGTGTTCCTTGGAAACAAACTTCTGCAATACTGAAGGAGGATTGCAGAGTATCAGAAGCTCCCTGCATTCTCAAACTCTAGCTATTTTCTCTGATGCAAGAGTTTGGGGAAGAGCACCCACTCCAGAAAAGAAAACAGAAAAAACCAAACCACACCAAAAAACCTGACAGGAACCACAAAGACTACAGGAGAACAGCACAGCCATGCACTGTCAGTGAACTTGAAGGCTTTTGGAGGCTGCAGAAATGTATCACACACTTCTCAAGACTTCCCTCATTGCTTAAATTCATAGCACAGCAACAGCAGTGTCAGTGGCAGCTGCTGTGCCCCAGCTCTGCTAAAAACCCACCCTCAGTGCAACACAGCTCAGCACAGTGCCACGGACGGGGGTGGTACTGAAGTGTAGAAATGGGAATTTCAGCCCCGAGCATTGTAAAGCTGCTATCACCTGACTCCCAGACATGTATGATGTATTTTTAATGGGCTTCTTATCGGTAAGGGATTTCAGCATTATCTTGATTGCCATTTCAAAACCCAGCCAAGCCAAGTCATTGCCATTCCTTTGTGCACCTGAGCTGATTTTTGAACTGTTGGAACATTTTGCTAATATTCCAATCCAGTTTGCCATTCACATCAACTTTTCACTCACCCAAGCTGTGGGACCAGTCTGTCTGTTACACCAGCTCAGTATTTCCAGCAAGAATTAAGGAAGTTTTCAGATTTACAGTTCTAGGTTAACCTGCTCTTGGCTAAAACTTTTCATGCACATCCTCTCCAGGCAGCAGCACCTCCAGAGTGAACTTTAAAAGACACTGCATGTCCTCCCCTTCAAAGAGGCACAGAACTTCCTGCATCAGTAATGAAAAGCTGGATCAGTAATGAAAACTAAAGACAAGGAAAAAACGTCTCTGTACAAGACACAGTAAGAACATCAAAGTGAAAAAGAATTACTAGTAGGTTAGAGAAAGACATTTCAGAAAGAGTTCAAATGAAGTGCTCAAGGGAGGCATTTCACTGCAACAGGCAAGGTCTCCTACACCAACACAGACACCTCGTGATGGCGTAGAGGCCACTTCAGTACACCATTTGCATAACAAACTAACTAACTTGAAGTTTCTAGGACAAATCTTTTAGAAGATACTGCATGAAAGCAGTTCACTGATTTTCAAATCATTTTAGAAGGAAAAATATTCAATATTTGATTGAGCCAAGCACTTGGGCCCCTGCTGGCATGTACCACCTTCAACATGAGCAGGCTGTAAGCTGGGCAGATTCGATTTCCATTTGTAGGAGTCCAAGAATTCCAGGGCAGCTTTTGTCCCAACCTTAACCACAGAGCAAAGACCCTTCCAAACAGGATACTCCATACCTAGGAACACACTTTCCATTCTGAAATCAGATGCCTGGAACAACAGTTCTGATTATATCAGTGCTCAAATAATTTCATTTCTTCCTGCTATAAAATGCACACGCACAGTGTTATTTTAGTATCAGCCTTCTGAAGAGATGTAAGTACTCAAGAGGAGAATCAGCAGATAAAATTCTGAGCCCCACTACAGGCCAGTTACTCTTGCAGTCCTATCCAGATCATGGGGGCACTCATGATAAAAAGAGGATTTCAGTGGTAAGGGGCACATTAATGAGGCACACTGGAACACAAACCTCTCACTCCCCAGATCTAGGTGTGAGCCACAAGCCAGTAATGGGGCAAATAAAGGTTCAATCAGCAAAAGCTCCACTGCGAGAGCCCTGGTGTGATTTGCACAGCTCTCACCTGTGCAGCAGCACACAATGAACCTGGTGGTGCTACCACAGTCCAGTCCAGCACTGGGGTTCTCAGAGCTCCTCCTGTGTTACACCTTCCAAACCAGACAGGACTGAAAATGCAAAGCCAAACTAGAAATATCTTCTCTCATTAGAATCCGCATGAATCCACACATGAGTAGGTGTGAATAAAAACCAGTATCCCTTTCCACTGCACCTGGTAACCCAGGTTTCACTCCTGGCTGTGCCACTGACCCAATCCAACCTTTCCAGTGTTCAGGGTACACTCTCATGGTGGATTTCAGTCAGAGCTCCTAGGCCAGGGCTTTGCCACCAAAACCAGCACATCTTGCTGCTAAATCACTTTGACACAAGGCATTTCCTGATGCAGGATACTCACAGAGTAACAGCTGAAGGATCCTGAGGTGCACATGCACTGACCCCCATCCTCCTTTTACTCACAGCTGTAAACCCAAGCAGCAGAGTTAATAAAAGCTAAGTAGGTCAGGATATGGCAATGAACTTTCTGGGATAGAAAGACAAATTACTGGATGCACAATTTCTTTATTAAACTCCCAGTTAAGACTTTGGAAGTGCAGCTTATGGCAGGCAAAAGCTGATGTCAGAATAATTTATACAGGTCACTCTTCAAACAGCCATCACAGCTGGTCTCACCTCAGAGAGTCCTGGTATCCTACAAGCTTCTAAACCTACTCCACTTACTCAGCTCTGGATAGTAGCACAAAGCTACAAAGCACTGCAAGTTTGAAATGTATTTTTTACATTATGATCATGCCCACAAAGGGATTAACTGGAGCATGAAGGAGGTCTCTGAATTCAGGACAACAGCAGACATTTGTCAGGC